>NC_053023.1:32525067-32736040 GCF_003073215.2 Triticum urartu | reverse complement strand
CAACTCATGTCTATGGTTAGGAAACATAACCATCTTTGATTAACGAGCTAGTCAAGTAGAGGCATACTAGTGACACACTGTTTGTCTATGTATTCACACAAGTATCAAGTTTCCGGTTAATACAATTCTAGCATGAATAATAAACATTTATCATGATATAAGGAAATAAAATAATAACATTATTATTGCCTCTAGGGCATATTTCCTTCATATGGTGCCTACTACGATGTGTAGGTCGCTGACAACCAGGAGTAGTTTAGGAGGATCCCAGGCAGGAGGCATGCGCCTCTTTCAATCTGTATCCCAATTTGTGCTAGCCATCTTATGGAACCTTGTTTAACTTATATCTGTACTCAGATATTGTTGCTTCCGTTGACTCATCTATGATCGAGCACTTGTATTCGAGCCCTCGAGGCCCCTGTCTTGTATTATGATGCTTGTATGACTTATTTATGTTTTTAGAGTTGTGTTGTGATATCTTCCCGTAAGTCCCTGATCTTGATCGTACACGTTTGCGTGCATGATTAGTGTACGATTGAATCGGGGACTGCAGCTTGCTCAACTGGTTGGCGATAACCGGATAAGAAAAGAGATTCAGTTTAGAATTCAGAACAGATGGTACAAGGTAGCATAGCAGATTAGCAAATTAGCAGCAGGTGGTATGGTGCTTGCCGATTATTTGCTCGAATGGTACTATTGAGCAGCTAGAGCAGAATCCAAAATCTAGATACAGACAGTATGGACGCATAGGAAGGGAGAGGGAGGCATAGGATAGGACAGGATAGCTAATTCCATGAATTAAGTCAGGAACGAAATCCGAGTAAATAAAAGCTAGTACGAACTTATACTAGTGTGTATAGCAGTATAATATAAAAATATAAGAAATAAAAGCTACGGACCTGCGCCGTCCGCCCGTCCAGCCACAAATTACATTCCTTATTAAGCGGAGGAGGCGGAGGAGGAGGAGGCCGGGAGGGAGGGCAGGCGAATCTCCGGCCTCTGTGGCACGAGCGCTACCACTGCCTTGGTGTGCGTGCGCGGTGGTGATGGATCGAATCGGGGCGGCTAGGCGGCATTAGCGGGCGGTGGATCCAAAGAAGAAGAAGAAGAAGAAGAAGAAGAAGAAGAAGGGAAGAGAAAAGGAGATTCTCATCTCATCCTCCCGCCGATTTCCCCTCCCCTCCCTTCCCTTTCCACCAGTCCGGTCCGGTGGGGGATGGATGGATGGATGGGGGCGTGGTTGGTGGGCTACAGACCTACATTATAGTAGAGTAGAGTAGGAAGCAGGGAGGCAGAGTGGGAGTGCGAGTGCGAGGTGAGGAGGAGGAAGGAGATGATGAGGGGAGCCGCCGACCGGAAAGGAAAACCCAAGCAAGGCAAGGGAAGGGGAGGGAAGGGAAGGGGATGGGAAGATGGGATGGAAAACCATGGCAAACAAAGCAGCAGCTCCTGATGCATGATTAGTGTACGATTAAATCGGGGACGCGGTGCGTGCGGCGCACAACCACGCCGCGACCGTGGAGAGAGCCCACGCTGCCACCGGCGTCGGAGAGGATTTGGGATTAAGGGTTAGGGATTTTCGGGTTGGAGGGGAAATTTGACTATCCCGAGTGGCTACGATCTGATTTAAGCGGTCCGGCTGGACCCGCTCACGAGGATGACGTGGCACCCGTCTCTGCACCCAGCGTATGCTGAAACGTATGCAGGACCGTATGTGTAGCGTAATGGCAAGTATGAGGACCGTTTTGGAGTGATCCACAAGTTGCGGGAGTGTTTTGGAGCAGGCCGGCGAGTTTCAGGACCGTGCGTGTAATTTACTCCACGAGGCACGATGTGATTCTTATTTCTTTTTCGATAATTACGACCACGGACAGCGAATTCGGCCCGTCAAACGCCTATCGGTACGTTCGCGGACAGTGATCGGTCACGTCTCAAATTTGCTACTCTGCATTTGGATATCTCATACTATAAACATTAGATCCATACAAAAGCATACAAACGACGACGACATCTGGAGCCTCTGAGGTGCAATGTACATCATCGCTGGTGCTCTCTCTCGATGATGCCTTCTCTAGGTCTGTCCAGGCCTTGCCTTCCACCTGCCGACCTCCACTTGGTGCAAATGGGTGGGGGTATACGTTCAGTGGCTAATCCAGGAAGAAAATGAAGGGTGGGCTCAAAGTTAACGGCGAGAAAATGACTCATTATGAAGAGAAAAAAATATTATCTCCTAATCCTTTGTTGTATAAGCTAAGATTTTGCCAGAATACTACTAGAAATATGGATTGTTTATTGGCATTTTTAAAAAAATATCAAATGCTGGATGTAAATTTAAATCTGTCTAGCCAAATAGTCGTTATCTCCCATTCCCTTTTTTTCAAACAAGCTCAAACTTTCCTAGATTACTATTGGAAACATGTAGTATTTGCTGGATGTTTTTTTAAATATCAAATTTTGAACCAAATTTTGAAATTGTTTAGCAAAATACAGCCACTATCTCAGAATACCTTTTCTTCAAATAAGCTAAAAAAATCAGCTTGCTACTGAAAACATGTACATAGTATTTACTGTAATTGTTCTGAATTTTTTTAATCAAATTAGACTTTATATTTGGTACTGCCCATTTAAACAGACAAAATTTGGAATTGCCGGCTTTGCTCGACCGGCCAGCCATCGGGCATCGCGTGAGTGTGAGTGTGCGTCATCTCGCTCTCATGTGTGCCTACTCGATGTGTTTTCCGCTAATTTGGTGTTGTTTGCTGAGAGCATGAGACCAAGAGATTGGGTTACTGGGTTGGAAGAAGTGTAGTAGTAAAAAAATTGTATTTTTGGAGGATAGGCTAGAGCCTGTTGAAGCCCCCCTATTGGACTCCCCACTGGGTACGTTGGTTTGTGTTGGCTTCGGGTCTTTGTCATGTTGTAGAGGTCTTAGACGTTGGTTATGATGCGGCTTGGTAGCTCTGTGATTTGCCTCATGGCCATCGGCTTGGGCTTGATCTAGGTAATGCATGTTTTGTAGTTTGGGTGGTGCGTGTGGTTGCTAATCCTCATGATTAGCATTGTGCCGGCCGAAAAGTGTTGTACCTGGCTTCTTTGCCGCTTCTTCTCTGATGCATGATAAACGTGCTTATGCGTATTTGAGAAAAATACACACTACACGGGATTTCAACAAGTTTTCTTTTTCGGTTTCGGTTTTTTTCCAAAGGGGTCATGAAATCTTAAAGTTTTCAGCATTTTTTCTTTCAAAAATTTCAAACAAATTCTGAATTTAAAAACTGAAAAAATACGTTAATGCAAAGTTGCAAACCCCCATGCCAATTTTGAATTACAAAACAAAAAATATACGTTGATGCAAACCGAAAAAAATGTTGATGCTCCATCGTACATAAACTTATAAGTTTTTTGAATTCAGAATTTGTTTAAAAAATTTGAACAAAAAATAACGAAAATTTCTAAATTTTCCAGAGACTAGGTTTGTCGGTCCTTCATGCAAAATTTGAAATCAAGAAAAAAACATTTTAAAATTCCCGTGCAGTATCTAGTGGCTTCAAATCAATTATTTTGCTCACTCATAAAAAACAATTATTTTGCTCAACAGTATAAATATAGTCTATCTCATACATTATCACAAGGCTTCATGTTCTGTTTCCTTCTTTGCTATTGACAGGTGGGACTCGCATACAGGTATGGAGCATGGGCCACCTGGGGTGGGACCCACATGCAGGTATGGAGCGTAGGCCTCCTGGGGTGTAGTGTTTAACGAAGAGGAAGAGTTAACGGAAATGTACTCAAATATCCGAAACACAAGTTGTAGGATCGATTTTCGCCATTTTTCAAGATTATGTATGAAGTTGTACATCGAGTGTAAGTTTATGTATCAAAAGTGTCATTAACTCTATTCTTATTCTTCACCCTAGTTGTTTAATATACTTTCTAGATATAACATTTACGAGGTAGTTGGGCATTCGACCAATTTTAATGGGATTTAATTTCCTACTCAAACAAAGAAAATCAGACAACATAAAGCTCATAGCATAATCTAAACCACAAATGAACATGCTGGTGCAGAAGGAAACTAAACTGTGATGCGTATGCAAATTGCCATAATCACAAGGCTTTGTTTTTTTCGCTTTATAAGCTAACTAAAACCAAACACAACTTGCATCGCAGACGAATAGAAATCAAACCCTAGCCACAGGGACCACACAACCAAGTGCTCGTCGAATCAAAGCTACAAGTGTAAGGATAGGAGGCGTTGTTTACCTCGGCTACAACAGCTAGGCTGGCGGTGCCTTTGCTATTTACTAGCGCATTCTCCGCATGCGTTGGTCGATGTAAGACAACATCGTCTCCGGGTGCATCAGGGGCAGAGCCTTCATCCCGTCGACCATCCCCGCCACCGACACCTCCCGCTCCGGCTACGGGGCTGATACGTCTCCATCGTATCTACTTTTCCAAACACTTTTGTCCTTGTTTTGGACTCTAACTTACATGATTTGAATGGAACTAAGCCGGACTGACGCTGTTTTCAGCAGAATTGCCATGATGTTGTTTTATGTGCAGAAAATAAAAGTTCTCAGAATGACCTGAAACTCCACGGAACATCTTATAAAACATAATAAAAAATCCTCGCCAAAGATGAATACTAGGGGGCCCACACCCTGTCCACGAGGATGGGGGAGGGCGCGCTCCCTACCTCTTGGGCCCCTTGAAGACCTTCCGACGCCAACTCCAACTCTATATATTTGCTTTCGGGGAGAAAAAAAATAAAGGAGAAGAAATCATCACGTTTTACGATACGGAGCCGCCGCCAAGCCCTAAAACCTCTCGGGAGGGGTGATCTGGAGTCCGTTAGGGGCTCCGGAGAGGGGGATTCGTCACCGTCGTCATCATCAACCATCCTCCATCACCAATTTCATGATGCTCACCGCCGTGCGTGAGTAATTTCATCGTAGGCTTGCTGGACGGTGATGGGTTGGATGAGATCTATCATGTAATCGAGTTAGTTTTGTTAGGGTTTGATTCCTAGTATCGATTATGTTCTGAGATTGATGTTGCTATGACTTTACTATGCTTAATGCTTGTCACTAGGGCTCGAGTGCCATGATTTCAGATCTGAACCTATTATGTTTTCATGAATATATGTGTGTTCTTGATCCTATCTTGCAAGTCTATAGTCACCTACTATGTGTTATGATCCGGCAACCCCGAAGTGACAATAATCGGGACCACTCCCGGTGATGACCATAGTTTGAGGAGTTCATGTGACACTGTGCTAATGCTTTGTTCCGATTCTTTATTAAAAGGAGGCCTTAATATCCTTAGTTTTCCATTAGGACCCCGCTGCCATGGGAGGGTAGGACAAAAGATGTCATGCAAGTTCTTTTCCATAAGCACGTATGACTATATTTGGAATACATACCTACATTACATTGATGAATTGGAGCTAGTTCTGTGTCACCCTATATTATGACTGTTACATGATGAACCGCATCCGGCATAATTATCCATCACTGATCCGATGCCTACAGCTTTCCATATATTGGGTTACGCTTATTTACTTTCCCGTTGCTATTGTTACAATCACTACAAAAGACCAAAAATATCGCTTTCTTTCATTACTTTTGTTACCGTTACCACCTACTATCATATTACTTTGCTACTAAATACTTGCTGCAGATATTAAAATATCCAGGTGTGGTTGAATTGACAACTCAACTGCTAACACTTGAGAATATTCTTTGGCTCCCCTTGTGTCGAATCAATAAATTTGGGTTGAATACTCTACCCTCGAGAGCTGTTGCGATCCCCTACACTCGTGGGTTATCAGGGGCCGAGATGTGCGTTGTCCACACCAGATCCCCTCCACCCAATGTCCTTGTGGCGGCTCAGGCGCATTGACGGGCCCGTTCTCTTTCACCAGAGGAGAGAAACGGGCAAGGAGGAGGGGACGACGCAAGGCTGGAGCTCGGCTAGGAGAAGAAGTGGCGGAGGCGGAGGCAGAGGCGGAGACGGCAAGAGAGAGATGTGAACGCTGAGGCATCGAAGGTTGTGTGCGAGAGAGGCGGAAGAGGAAGGATATGGGGCTTGCTTCGTGAGGAAGGGACGACGCGCAAAATGTGGCCAGGTAACACGCCCCTCAGCTAGTGCCCTTTTCTTCTCTCTCTTTTTTCTCTCCCATCGACACAGTCCCCCTGATGACGTGGCTATCGCGAGAGAACACCCCTTTAGTGCGCCTTACTGTGGTTGATAGCAATGACCATGAGGACTGGCTCAGAATAGTTAGACACACTTCCTACAGTACCATTTCATGCCACAGGACCCGAACTGGAAGTGCATGATGTAAGGTTGTTGTTCCCTCTGTAACGGTGCATATCAAATGAGCCAAACTGGTCAGAGTCTGGTAGACATATAAGGTGTTGTATGCCAGTCACAAGAAACACCTCCAATGATGACAACAGACTTGACTGCCATGATGATGATCCATTCAGCCTGTTTCCTGCTAGATTTAAGCTTGCAATCTCACTCATGTTTGCAAAGGTTGTAGGAATAGAGCCGGTAAGGAAATTATTTGACAAATTGAGAAGCTTGATATGGCTCAATTTCCCTAACTCCTGTGGAATCTCACCTGGCAGCATGTTAGCAGATAAGTCAAGGCCAGACATCGACATGAAGTAGTTTTCTTCGTATGTGTATGGGTTCTTTTTAGTTATGAGAAGGTGAAGCTTCGGAGGTCATACTCACTGCTAGTCTGCTATACACATCCACAATCTCCCCTTCAGAGGTAACTCAAATAGTTGTGGGCCAATGGCATTCCTAAGCATCAAGGACTTCAAATGGAATGCCACCAATACATGGTGGTATAGGACCTGAAAGTATGTCGTGCGAGATCTCAATTATACTCAACTGTTGGAGGTCAGCTGAAACAGATTTGAAGAGATCTGCCCCTCAAACTTATTCATGCTTAATAAAAGCACGCTGATCTGAGAAAGATAGGTACTGTGCCCACTCCAGATTGCCTGTCAACTGAAGATCCACAGCTGTAATGTACAAGCCTCGTCAGCGGCAGCGAGAGCCGAAGCTGCACAATTAGAACACACGAGGAAGGAAGACTAAGCAAAGATAATATATACCAATATAAAAAGACTCAAATGGGCAGATCCAAATCATCTGGACCGTCAAATCATGTTATCTAACGGTTCAAATAGCTCCAATGTTAAGCATCAAACACGTTTAACGCTCTAATTACCCATCACTGCTATTGGTTATAAACACGTTTTGACTCAACGCTATCCCTTAAAATCTGCCATGTAATTAATATCCTACCATTCCCGCGAAAAAGTAATTGATATCTTATCAAATATTAATATATTTTACTTAATATAACGTGCAACTAATATCCGACCTAATATAAACGTGCATTGCACATACATTATTAGTCAGGAGAAAGACCAAACATACAGGAAAGAACAAACCATCCACTGAGCCAGGCAGACCGTTCGGCCTCTTGCGGCGCCACGCATGACCTGCACTAACTAAAGGCCTATCCATCCTTCAAAAGGAGCTGGGCCTGGTTGACTGGTTCTGAATTGGAACTGGACTACTATTAAATGAGTCCTGCTTCGGTACATCCCCCTCACATAACGTATAAAGGGTAGTATGAACATTTCATAAATTGTATCCATCAGAACATGTACGCCGTAGGTTCGTACAATTCCTACACACCCCTCCTATGGGCTCAGCCCGTTTAGTTTCTTTTTTAAGTTTTAAACTTCAAAAAATGGATGTCCGACCTGGGATTTGAACTATAGACCTCACGTACTATTTGTAAGCAAATAAACATCTGAGTTAATAAGGCGTGCTTCGTAACCTTGTTTTATCCTTCTTGTGCGAGATAAATAACGCTAAGAAAAAAGCACAGCACCTTCACTCTTTGGTTTTCTTTCCCTTTTTTATGCACGGTTTTCGCTCGGGTTTTTATTTTTCCTTTTTTGTTCATAGAATACAAATATTAGTATTTTAAAAATTGTACAGAACTTTTTTTAAAAATCATATCTTTCGAACTTGCTCAGAATGTCAAAATACAAACATTATTTAAAAAGAGTGAACAAGATTTTGAACATTTTTTTAAAAACTGTAAAAAAATTAAATTCCACAAAATATCAGAAAAATAAGAACATAAATTCTGAAAAAATTGAATATATGAGAAACCAAAAAATTAAAAATAAAAAAAAGAAAAGTCCAAGAATATGAAAAAGGAAAAAAAGAATCAGAAAAAATAAAATAGGAGAGAAGATAAAAATAAAAAATAAAATGAAAATGAAAGAATGCGGTTCACGACCTTCGAGAAGGTTCCCAAAACCGGGAAAATGGCTGGGAAGCCGATGTTCCCAAAACCAGGAATGCTTTTTTACAGCCTTTTTCTAGTGATTTTCTTTTGAACTTTGTGAAAATTTTCTGATCCATGAAATATTTTTTTAAATGATGAAAATTTTCCAAATTGCGACCTCTTGGGCCAGTCCAACACGCGCCCGACGGGATTGATGTTGTCGCCAAGTTGTGACAAGGCCTAAGCGTTTTTTCCTGTTTTTTTTGTTAATTCATTTTTCTCTTTTGAATACCAAAATACAAGTTTTAAGTAACTTTTGAAAATAATGATTTTATATAATTTTTCGTTAGGTATTTATTTACTGTTTTAATTTTATTCTCTTCGTATTTATTGCTTATGTTAAAAACTCAAAATAACAATTTTGAGTACATGTTCAAATTATGATTTTAAATATGTTTTTCCTTTGAACGTGGAATGGATGCCTACCATGGGCATTGTCCACCGGCTTGGAAAAGAAAGGACCATTTCAAGAATGTTAAAAAAACACCATGTTCAATTCCGGGTAGGCCAGAAGACTCTGTTTAAGAGCACATTGTTTCTAGACATCCGTCAAATGACCCCAATATTTTTATTTACTTTTATGACCATCTCAAGGCACCATGCCAAGTTGTTTTGGTTTTCTACTATTTTTGCATCTTCTGGAGTTTTCTCGGTCAACAAGAGCGATAAATGGCCGGACGTGTCGCAATTTACATACGGTGTCGAAAAATCTCTCAAACCTGGCATGGGTGCCTAACATGGGCATGCTCACTTCCGTGAAAAAGTGTGGGTCATTTCAAGAATGTCCACAAAAATATCATGTTCAACGGAGAGTGTTCGGGTAAAGTCAGAAGGCTCCGTCCGAGAGTACATTTTTCAACATTATTGAAATGTCCCCAATTTTTTCCATGACCTTTTATGACCTATTCAAGGCACAATGCTAAGTTGATTTAGTTTTCGACAAAATTTACATTTTCTGGAGTTTTCTCAGTAAAAAAGGCGATAAATGGCCAGACGTGTCGCAACTTGCATACGATGTTTGAAATTGGTCAAACCTGGCATCTTTCGAATCACCCCAACTTTTGCAAGCATGTGGCAATGTCGATGGTAGGCATCCATGTCCGGTTTTAATGATTTCCGACACCGTATACAAGTTGCGACATGTTCGGCCATTTATCGGTCTTTTTGACCAAGAAAACTCTAGAAAATACACAAAGATTCAAAATCTAAAATAGCTTGGCATTGTGACTTGAATTGAAATTAATGACATTTCAAGGATGTAAAAAAACAACGTGCTCTCAACGGAGTCTTCTGGGCTTCTGGCCTACCTAAACACCCTTCGTTGAACATGATTTATTTATGGACATCCTTCAAGTGACACCAAATTTTGCAAACAGGTGGGAATGCCCATGATAGTCATCCATGTCAAGTTTGAACGATTTTTGACACCATATTCAAGTGGCGACACGTCTGGCCATTTATCGGTCTTTTTTTATTGAGAAATCTCCAGAAAATGCCTTGAATAGATCATACAAGACCATGGAAAAAAATGGGGCAATTTCAAGGATATCGGGAAACAACATGCTCTAAAACGGAGCCTACTGGTTGAACACCCTCCGTTGAACACAGTGTCTTTTTGGACATTCATGAAATGACCTCAACTTATGCCAGGTGGGCATGCCCATGGTAGGCATCCATGTCAGGTTTGAAGGAAAAATTATAATTTAAATAGGTACTTAAAAATAATATTTATTTTTTCCTTGTTTTCGGGCATCTGGCCCGCATGTCAGTGACACATCAATTGCACCTGTAGTTAAGTCCGGTGAATGCGGCATTGACATTTTGGAGAGACGGTGACCGTTTCAGGTGGGAAGCACGCGCTAGCGATGGAAGGGGTTTCGGTGTGCAGTGGCACTAAGATCGGTCGCTCACGATAGTACATACTCCGTACCATACTACCATAGTACCCTCTCTAGCTTAGGCTATTTTATAGATTGTCGTTGTGATGGACGATATACATGAGCAAGGCGGTCCGAGTATGACCGCTGGTGTTGAGCCAGGTGAATACATGTTCGGTGTTCGCGTAGGCCTCCATCAAACGTCTAAACAGTAATGTCAAGCACCGCCGGGGCGCGCAGGTGATGGGCTCGCCGTTTGCGTTGCGCCATGAGCAGGACTTTGATTTAGAGTGCGACGTGCATGCATTAGCATGCTTTGACAGCGTGAGCGTGAGTGTCTGACGCGAAGTATTTCATTTTCATTTGGCTGACGAGGGTGCGTTGTAGCGACGAGTCTGTGGTTTGATTCCCCACATACGCATAATTTTGGTTTTTACAGTATTTCTTTCTCCATTGACAGGTAGGCCCACGTAGATAGATAAAGAACATGAGCTGATGAGGCGCATGCGGACTGTTTGACTGGTCAACCAGACAAATACGGAGCTACACGCTGAGCCAGTGACCGTATAATCACCATATCTCGTATACAATGATCAAAGTGAGCTATCAAGACAAGTTCGATGACCGCCAATGCATTTTACTCGGTAATAAATGACCAGGATTAAAGGGGACCCCAAATTTGCTTCGTCTTCTGTCCTTGAGCTCTTGACAAACCAATGCACTATACGGTTGTCCGGCCACTCCACCCGAGAGGTCTCACCAAGCGTCATTCATGACACCACGCCGCACACTAACCGGTAAGGCAGCGATGGCATCCCGCCGCGCCGAGTTCCTCGCCGCCCACGACTGCACACAAAATGGTAGGGAAGCGATGGCATCCCGCCATGCCGAGTTCATCGCTGCTCGCGACCTCACAACTATGTGGGAGGAATTTGAAGATGCCAAGGCCGAATGGCGGTAGAGCAAGAGGCGGCCAAAGCCGCACAGAGGGAGCGGAAAAGTCAGAAAGCACTCAAGAAAAGAGAGGCCCGCCGCCACAAGAAAGAAAAGGACGCACGCGCTGCTGCGGAGAGGTCGGCGGAGATCCAAGCACGGTGGGGTGTCGCCGACAAAGCCGGGAAGGAGAACGACGGCGTCTGGCCAGCATGTGAGAAGTAGTAGTACTAGTAGTTAGTGTGTGTGTCTGTGTCTGAGTACAAGCATGTACCAATACTACTAGTTACTACTGTAGTTTTTAGAGCAAATTACCAGTACATTAGCCTAGACTAAATGGAAAAATTCCTATCCTAAGCATCAAATGGCATCTCTTTCTCTATAGGAATTGAGATGCATGTCATCTCACTTCCTATGATTTTCATATTCTTATCCTATGAACGAAAGGAGGCCTCTATTGGAGTAACTACTGTAGCTAGCAGTACTGCCGGTACAGTAGGTTTCTTCAAGAAGCGGAATTCAACGAAGTCATGATGGTTCCTTCATCCGAGCAACTTCAAAGTGGGAAGTGGGCTTGTGATTTGATGGATCATTAGTCATTGTTACCGCGGCGCGACGACCTGGGTGACTCTCCCTTGGAGTTCTGCGTGCATGGCAAGTGGACCAGGATGGTCGACGTCCCACATGTTGGCGAACGGAAGTATTCTTTTCGATATCGAGGAGCAAGGAAACCGCGTGGTATAGTATCACTGCTGATTGGTTCGCAAAAAAATAGTATCACTACCGATTTATAATTATTTTTTATTTCTGATGAATGCTAGCGTTTCAACTCTTACAACGAAGGGTGCCAAACACGGCACGTGCTGGATGTCCCACACGTCAGAGAAAGGAGTGGGACATGAACAGCATGGTAGAGCCCAGCGTAAAAAAACAGCGTGGTAGAGCGTCTCCACTTCTTCCACTTCTGGGTCGGAGACCACACGTAGTAGTACTTAGTGGTATGAACGATACAAAGTGCGACCTGGAGAGAAAGACACGTCTAGTTGGAAGGTCTCGGGGCATACACGTAAACAAATATAAAAGTTAATATGTGCCTCCAACTAATATATTAGTAGTAGAGTACTTAGGCACGTACTCCATAACATCACCGTGCATTGCACGTACAACATTTAGTGGTAGTACGTAGTAAGAGACAAATGCCGCCCAAGAGTTCCCTTCTCGACCTACTTTTGGGTGTTTGGTAGAGTGTATGGAGGGTGCATGACAGCATGAGTCCACATTAGTTTAGCACAAATACACTAGAAGCATGCATGAAGAGAGCATGCATGAAGAGGGGTGTTGAGTTGAGCATGCATGAAGAGGGAACAACTATGCTGAGACGAGAGCGCAACCAAACACACCCTATATGCCACGCATGTTCATACCATTTGTGCTTTTCTACTTCACTTACTGCGCTACATTACTCAGGTTCGTACGTCCACTCCTGGGTACATGTCCGTCTCGTAGTTCCAGTCCCATGTGTTCTTCATATACATGGAACGATCCTTGCATAACACGTGCACCTTGATGCTAGATGTCTCGCGTGTTGGCAAAAGGATGAACAAAGCTCACATAAAAAAATAGAGTGGAAGAACATAGATTCCAGACGACCGATAAGGAGCAAGGAACCTTGTCGTGGAATTGTCACGGCAGATGTCCTCTTGCAAGGACTTAGTCGTGGAGCCATCGCAGCTAGGAAGCTTAAAGGGGTTAATCGGGACAAAGGACACGAGAGGTTTTTATACTAGTTCGGCCCCTTACGGTGAAGGTAAGGCCTACGTCTAGTTGGGTTGGTATTGCTTGATGTTTCGATAACCAGGGAGCGAGATACGCTATGCCCGGCTCTCGATGGGTTGTTTCTTGCCCGAAGCCGCCGGGGGGTCGTCCCCTTATATACACGGGTTGACGCCCTGCGGCCTACAGAGTCCCGGCCGGCTCATAAACAGTGTCCGGCTCGGTGACTAGTTACTTCTACCTTATGTTACAAGTCATGCCATCATGTCGATTTATCACTATGGGCCTTAAGCCGCCCGTGGGCTTTAAACCCTATGAACCACCATCCTCATGCTGGGTCTTGGGCTTCTTTCACGATGAGTCCTCTTTGCATAACCCGGCCCCTCCTGGGCGGCTTACACAAATAGTTATATCCCCAACAGTAGGCCCCAGATTGATTTGAACCGGTTCATGTCAATCTTAAAATACCTTAAGAAATACATCGTCCTATCTTCTTTCAGTGCAAAGGTCGTAACCCGCCGTGACGTCATCCTCTGGACTCATGATAACCCGCCGTTATGTCATCTTCCACTGACTTCATTTTTTTATTCCGTCATATCTTCAACGGATCTCTTGCTTTTACTGACCATCCCGAAAACCGAGGCGTCGGGGCCGCTGGATAATGATGTTTGGCCTCCTCGTTTCTCGCGCCGTCTTGGTTGGCCCCTCCTTATAAATAGACGCGACCTAGGTCCTTTTCATTTCCTTCAGTCATCTTCCCCCTCGCTCCTCCTTCTTTGCTGCTCGAGCTCTGCCGCCGCCGCCATCGAACTCCTCGTCTTCACCGACTCAGGCCGCTGCATCACCCTGATTCTGACTAGAAAACGACGACGACCCTCCGCAGCTCTTCCGCATCTGTGAGTTCCTCCTTCCCCCTTTCTCAGATCTGCATTGAAACTGTTTTGAGTTTGTCGGCGTCCATCGCCGCCCGACACAAACCTCCGTTAGTTCCTACCTTCAATGCCTTGTTTAGATTATAAAATCGACATAGAACTGCTGCGGAAAATGTTTGTGCTTATCCTGTATGAGAACAGATCTCATTCCCTTGTTTCGGAAGCCCTCCACGAGTATATGAACTTCTCTGTACTGTTTTAGGTCTAGGAATGTTTTCCTTTCCAGAGCATCTTTTGATCCAAAATAATGATTGCAACTTGTGAAACCTGTTTGTTCCACACTTAGCCAAAAAACTGCATCTATTGACTCTGTTTCAGCCATAATAATTCATGTGACCGGTTTAAGAAAATACCGGCTGTCAGCACCGCTTGCTTCTGGCGACTTAAGAAAATTTTAATTACCTTTGATACCTGCAGCTGTTTAAACATTATTGCGTAGTCACCTATATGTCATTAGGCCCCTTCTTAAGCCGCCACCTTGAATACCTTAGAATGCTCTCCTCCGGGTTATGTTTTAAATCGGAAATTTTTACTTTGTCATAGGCTTCCACCTACACCATGGCACCTAAGGCTCCCAAGGCTCCTGTGACCTGCAACTGGGTCCCATCTATTGTCACAGAAAACAAACTGTCTGAATTTGTGAAGTCCGGTCATTTGCCCAAGAAGGAGGTCTTGTCTTATCGTGCTCCTGGCCCGTCCGAGGAGAAACCTTGTCCCAAACAAGGGGAGGTAATAGTTTGCACGGATCATATGAGCAGGGGATTTGCTCCACCCGGTTCAAAATTCTTCAGAGACGTTTTGCACTTTTTTGACTTAAGACCTCAAGAAATCGGGCCCAATTCCGTGTCAAATATCAGCAACTTCCAAGTTTTTTGTGAGGTCTACCTTGGAGAAGAGCCCAGCCTACTTTTGTTCAGAGAATTGTTCTATTTGAACCGGCAGAACGAGCGCGCCAACGGGCCCAGTCTGGAACTTGGCGGCATATCAATTCAAAGGCGGAGAGACTGCCTATTTCCTTATGCTGAACTTCCGAGTCATCCAAAGGACTGGAACCAGACATGGTTCTACTGCCAGGACACTTCTCCGGCTGGTGAAAACCCGCTGCCCGGCTTCCGCGCCTTGCGCCTTGAATCTAACCATTCGCTGCCAGACAAGTTGACTGCCATTGAGCGTCTGCCACTCACCCCCACTATCAAGAAGATCAAAGCTCTTTTGGGGAATGGCTTAGATGGCATCGACCTGGTCCGAGTCTGGGTTGCTTGGAGAGTAATTCTGTTAAGCCGCCGTCCCGGCTTAATGTGTACTTACTCAGGCGAGAAGGATGATCCTCAGCGTCATAGTTCTGACGACTTACCAGATGACGTGGTGGAGGCTAAAACCCAGTCCTTGTTAAAAGAGGGC
Source organism: Triticum urartu (assembly GCF_003073215.2). Classification (NCBI taxonomy): domain Eukaryota; kingdom Viridiplantae; phylum Streptophyta; class Magnoliopsida; order Poales; family Poaceae; genus Triticum; species Triticum urartu. The sequence continues at coordinate 32,720,735 of NC_053023.1, read as the reverse complement.
ATAGTGACCAGCAACGCCTTCGGCTTACTGCCCTTCTACAAGAAGAACCCGGCCCCTGCAGTAAGTCATCAGCCTCAATAACTACTCTTCACCATGTATACTTTGCTTTTACTCACAACCTTTTATAATTTCTCACAGGCAGATGACAGTTTCTGGAAGGTCCAGTATGACCATGAGGCGGCCAAACAAGCCAGGGCGGCCAAAAGAGCTGACAGAAAGACCGCCAAGCCTACCACTTCCAAGAAAAGGAAACCAAGCGCCTCAGAGATGTTCCAACTTGATGACTCTGATGACAATGAAGAAGAGGTAATTTTTAAACTTCCCTGACTCTTTTATCATCATCCCACTGACATTACTTCTCTTTCAGGAAGACACGGGAAACAGCCAACCCGTTGAAGAAGAGGTAACTATAATCTCCTCCGACTCCGAGCCTCTGCCGCGTCAGAGAATTCGAAGAGTAACCCGGAAAGTAAGATTTTCACATCCTTTGGCTTACCAAGACCCTGACTTTCTTTTGAAGCGACAGCAAATTGAAAGACGGAGGCAGACCCGGACCAGCAAGGATGCAGAGCTCTCCTCTGGCTTACCTGACGTCACCAGGAAGCGTCGGAACGAGGTTATCTACGACTTACGCCCTGCTTCGCCTTTGGCGAGTTTAATTCGTCAACCTCTTAATTCATCTGACTCCAATTATCAGGATACCTCTCCTTCCTCCGGCGAGTCTATGCAGTCAAACATGTCGGCTTTCAAGACTTCCCCTGGGTAATGCCGATTAGTTTAGCTTATGCTTTATCTTACTCATGTTTTTGTACTCACTCTTCTGCCTTGTCCACAGTGTGCAAGTGAAGCCCAGGAAGAAAATCAAGAAGGATAAGCCGGCTCAAGACCCTATAGTAACTGAGCCAGAACTGGGCACGGCTGCTCCCGACTCTTCCACACATCAGCCACCGCCTGAGCCGGCTCATGACATTCCAGCACCAACTTCTGACCTGCCTGCTGAAGATACTCTTGATGGTTCTGATAACCCGGAAGCACCTAGCCCGGCCAAGACAATTGATCCAGAAGTGGAAATACTCAAGACTCAGTTTGTTGAACCAGCTCGGCCCACCGTGCTTGCCAAGTGTTCTGCTAAGGAGGAGTTGTTAGAACACCGAAAGGCCAAGATGGACATTACTGACTATACTCATTTGAGTAATGGAGATATCGTCTCGGGCTATATCAACCAAGTGCATAGCAGCCGTGACCTGGAAATTGACATGGTGAAGCAAATACAGCAAAAATCTAAGGTATGACTTATGCTACCTTCTCTTAACCATACTTACTATGCCAGCCCCCAAGTCTATTGCTTATGAGTAAATATGCTGTAGACTTACAAAACTGTCTAGCACCGTTTGTCCGACTTAGAAAGAAAACAATTAAGCCGGCTGTAGCAAGAAATGTTGAACTTGCGATACACATTAGCCCCCAAGTGGCACGTATCTTTGGTTGCAAAGTGCATGGGACTTAATCTGCTTAAACCGGCGTTGGAAAGTAGAATTCATCAGCACACATTAGCCCCCAAGTGTCAAGTATCTTTGCTTGCAAAGTGCTTGGGACTTAACTTTATTTGTATCATGATCCTGACTATAACCCGGTACCAATACAGACCACCATAAGTCAATTTGAGTCGGAGATCGCGGACCTGAAGAGCCGCCTGGCAGCCCAGGAACTTGAAATTCAAAAGGCCAACTCCAAGTTTGAATTCAGCGTCTCTGAACAAGAGAAGCTGAAGAAGCACTTTGAATCGAAGAAGAAAACCTGGGCTGATGAGAAGGCCTCTCTAGTGACTCGGGCCGAGACAGCCGAAGCATCCCTTGCAAAAGCAAACACCGAGCTGTCCGGCTTAAAGCGTCAGATATCTCGAATGGTCTCAGCAATCTTCGGTAAGTTACTTTATATGAACCTCGAATATTGCAATCCTTCCTTTGATGACTAGGTTAATTATTACCTCCGGCTTACCCTTTGTTTAATAACACAGGCCCCAGGAGCACAAACCTCAAGCAGGATGTGGTGGTTAAACTGAAGGCAGTCTACACTCTGGTGGAGCAATTGTACACCGGGTCACAACGTGCTTTGGCCGTTGTGGCTTTATCAAATGATGTCCCCCATCTCCTGCAAGATGTGCTAAAACGGCTTGCTGTGCTGCCTCAGCGGGTCCAAGAGCTAGGACGGGCATCTGCCAGAGCCGGAGCGATAGCTGCCTTGAGCCGGTCCAAGGCTTGGATTCTAGAACTAGATCCGGCCGACCTCAGTCTTGGATATCCGAGTCTGAAGGAGGATGGCACCTCGTTTGATGAGGCGGACTTCACCGCCTATGTAAAAGACATACGCCCTGTGGCTACCCTCATTGGGAACGACACTGATCTTACCAAGTACCAGCCGGGTTATGACAACGAGAACCGGAGGATTCCAACACCTCATTATGATGATGTCAGCCTGATCCCTTCAACTTGTAAGCATACCTTTGCCCCTGAGGTCGACCCAACCGGTTTAATAGATGATGAAGCTGAGTTTGAAGCCTTGAGTGGCATTGACTGGGCCTCCTCAACCTTCCAGGACAGGGCAGCAGACGAAGAGGCGGAGAAGGATAACCCGGAATCGTCCAGCCAACCCAAGGAGTAAAGACGTCGGGTGTCATATGTTTGTATCTTTGTGGAAACAATGCTTCACTATTCAGACTCGGGGAGTCTTGTAATAGGGTAGAAAAACTCTCGATTTTTGTCATGCCTTCGTGCATGTTTATGGCGCTCAATACTTTCTTAAGCCGCCATCGATGTATATCTCCAGCTTTTTATTGATCTTCTTGTTCCTTTATGTTTAAGCAAAAATTACTTGCCTTATCCTGCATGAGGAACAAACAAACAATCCTCTGGCCACTTACCGCCGCAAGGGTCATATAAAGGTATTGATAACCCGGAGTATATACCAAGCAATGTTTAGGAAGGACAACTTACGATTAGACTTAGTAGGCATAATCATAATGACATACCTATGATGCTTGCAGTTATCTCTCCGGTTTATATAACCCAACCCTGAGGGTAAAGTTAACTCCTGAAAATTGATATATAAAGATTCACCTGGTACTTAGTAACCCGAGGCAACCAATATTAACCCGGAGGATTGTGATTCACTCTATTGTACTTTGACGAAGATCTCAATATAACCGAATATTGATACTTATAAAACATGATTAATAATAAACAAAGTTAAAAAGGCTTCTGATTCGAATACGATCAGTGAACCGTTCCAAAGGGGTTAAGCTAAGATTCGCATATGATCATATAGCCCCCAGTGGCTGTGGCGATGCCGATCAAGTGGGTATTGACAGCTATGTTCTCTTTGGTTCGAATACGACCTATGTTTGAACAGGAAGCCCCCAAGTGACCATAAGAGTTGTTTAATGATGCTGATTCGAATACGATCCACGTCAGACCCAAAGGGGTTAAGCTATGATTCAAATATGATCAAGAAGCCCCCAAGTGGGTTTGGCAGTATGCCGATCAAGTGGGTATCGACAGCTATGTTCTCTTTGGTTCGAATACGACGTATGTTTGAACAGGAAGCCCCCAGGTGATCATGGCTAGATTCAGATATGATCATAAGCCGGACCAAAGGAAAAGCCGGATTCAGATATGACCCGCTCCCTCTTGGTTATCTCCACCACATAACAAAGAAGACACATAAACCTTTTTGGGGTGGAAAAAAGGATAGAGGTCCTGCTTTATTGCTTTATGTAATATATACATAATATAAATATATACATATTAGAGCCGGTGGCTCAAGTATAGTAAGGCCGAAGATGAGCGATATTCCCCGGTCGGCGGGTCTCCTCCTCCGACTTACATGAGTCTTTGTGCTCTCGAACATCGATAAGGTAGTATGACCCGTTGTTCAGATTCTTACTGACCACAAAGGGTCCTTCCCAAGGAGGGGATAACTTGTGCATGTCAGATTGATCTTGGATGAGTCGAGCACTAAGTCGCCTTCTTGATAGGTTCTGGACCTAACCCGGTGGCTGTGGTAGCGGCGCAGGTCTTTCTGATAAATCGCCGAGCGGGCTATTGCCAAGTCTCGCTCTTCGTCCAACAGGTCAAGTGCATCTTCACGAGCTTTTTCGTTGTCCGCCTCAACATAAGCCGCCACACGGGGTGAGTCATGCCGGATGTCACTTGGCAGGACCGCCTCTGCTCCATATACCATAAAGAAAGGTGTGTAACCCGTAGATCTATTAGGTGTAGTATTGATGCTTCAAAGTACAGAAGGTACCTCCTCCACCCAACAACCCGGCGTCCGCTGCAAGGGGACCAAGAGCCGGGGCTTGACACCCTTCAAGATTTCTTGATTAGCTCTTTCTGCCTGTCCATTGGATTGAGGATGAGCCACAGCCGAAACGTCAAGCCGGATATGGTCTCGTTGACAGAACTCCTCCATAGCTCCTTTGGAGAGGTTAGTGCCATTATCAGTTATGACGCTGTGTTGAAAGCCAAAACGAAAAATCAACTTTTTCATGAACTGGATCGCCGTGGCTGCATCACACTTACTGACTGGCTCCGCCTCCACCCACTTTGTAAACTTGTCAACCACCACCAAGAGGTGCGTCTTTTTATCCTTAGACCTTTTGAAAGGCCCGACCATATCAAGCCCCCAGACTGCGAACGGCCAAGTAATTGGAATCATCCTTAATTCTTGAGCCGGCACATGGGCTCGTCGTGAGAACTTCTGACATCCGTTACATTTACTGACCAGATCTCCGCATCAGCATGAGCCGTCAACCAATAAAAAACATGACGGAAAGCCTTGGCCACAAGAGATTTTGAGCCGGCGTGATGACCACAATCGCCTTCATGAATCTCACGGAGTATCTCCTGACCCTCCGCAGGTGACACGCAACGTTGAAACGCTCCGGTAACGCTGTAGTGATGTAACTCGCCATTAACGATTGTCATGGATTTGGACTGCCGGACGATTTGTCTGGCCAAGGTCTCATCTTCAGGTAACTCTTCCCAGGTCATATAAGCCAAATAAGGCACTGTCCAATCCGGGATAACGTGAAGAGCCGCTACCAGCTGTGCTTCCGGGTCTGGCACTTGTATATCTTCTTCTGTGGGTAACTTGATAGAAGGATTATGCAAAACGTCAAGAAAGGTGTTAGGTGGTACCGGTTTTCGCTGAGATCCCAGCCGGCTTAAGGCATCAGCCGCCTCATTCTTCCTTTGATCAATATGTTCCACCACATAACCCTTGAAGTGCCCAGCTACAGCATCAACTTCACGACGGTAAGCCGCCATAAGGGGATCTTTGGAGTCCCACTTGCCTGACACCTGTCGAGCCACAAGATCTGAGTCTCCTAAGCACCTTACCCGGCTCAAGTTCATCTCCTTGGCCATCCGGAGACCATGGAGTAAGGCCTCGTACTCAGCTGCATTGTTAGTACAAGGAAACATAAGCCGGAGCACATAACCGAATTTGTCACCTCGAGGGGAAGTTAACACGACTCCAGCCCCCGAGCCTTCCAACTGCCTGGACCCATCAAAATGAATAGTCCAATATGTGTTATCAGGCTTCTCCTCAGGTGCCTGTAGCTCTGTCCATTCATTGATAAAATCCACCAAGGCTTGAGACTTAATAGCCATGCGTGGCACGTACTTCAGACCATGAGGCCCGAGCTCAATAGCCGACTTGGCGACTCGTCCTGTGGCCTCTCTGTTCTGGATGATGTCTCCCAATGGGGCAGAACTTACCACTGTGATAGGGTGACCTTGGAAGTATTGCTTCAGCTTCCGGCTTGCCATGAACACCCCGTAAACAAGCTTCTGCCAATGATGGTACCTTTGCTTCGACTCGATGAGCACCTCACTGACATAATAAACCGGCCGTTGAACTGGATGCTCCTTACCATTCTCCTTTCGCTCCACTACGATTGCAACGCTGACGGCTCGTGAATTAGCAGCCACATATAATAGTAAAGGCTCTTTGTCAATGGGAGCTGCAAGGACCGGCGGCTCAGACAACTGTCTCTTCAAATCCTCAAAAGCAGCATTAGTAGCATCACTCCAGATGAAGGTGTTTGCCTTCTTCATCAACTGATACAACGGCAGGGCCTTCTCACCTAACCGGCTTAAAGCAGCAACACGACCCGCCAGTCGCTGAACATCATTGATGCACGCCGGCTTAGCCAAAGAGGTAATTGCCTTGATCTTCTCTGGATTAGCTTCAATGCCCCTGTTCAATGCCCCTGCAGGTACACCAAATACACACTTCTCCGGGTTGAGCATCATTTTATAAACCCGGAGATTATCAAAGGTTTCCTTTAAGTCAGATATCAAGGTTTCCTTCTCTCTGGACTTCACCACTATGTCATCCACATAATCATGAACATTACGCCCGATCTGATTGTGGAGACAGTTCTGTACACACCGCTGATAAGTCGCCTGGGCACTCTTGAGCCCAAAAGGCATAGACACATAGCAGAAAGCTCCAAACGGAGTTATGAAAGCGGTCTTCTCCTGGTCCTTAACTGCCATCTTGATCTGATGATAACCAGAGTAAGCATCCAAAAAACACAAACGCGCACAACCCACCGTAGCATCAATGATTTGATCAATACGGGGGAGAGCAAAAGGATCAGCCGGACAAGCCTTGTTTAAATCCGTGTAATCCACACACATCCGCTAGGTGCCGTTCTTCTTGAGTACGAGCACCGGGTTGGCCAACCACTCCGGGTGAAAAACCTCAACAATGAATCCGGCCGCTAAGAGCCGTGCGACCTCCTCTCCAATAGCTTTCCGTCTTTCTTCGTTAAATCGCCGAAGGAACTGTCTGACCGGCTTATATTTTGGATTAATGTTAAGAGTGTGCTTAGCGAGTCCTCTCGGTACACCCGGCATGTCAGAAGGTTTCCATGCAAAGATGTCCCGGTTCTCACGGATGAACTCGATGAGCGCGCTTTCCTATTTAGGATCCAAATTGGCACTGATGCTGAACTGCTTAGATGAATCGCATGGAGTAAAATCAACAAGCTTGGTCTCAGCAGCTTACTTAAACTTCGTTGCCGGGTCATGCTCTGTGGTTGGCTTCTTGAGGGAAGTCATATCTGCCGGGTCAACGTTATCTTGATAAAATTTGAGTTCCTCCGCTGCGCAGACAGACTCGGCATAAGCCGCGTCACCTTCTTCGCACTCTAGGGCCACCTTTCGACTTCCATGCACAGTGATGGTGCCCTTGTAACCCGGCATCTTGAGCTGCAAATAAACATAACACGGCCGTGCCATGAACTTGGCATAAGCCGGCCGCCCGAACAAAGCGTGATATGGACTCTTGATTTTGACCACCTCAAAGGTTAACTTCTTAGCCCTAGAATCATGCTCGTCTCCAAAGGCCACCTCCAGCTCAATCTTACCGACAGGATATGCCGACTTACCAGGCACCACCCCATGAAAAACGGTGTTGGATGTCTTTAAGTTTTTGTCAGTTAGACCCATGCGCCGAAAGGTCTCATAGTAGAGGATGTTGATGTTGCTACCTCCGTCCATGAGCACCTTAGTGAATTTATACCCACCGACCTGCGGAGCCACCACCAAGGCTAGTTGACCCGGATTATCAACCCGGGGAGGGTGATCCTCCCTACTCTAGACAATGGGCTGTTCTGACCACCTCAAGTAACGAGGGATTGCCGGCTCAACAGAATTCATAGCCCTCTTATGGACTTTCTGATCACGTTTACACAAGCTAGTGGTGAACACGAGATACTGCCCACTATTCAGCTGTTTCGGATGGCTCTGATAACCCGACTGCTGCTGCTGCTGTCCTCCTTGACCAGACTGCTGTTGATTATAGCCGCCTTGATTACCCTGAAAGCCGGAACTTGAGCCGCCACCCGGGCCATGAAAACCACCGGCTCCTGAGCCGCCACCCGGACCATGATTGCCATCAAACGTATTGGAGTTCTTGAAAGCCTTCATAATCGCACAACCTTTACACAAGTGAGTGGCGGGTCGTTCCCGGGTGCCGTGTCTCGAGCAGGGCTCATTGAGTAGCTACTCAAGGGATGGACCTGACCCGCCAGATCGAGGGGGCGGTTTTCCCTTACGTCTCTGGTTGTTACCCTATGCGTTGGCATTGGCTACAAACTCCGGGTTACCCTCCGCCTTACGCTTATTGCCTCCTTGATTCGTCGGGTTATGCTGCTGACCCTTTCCATTGCCGTTTTTCTTTCCCTTCCCTGTCTTTTCCTCATCAGACGCGGGGTCCTTGGTACTATCAGAATCGGCATACTTGACTAAAGCCGCCATCAGCATACCCATATCATTGCAATCATGCTTGAGGCGTCCCAGCTTCTGTCTCAGCGGCTCAAAGCGGCAATTCTTCTCCAGCATGAGAACTGCAGAGCCGACATCCATCTTGTCAGATGAATGTATAATCTCCTTGACCCGGCGCACCCAATGTGTTGTGGATTCACCCTCCTCTTGCTTACAATTTGTCAAGTCCACTATCGACATAGATTGCTTGCACGCGTCCTTGAAATTCTGGATGAACCGGGCTTTTAGCTCTTCCCATGAACTAATGGAATTTGGGGGTAAGCCCTTTAACCAAGACCGGGCTGTTCCATCCAACATCATGGTGAAATACTTAGCCATTGCTGCATCACTGACTTCTAACAGCTCCATGGCCATCTCGTAACTTTCAATCCACGCCCCGGGCTATAAGTCGGCCGTGTAATTCGGCACCTTTCGAGGTCCCTTGAAGTCCTTGGGTAGACGTACATTACGCAGAGCCGGTACCAGACAAGGAACACCACCGGTTCTAGTGGCTACTCCCGCCTCAACGGAAGTCGTCGGGTAAGCCGGTAGGTCCTGTTGGGCGGCCAGCTGAGCCTCTAGCTGAGCTGCCCATTCGTCCTCTTGACGTGTTCGATCTTGCACCGGGTTATACCCGCCAGGCTGATTTCGGCGCTGGGCGTTGCTTGACAAGGCCTCTGACTCCAAGTGTCTGCTGTAACTCGGGCTCTGGTTTGGATGAGGCGGAGCTAACCAGGGCGGAGGAGTTGAATGGATCTTGTCTCGGCTGTAAAAATAAGTTTCTTGCTGGGCCAAAGCCGTCTGGACGAGTTCTCTGATCCTCCGGGTCTCCACTGCTGTCGGATCATCACCGTCCACTGGGAGAGCCGCCAAACGTGCTGATGCTGCAATTAAGTTCTCCATAGGGTTGGAGAAGTGACCCGGCGGTATTGGCACATAACGGGGCGGTGGCATATTCCCATGATGCGACGCCGTCACCTTAGGCTGAACCGGGCCCCCCGCTCCGGACGTCATAAACTGATTTGCGCCTGGCGGGTTACTTGGGCCGGCTCCGGGTGTAGCAAAAAGATTCCGAGGGTCATAAGTCGGAGGCAAATGGGACTGAGTTTTCTGATGTCTCCTCCTCATTACCTCGTTAGATGCGTTTAAACTCATTGTGAGCTGGAAAGCCTCTGCTTGAAGTTGTTGTGCCCGTGCATCCAAAGCTGCCCGCTCCGTGGCCAATCTAGTATCCTCAGCTGCTAAGGCCTCCTTGGCCCGAGCGATCTCTTCACGAACCCGTGCCACCTCCGCCTCATGCTCATCTTGATTTGCAGGGATGACTGTAGCGGTCAACAGGGCCGTGAGCTTGTCCATAAGATCCATCAATATTTGAGCCGGTGGGCGCACAGGACCGCCTGTCCCGGCTGCTCCTAGCCCGGACGTTATTGCTGCCGAAGCCGTAGAGTTTTGGCCGGGTTGGGTACCAGCCATGAAGACTCCTGCCCAGTTTGGCGACTCAGAGGGGTCCGGAATAGTGCTGCCATCGGAACAGCCCCCAAGCACGCCGTCTTGAACTTGATACAGCGAATCTGTTGAACCGGCGGACGAATCACCGTCAGAGAGGACGGCCGTCTCTCCATCATCTTTAGATCATTCAGAGAGTTCACCTCCGTGGATGCAACCCACGAAGGCACGCTTCACGACAGGTTGAGCTCGGGTGGGTTTCGCACGCCGAGCCATCTCGACGAGGTCGGTGCAGTTGTCCGGCTCAAGGCCCGGCTCACCAATCCGTCCGATGAATACGTGGATTCCGCCAAAGGGGACCCGGTACCCGTACTCAATTGAGCCGGCGTCAGGGCCCCAGCCTTCGTCGTCGATGTAGATCTTGCCGCGACGACTCTTGGTCATCCGGCCGACTGCGTATCCTTTGAGCCCTTCGAAGCTACCCTTCAAGAACTCAAATCCACCGTGCGCTGGTCCCACAGTGGGCGCCAACTGTCATGGAATTGTCACGGTAGATGTCCTCTTGCAAGGACTTAGTCGTGGAGCCATCGCAGCTAGGAAGCTTAAAGGGGTTAATCGGGACAAAGGACACGAGAGGTTTTTATACTAGTTCGGCCCCTTACGGTGAAGGTAAGGCCTACGTCTAGTTGGGTTGGTATTGCTTGATGTTTCGATAACCAGGGAGCGAGATACGCTATGCCCGGCTCTCGATGGGTTGTTTCTTGCCCGAAGCCGCCGGCGGGTCGTCCCCTTATATACACGGGTTGACGCCCTGCGGCCTACAGAGTCCCGGCCGGCTCATAAACAGTGTCCGGCTTGATGACTAGTTACTTCTACCTTATGTTACAAGCCATGCCATCATGGCGGTTTATCGCTATGGGCTTTAAGCCGCCCATGGGCTTTAAACCCTATGAACCGCCATCCTCATGCTGGGTCTTGGTCTTCTTTCATGATGAGTCCTCTTTGCATAACCCGGCCCCTCCTGGGCGGCTTACACAAATAGTTATATCCCCAACAAACCTCGTGGTGGAGCGTCTACACTCATAATATTTAATATTATTCAGCGATATAAAATTAACCAATCATCTCCACAGTGGACTGGAAGAGTACGAAACACGGCAGCCCAGTGTAGTTACATCATACTAGTACATGGCTAACCCATGCTATCACCATATTTCCTGGCTTCTGTGCGACACCTATCTCTAGTAATCCAGCAGCCTGTATCGCTTCTCCCTCCTCGTCTCTATCAAAGTGCGGCGGGCTGGCGTTTCTGCCATCTATTGAGGTCGGTTAACTATCACATGTTAGCGACATGCCAAGAGCATTCTAAAAAAAATTCCTTTCACATTCCGTTTTCAAAAAGAAAAAAAATCCTTTCACGTACAAATTTGCCTGTATGCTTTGAGCAACTTGCATGTCCTATACTGCTCCTGTTTGATACTCTAACTTAGCTAGAGGTTAGACTAACTCATGACTAACCCTGAATTAACTGTAGCCAAAGAGGTGTTTGGGTGACAGGGTTAGATTGACAATAAATGCACTTCATGGAGAGAGAAAAGTGATTTTTCAGTGGTCCCAATGAGAACTATCTCCAGTTAGCACCTCTTAGGTGGGATAGTTTTTTTGGTGGTTCGGTGCAACTTGCTCCAATTTAAACCCTCATGCTTGGATACTTTAGGGCTATTTGAGCCCCAACTAGCTCAAACTAACTCTAACCCATGGATCCAAATAGGGCCTATGGCCAGTCTCAACGTGAAGCAGTCGCGTGCACCGAGAAGCGGCGCTCTCTCGGCCATCGCGCCACTTCAAAGCCGGCGCTAGTGAGAGGTCGCCTCCGCTCTGGCCGGGCATTAATGCGGCACTGACGCTCCAGGGCGACGCTGACCATTTCATGCGGGAAGCACGCACTGGCAAGGGAGTATAGGTTTCGTTTCAGGTGTAGTACTGGTAGTTTGCAAAACTACTCAATTATTGCACTCAGTTTCCTAAGAAATTGTGGTAAAAAACGTTACTGCAAAACCCGCTTCCCTTCTCCTTCCTCTTCCACCGCCCACGCATGTCCGCGGGAAGTGACCGGTCAACCCTTATATAGGAGTGCTAGCACAAAAAGATGCATGCATGACCACTAAAATTTCCATATTAAAGCGCCGCTCCGGCAGGAGTATGGTGTATGTTGTTACCTTCGGCCGGCCCATGGCTACCGGGAGACGGCGACCAGAGAAGAGGCGGCGGGAGGGGAATGAATGCAGCTACTGTTTGGGTTCGCCTTCCGGCTTAAATAAATGCGCAACATCACGTGTACCCGTGGGTGCACAAATTGTAACATACGTGTCTGTTTAAGTGGGCGTCACGTAACTGGTGTGTGTGTGGGAGAGATTCTGAGAGACAAAGTGTGTGTGTGCGACTCTACTCTTTGGACATGTACTCAACCTTTTGCATCGGGATATAAGTATAATGGTATTTACTTTAGCTAGTGACTTACGTGGCCATGTTAACATGGTTGTGTCAAAAAAATGTCACTTCCTGCTCGTGATTTGCATTATATAATTACAAGAAAGATTCTCGTGCATTGCATGGAACATCAATATGCATTTTTTTACAAAACACATGTTAGATTGACCCATGCAGGAGTAATCCCATGTGTAAAAACTAATGATATCTCGAGAATTTTATCGGAAAACTGGTATCTCGAGAATGTCATCAAAAAAATGAAAGATGAGAGATAAGGCGAGGAGGAGTGGAGCGTGGTGGTGACTGGTGGTCGGAATGGGCGGAGGCATGGGGATGGACGGCGCCGGCAGGCGGCAGCGGCCACCATGCATGCTAGATTGTTCGACAGACTTATTCCTTTTTTAATTGCTGAGCAATGAGGTTGCGGGAGATAATGATGTGGAGAGAGGTGCGGGTATCTTTTGTAAAATTATCATATTTTGCTTTCTATCCTCAGATATAGATCATACGGTCTGTATTACAAGATGGTAGGCACAGCATCACTGCCAACTCGTTTTTTTTATAAGGGTACAGATGATAAGTTTGCTGACTACTAAAGTAAAGTGGAATTTTTCCATGTTATGCAAGTAAATAAAGGTGATTGTTTATCATACGGGTAAGGTTGGATGAAGGGTGGTAGGAACAAATGCTCCGCCTAGAGCATGCGTGTGTGAGATGGAGTCTTAGTGTGTGTGGGGGGGGGGTGTGAGAGAGAGAGAGGAGAGAGAGATGGAGTCTTAGTTTGTGTGTGTGTGAGAGAGAGAGAGATGGAGTCTTAGTGTGTGTGTGGGGGGTGTGCGTGCGTGCGTGTGTGTGTGTTTGTGTGTGTGAGAGAGAGAGATGGAGTCTTAGTGTGTGGGGGGGTGCGTGTGTCTATGTGTGTGTGTGTGTGTCGCGGGGTCCTCTGTGGCGGATGTAATTTAAGTGTGCATGGCTTCATCATAGAGAGGTGATGTGTATGGCAGAGGCCACCAACGATGGGGTGCGAGAGAGAAAATACCCGTAGAGAGGGAAGAGAAGGTGTGTGCACGTGAGAGGAGTCGACATCGAGAGAACGTGTTTGTTCGAGAGACTCCGAGGAAGACTATTATATATCGATGGTGCATGTAGGCGGGAATTAAACAAAGGGATGGTCTTATTGGTTTCGGGGATATAGTGGAAGAGTGAGAGGCGCGGGGGGGGGGGGGTAGCTAGAAGGAGATTGTTAAGTTGAGTGTGTGTTTTACCCATCCAGGCGGAAGTTATGTGCACAAAAGAGGAGAACGATTCGATGTGGCGTTAGGATTGAGGGTAATTAACTACGTATGGAGACATAGAGACCTTGAACGTGCATGTGTGAGAGGTATACATGTATACGTGGGATGTGTGTGTATGCGCGCGCATGATCGAGATAAAAAAAGAAGACATAAGTCATAAGATCAACGACATGGGAGAGATGGATCGGTATGACAATATGCATGCATGTGAGAATGCAGGGAAGAAGGCCCGACAATTGAGCATGTGTTTTTGTCTTTAAGAGATAGTGGCGTGGGCTGGAGCATGCATCTATGGCGAGCAGAGGAAGTGAGGCGCAACGATTGTGCAAAAGAGACCAACCTATAATTAAATGCATATGTATGGAGAGACATATATAGTGTGGGTGATAGGAAGCAAGACTCCGTGCGAGAAAGAAATGTTGACGGAGAAACTACAGATAGATACAGAGATGGAGATGCTAGCTAGAGGGACATCCGCTAGTTTGGGTGTTGGAGATGACCGTCGGGTGGTTCAAAGGGTGAAGTTATATATGTGTGTGAGAGGGCACTTGACTGCATGTAGAGAGAAACATATGTAGTGTGCTTGATAGGAATCAAGAGTGAGGGCGAGAAAGAAGGTTGATGGAGAAACAGATAAATAGAAAGATAAAGATGCTAGCTAGTGTGCGTTAGAGATAGGAGTCGAGTGGATCAGAAGGGTGGGTTATGTGTGTGGGTGTGAGAGAGATAGAGAGAGGGTGCATGTGAGTCACATACAAACAGATATCAGAGAGAAATGAGATCCAGAGAGAAGGAGTTTTGTGTCTGCGAGAGAGAAAGATATTTCACAACGAGAGTGATAGCTAGAGAGACATACGAGGGAACGCAAGATATCTCTAGGGAGAGAGGGTGTGTGTGAGCAACATACAAGAGAACAATGGAGAAATATGAGACCCTGGGAGACAGAGTTTGTGTTTGTGTGTGAGAAAGATATATTGAAGAGGAAGAGTCGTAGGTTCTCATATCTAAGGAGCGAAAGACATCTCTGTATGAGGGGTGTGCGAGTGGCACACATGGGAATAGTAGAGAGAAATAAGACCCCGGGAGACAAAGTTTTGTGTTTGTGTGAGAGAAAGAGATTCCACATGGAGAATCATAGTTAGAGACACATAGCAGGGAGCGAGATATACTTAGAGAGAGATAGAGTGATGAAGGTCGAGGGAGAGAGTACCGTCAGTGTGTTACAAAGATAAAAGATCATTGTCGACATACAGGTAGCACGAGAGATACCTGAGAGACGATGAACGCGTATAGGTCCAGAGAGATAGTCCTATATAAGCATGAGTGATAGCTATATGAGACGAATATCTAGATTAAAGGGGATTCAAATATTTAAACTGGAGATCACGACATCAATAATATCATAACGCAAATTGGTGTATCAAACATGCATATTCATTTGAATTTGGGCACACGTGTAATGTTATATAGTTTATCAATATTGGTGATCCATAGATTCTTCAATTACAAACAATGCATGGTTTATATGCAATTAATGTCTAAACGGGATTACACTATATGTTGCGTGTGTGAAACACATTATACATGTTTGAGAAGTAAAAAAACCCGCATGAAACACACATTAATTGGAGACAGTTAGCGAGGAATGGATACATTGGATTTCAACATAAAGTGGTTTCAAATATTTGAAAATCCAAATTGATGGATACAACCTTATGAATCTGAGATCATGCCATTTGTAAACCATATTTATGTATAAATGGTGTTGTGCTTTTGAATGTATATATAAAAAAATGATGTATATAGAATGTAATTCCAATTGAAAATAGATCCCGCCCGGAAAAAATAGAATACAAACGGGATTTGAATTGAGTTGGCACAGTAAACGTGCACTCTGCAAAATTTGAACGAAGCGGGGAAAGTCGCAGTAACCGCCCGAAACCAAAATCTGTGAGATGGAAATCACTACTGCCTATCCCTGCCACGCAAAGCCTATCTGCTGTATTTCTATAGGTTTCGATAGGGGTAGGTTTGTAATTTCACCCAAACGTGACGTAACCGCCTCTCACCCGGATTCATACACGTTGGGCGCCAAAAGACAGTGTGTCCTTGGCCAAAATCGACTCCCTCCCCGATTCATATTCATACACAGTGGGCGCAAAAAACAAACTCTCGTCGGCAAATATTCGGTGTATGCGAGATTACCGTCCTATCCCCAACCGACTAATGTTGCTGTGATGTAGTAGAAATTTGAAACGGGGGCTAAGTTTGTAAATTTCCTCGCATTTGAGACAAGCGCACCCTGAATACATGGTTCCCCCTTCCTCTCTACCTCCCTTTTCCCCATTCGTACTCCGTGGGTGCCAAAACACCCTCTCCACCCCACCCTCCTCCGTCCGCCGTCGTCCGCCACCCCATCCACCGCCGTCCTCCTCCACCATGTCGGAGCTGATACCCCGATGCCGCCGTCCATTACAAGAGATCGACCTATATCATCCA
Source organism: Triticum urartu (assembly GCF_003073215.2). Lineage (NCBI taxonomy): Eukaryota > Viridiplantae > Streptophyta > Magnoliopsida > Poales > Poaceae > Triticum > Triticum urartu. Next base: position 32,704,669 of record NC_053023.1, on the reverse strand, counting down.
CGGCGTCGGACCGGGATCCTTGCATCCCGTCCTCTCGCTTCATCCCCGCCGTCGTCCACCTTGCCGTCGCCGCTCCTACGACCGTCTTGTCCACCGCGCCCTGCCGACAACGTCTACCCTCCTAGATCTGCTTCCACGCCGCCGACAGCCATCGCTACCGCAGCACCGTCAAATTCTGAGCAGATGCGTACACGGCGCCGCACCAGAGGCGGTACTCTTTCGTATCTGCTCAACTTATTTATCACAGCAAGAAAATAGATCGCCACTGCTTTACTCTGATTTCTTGTCTTGGTTGCGAAGTTGCCTTTGTCCGGTTTGCACCTTCATATCCGCCATGGCACGCTCAACACTATACTCCCAATGCTTATGGTTTTCCCCTTTTATATTCCACACTAGTCAAATCACAGTAGACTAAATTTCAAAATTGGGTCAGTCGATTTTTCAAAGCTCGCCGGAGTTCGCCGGTGCGATCGAAGGGGCTCGGGTGGTTGTGGGGCCTCGCCGAACAAAGAAAACTCGACGCGGGTGGGGGTTGGGGCGGGGGTGGGGGTGGGGGTGGTGGAGGAACACAGGCGGTGGGGGCCGGTGGTCCGGCCGGCGGCCCATGCGTGTTCTTTATGGGAAGAATCAGAGACGAGGAAGAAGAAGGGTTAGGAGATGTAGGATCTTCATCCAACCGCCTGAAATGGTCGAGAGACAGCTGGGAGTTGCATTCTTAATGAGCTCTGGTTCATCATGTGTGGGCACTGCGCAACCAACATTTTATTATCCAAAATCTGCTTGCTCTTCTTTACCATTTTCCTCTTCTGTTCTTCTTTAATATGTACTCTCTCCGTTCCTAAATACAAGTCTTTGTATAGATTCCACCATGGACTACATATGGAGCAAAATGAGTGAATCTACACTCTAAAATGTATCTAGATACATCTGTATGTGACCCATAGTGGAAATCTCTACCAAGACTTATATTTTGGAACGGAGGGAGTATGATAGTAGTACAGTATGTTCCTTGTACTGAAGATGAGCAGGGACATTTGCAGTGTAGAGGTCTATACGGTCGGTTGTGATGGACACTTTGAGCCTCTTTGATTCGTAGGATCTTGTAAACATAGGAATAGGATTTGTAGTGGCCTGCCCACTTGAATCCTATAAGAATAGCAAGGAAATGCGGGGAGCTGTGTCGCCTTTGAGAGTTACACTGATATTAACAGTACCGCACCATCACTTGAAGAGAGCTAGTATCCGAAGCCTTTCTAGACGTACCGGCAATACTAGCACATATATTCCAGCAAGTTCCACTTTGCTGATTTTACTCTGATGCTTAAGGTTTTCCCGTTATATCTACACTATGATCTGTGTAGCTGCTTTGTGTCGCACTAGCAGTAGGCCACTCTTGAAGCTAAACACTGCAATGACTTACAAAATTGGCACCAAGGCATTGAGTGTCATTCTGGATGCAATGAAACTCATACGCTCCCCACCTGTTGATTCTTATTCAGAATATGATCCTAATGACTATTCTAACCTCGAGGAGTCAAAGGCAGATGGCCTGTCCTGTTCACCCATCAAGGTGCATGTTCTAATTTGGCAATGTTTTATTGATTGCGGGTATCTTGCATATGTTGTCTTGCATTTCTTCTACTTTCTTGCACTGCCATCTGCTTAGTTTACTCACCATATATGTCGAGATGCCATGCCCATCCATTATCAATACATATTCCATTTGTCATCATACCATGTTTTTTCACTCAAATGCTGTTCTTGTGCATCAGACATCAAAAAGGAAGAGGGTGATTGCCGAACCTGAAGGAGCACCAGCAAAGTCCTTGAAAAACATGGTGGTGCCGGAGAAATCAGACAACACCCCACTTATATTGGTTGTACAACCAGTGACACAAAACGTAGGACCGACTCTAGCAGACTATACCCATACTTCACTGGCCACACCACTAGCCCCACCACATAGGACCTGCACTCCAGCAAAAGGTATACCGATTTCATTTGCCATAGCACCAGCTGTACCACAGAAAAATCCCACTCCAGCAAAAAGTACAGCAAGTCCACCGGCCGAAGACCTATCCCAACTGCAGAGACAACCAATTCCTGCAGATTGGAAACCCATTCCATTTATTCCCAGTTTAAAAGACAATGCTTTAAATGTTGTTAGGGACTAGGTGCATATATTCCCATCATGGGAAGATTATTGTGAAGACAAACACCATTTTCACATCTTCCTGTCCAACTTACGTGTAAGTGCTATTATTCATGGTTATTATTTTCCTGTTTTCTGCTGATTGAACACATCAATGATTTACATTACATTGTTGTAACTAGGCGAGGGCCAATCTGGATAGTCATGACGAGCAAAGCTTGCTTGTGCTTTTCAAGGAAGCATTGCAGCAGTATCGGTGTTACCTGAGGAAATCACACTTTGATGGCAAGTCTATAAACGAATTTCCGGTGAGGTCTCCTGTGCTAAATTTAGAAGACATTGAATGGAAAAACCTTGTTATGCACTGGTCTCGTTCCTAGGATGAGGTACTGTCTATGAAATCACATGACAATTTGAACTTCTACTTTTCCGCATGTGCCTTACGGATCTTTTTTGCAGGAAATCTGCTCGAAGAAGAATTCCGGTTTGACAAGAACGACAGGATATCGCAAATATGCTGCCCGCTGCTTTGCTCTTGTTAGTACATGTTGTCCTGTATCACTGTACTTGCATACATACCTGGTTCATTATGTGACAGTGGTATGCATGATAGCTTGCTTATCAATTGTTCGCTCCAAATTATCTGATCTGCATGAATGGTTACATTAGTGTAGAATATATCCAATGCCAATGTTTTTTTAGCTCTGCATTGTTCTTGTAAGTACATGCTGTCCTTTATCAGTGTACTTATAATGATAGGTAGTTGTTCATGTACCATCACTCTGCAGCTTATTTTCCTTTGCCCTCCATTTTCTACACATCAGATCTATATTTACTCTTACCATAAGGTTGGTAATGAAGAAGTTTAGTCGTGCATTGCTCTTGGCTGTACCTTTTGCCTGTATCGCTGCACTTACATTTATAGCTACTTGGTTATGTAGCATCACTCTTCATCTTATCTTAAATATTCACCATTTTTTGTATATTATCACTTCTATATTTACTCTTAACAGAATGTAGAATAAAGGCAATGCTTTTGAAGAAGATTCTGTGGTAAACTTCTTGAATTGCCCCCCCCCATCAGCATGGACAAGGCCTTTATAGAGCCTGTCTTCACCAATAATGTAAGTTTGTCCTTCTCAAGCCTTCAAACTTTGTTGTATATATTTGGTGACTTTGTCGTTTATTATCACATCTATATTTACTCTTAACAAAATGTAGAATAAAGGCAATGCTTTTGAAGAAGATTCTGTGGTAAACTTCTTGAATTGCCCCCCCCCCCCATCAGCATGGACAAGGCCTTTATCGAGCCTGTCTTCACCAATAATGTAAGTTTGTCCATCTCAAGTCTTCAAACTTTGTCGTATATTATCACATCTATATTTACTCTTAACAAAATGTAGAATAAAGGCAATGGTTTTGAAGAAGATTCTATGGTAAACTTCTTGAATTGTCCCCCCCCCCATCAGCATGGACAAGGCCTTTATAGAGCCTGTCTTCACCAATAATGTAAGTTTGTCCATCTCAAGCCTTCAAACTTTGTTGTATATATTTGGTTAGGCATGACTGCAATAGCTGTTTATTTTTGGTGTTTGCATCAAATTGCTTGTTTAAAGTTTATTATGTAGTTCATTAGCAAAAGTTTGTCCTTTCTCAATTTAAGTTTTCAGTTGTACAACCAAGTTCCTTCTTCATACCATGTAAATTAAACTATACATAGCAAGTGATCTTCTTTTGCACTGCATGTATGCTTCTGTTCTTCATCCGTAATCCAGTGGTGTGGTGAACCTACCCACTACAGCACAATGTCATATTCTGCAATGTCTTAACTATGAACAATGTCATATCATTCTACTATTATTTAAACCGTCTCTTTATTTGCCAATCTGAAATGGTATAAATTGACAGCACACTAACCATTAATACTTATGAGTTCTTGATCTGTAATCCAGTGGTGTCTGATACGTCTCCGTCGTATCTACTTTTCCAAACACTTTTTCCCTTGTTTTGGACTCTAACTTGTATTATTTGAATGGAACTAACCCGGACTGACGCTGTTTTCAGCAGAATTGCCATGATGTTGTTTTATGTGCAGGAAACAAAAGTTCTCGGAATGTCCTGAAACTCCACGGGATGTCTTATAAAAAATAATAAAAAATCCTCGACAAAGATGAAGACCAGGGGGCCCACACCATGTCCACGAGGGTGGGGGGCACGCCCCCTACCTCGTGGGTCCCATGGAGACCCTCCGACGCCAACTCCAACTCTATATATTGGCTTTCGGGGAGAAAAAATCAGAGAGAAGAAATCATTGCGTTTTACGATACGGAGCCGCCGCCAAGCCCTAAAACCTCCCGGGAGGGCTGATCTGGAGTCCGTTCGGGGCTCCAGAGAGGGGGATTCGTTGCCGTTGTCATCATCAACCATCCTCCATCACCAATTTCATGATGCTCACTGCCGTGCATGAGTAATTCCATCGTAGTCTTGCTGGACAGTGATGGGTTGGATGAGATTTATCATGGAATCGAGTTAGTTTTGTTAGGGTTTGATCCCTAGTATCCACTATGTTCTGAGATTGATGTTGCTATGACTTTGCTATGCTTAATGCTTGTCACTAGGGCCCGAGTGCCATGATTTCAGATCTAAACCTATTATGTTTTCATGAATATATGTGAGTTCTTGATCCTATCTTGCAAGTCTATAGTCACCTACTATGTGTTATGATCCGGCAACCCCGAAGTGACAATAATCGGGACCACTCCCGGTGATGACCATAGTTTGAGGAGTTCATGTATTCACTATGTGCTAATGCTTTGTTTCGGTACTCTATTAAAAGGAGGCCTTAATATCCCTTAGTTTCCAATAGGACCCCGCTGCCACAGGAGGGTAGGACAAAAGGTGTCATGCAAGTTCTTTTCCATAAGCACGTATGACTATATTCGGAATACATGCCTACATTGCATTGATGAATTGGAGCTAGTTCTGTGTCACCCTATGTTATGACTGTTACATGATGAACCGCATCCGGCATAATTATCCATCACTGATCCGGTGCCTATGAGCTTTCCATATACTGGTTCTCGCTTATTTACTTTCCCGTTGCTACTGTTACAATCATTACAAAATACCAAAAACATTACTTTTGTGTCCTTTACTTTTGTTGCCCTTACCACCACTATCATATTACTTTGCTACTAAACACTTTGCTGCAGATACTAAGTTTCCAGGTGTGGTTGAATTGACAACTCAGCTGCTAATACTTGAGAATATTCTTTGGCTCCCCTTGTGTCGAATCAATAAATTTGGGTTGAATACTCTACCCTTGAAAACTGTTGCGATCCCCTATACTTGTGGGTTATCAAGACCTTTTTCTGGCGCCATTGCCGGGGAGCATAGCTCTATTCTTTGAGTCACTTGGGATTTATATCTGCTGGACACTATGAAGAACTTGAAAGACGCTAAGACAACAATTTATCCCTCAACTACGAGGGGAGGTAAGGAACTGCCATCTAGCTATGCACTTGATTCACCTTCTGTTATGAGTAAGCTTGCGACACCTAAACCTGCTTCTGCTATTCGTTCCGATATGTCGCATGTTATTGATGATGCCACTTCTGCTATGCATGATACTTATGATGAAACTACTTCTATGCCTAATACTACTGTGCCCCTTAGTGAATTTCTTAATGAACAAATTGCTAGGGCTAGAGAGAAAGAAATTATTGAATCTGAATATAATGATGAAAGTGATGATGAAGATATGCCTATTATTCCTGAGGGTTATGTTTTTGATATGGAATTTTCTGCCGCCATTTTAGCTTGCAAAGATAGGTATGAGCTCAAGAGGTTATTAGCTAAATGGAACAAAGAATCACTTAGAGATAAAATGAAACCTGACCCTGCTTTTGCTACTTCACCCATATGTGTTCCTGATAAGGATTATGAATTTTCTGTTGATCCTGATATAATTCTTTGGTTGAATCTGATCCTTTTCATGGCTATGAATCTGAAACTGTTGTGGCACGTCTTACTAAATTAAATGATATAGCCACCCTGTTTACTAATGATGAGAGATCGCGTTACTTTTATATACTGAAAATATTTGCGTTCTCATTAAAGGGTGATGCTAAGATATGGTTTAATTCCCTTGATCCTGGTTGTGTGCGTAGTCCCCAGGATATGATTTATTACTTCTCTGCTAAATATTTCCCTGCTCATAAGAAACAAGCTGCTTTAAAGGAAATATACAACTTTGTGCAAATTAAAGAAGAGAGTCTCCCACAAGCTTGGGGGAGGCTTCTCAAGTTACTTAATGCTTTGCCTGATCATCCTCTTAAGAAACCTGAAATACTTGATATCTTTTACAATGGACTAATCGATGCTTCCAGAGATTACCTGGATAGTTGTGTTGGTTCTCTTTTCAGGGAAAGAACACCGGATGAAGCTGAAATTCTATTGAATAATATGTTGACAAATGAAAATAATTGGGCACCTCCTGAGCCAGCCCCTGAGCCAGCTCCCGCTCCAATTACTGAGCTTATTCCTAAACCAACTCTGAAGAAGAGAGGTGTTCTACTTCTCAGTCCCGAAGATATGCAAGAGGCAAAGAAATCTATGAAAGAAAAAGGTATTAAAGCTGAAGATGTTAAGAATTTACCTCCTATTGAAGAAATACATGGTCTTAATTTACCGCGTGTCGAAGAAACATATGATCTTGATCCATTACCTATTGAAGAACCTCCTGATCCCGATATCCCAACACAGGTAGTAAAGGTAAATTCTCTCTATAGATTTGATGAAGGTGATATTCCTCACTATAAGTTTGCTAGACAATGCTTAGAAGAGTTTGATAATTTTATTGTCAAACAAGAAAATTTCAATGCTTATTTTGGTAGACAATTGAAATATGATTCCGATATGATTAAATACTTGGGTGATTACATGGCTAATATTAGAGGTGAACTTAAACTTGTTAGCAAACATACTTCTATGGTTACCACTCAAGTAGAACAAGTACTTAAAGCTCAAAAAGAAGTGCTTGATGTAATGAATAGTAAGAAAAACGATTTTGTTGTTAGAGTGGCTACTAGAACTGGTAGAATAACTCAGGAACCTTTGTATCCTGAAGGCCACCCTAAGAGAATCGAGCAAGATTCTCAGAGAAATAATATTGATGTTCCTAGTTCTTCTAAAAAGAAGAAAAAGAAAAATGATAGAACCGTGCAAACTTCTAGTGAACCTATTGCTGAACCACCTGATAATCCAAATGATATATCTATGTCTGATGCTGAAGCACAATCTGGTAATGAACATGAACCTAGTGAAAATGTTAATGATGATGTTCATGATGATGCTCAACCTAGTAATGATAATGATGTAGAAATTGAACCTGCTGTTGATCTTGATAACCCACAATCAAAGAATCAACGTTATGATAAGAGAGATTTTTTTGCTAGGAAACATGGTAAAGAAAGAGAACCTTGGGTTCAGAAACCCATGCCTTTTCCTCCCAAACCATCCAAGAAGAAGGATGATGAGGATTTTGAGCGCTTTGCTGAAATGATTAGACCTATCTTTTTGCGTATGCGATTGACTGATGTGCTCAAAACAAATCCTTATGCTAAATATATGAAGGATATCATTACTAATAAAAGAAAGATACCGGAAGCTGAAATTTCCACCATGCTTGCTAATTATACTTTTAAGGGTGGAATACCAAAGAAACTTGGAGATCCCGGAGTACCTACTATACCTTGCTCCATTAAAAGAAATTATATTAAAACTGCTTTATGTGATCTTGGAGCCGGTGTTAGTGTTATGCCTCTCTCTTTATATCATAGACTTAACTTGAATAAGTTGACACCTACTGAAATATCTTTGCAAATGGCTGATAAATCAACTGCTATACCTGTCGGTATTTGTGAGGATGTGCCTGTTGTGGTTGCAAACGTTACTATTTTAACGGACTCTGTTATTCTTGATATTCCCGAGGATGATAGTATGTCTATTATTCTTGAAAGACCTTTTCTTAATACTGCAGGGGCTGTTATTGATTGCAACAAAGGCAATGTCACTTTTCATGTTAATGGTAATGAGCATACGATACACTTTCTGAGGAAACAACCTCAAGTCCATAGTATCAACTCTATTGGAAAAATTCCATTGATTATATTTGGAGGTTTTGAATTTCCTCTTCCTACTGTCAAAAAGAAATATGATATACTTATTATTGGGGATGTGCATATCCCCATTGAGGTAACTTAGTGTTATTCGAAATTTCTCTGGTTTCATGATTATCGGAATGAGTTTGTTAACAAGACTTGATCAACCTTGTTAGTGGATTCTTTTTGATGAGCATGAGATGGATGAAACTAGAAGCACAACCTTCTGTAACCTCTCTATATTTTCTGTAGTTTAGTAGAAATAAAGTAAAAATAGTATTTTTCTGTCTGTTTCCTGTCTTATCCGTGCAATATAAAAATATCCCGAAAATAAAAGTCCTCAGAATGCCATGCCAATTTAATATGATTTTTCGGGAATATTTGCGGATTTACTATGCAAAAGTTACCGCGGGGGGAGCTGCCACCTGGCCACGAGGGTGGAGGGCACAACCTACCCCCCTAGGCGCGCCCCCTGCCTCGTGGGCCCACGGTGGCCCTCCTCCACTTATCCCAGCACCCATCTTCTTCCTCTGCCTCACACAAACCCGAAAAACCAACTCAAGCACGAGTTCCAGCCACTTTTGCTGTGATTTTCGATCTCCTTGCTCAAAGCACCTCTCGCAAAACTGCTTGGGGAGATTGTTCCTTGGTATGTGACTCCTCCATTGGTCCAATTAGTTTTTGTTCTAGTGCTCTATTCTTTGCAAATTTGTGTTGCATAGGTGACCATGTTCTTGAGCTTGCATGTAAAATTAATATGGGTCCAAGTAGTTCTAATGCTTGATTTAGGCTCTAGGCACTTGTAGGAGTAGTTGCTATCAGTTTTATTGAAGTTGGTTCACTTTTGTTTGAAGTTACTAAAAATTTGAGATTTTTTCAGAGAAAAGCAATATGCTTAGGAAGATGTTCCAGGGTGGTTCTTCTAAGAAGCAAGGACCCAGAATTGCTATGCGTGATGCTGACGAGGAACCACCAAGAGACGCTCCAGTGCGGCCTTGCGAATGGCCGTCGGAAAATTTTATGGATCGTGCAGGAATTAAAGAAGAATTTAAAGCATATTTGTGCAATGTCGGTCTTGAGGATTTTGAGGCTGACAAATGCCCCCAATATCATGATCTCAGAAGTTCATTTGTGAGGAGGTTTGAGTATTCATCTTCGCGTAATTCTCCTTCAGTCATGTTTGATTTCTATGACAAATCTTATACCATGGACTTAGAGGATTTCACTTTTGCTTGCAAACTTCCATCATGGGGCAGTGTTAGGGATCCCCCTAAATCTGAATTTATAAACTTTCTTGCTAGTATAACGGTAGGGGAATTTAGAGAGAAAACGCAAGCTACCATAGGGAGCATTCACTTTCCTGCTATACATTATTTTGCTCTCTTCATCGGTAGATGCATAAATGCTAAGGATGAAGCATGTCACATGTGTGTCCCTGACCTTAGCATTCTTAGGAGTGCTGTGTTAGGAGACCAATCTTATCATATGGGAGCCATTGTAGCTCGTAGGTTGCATCATAATAGATGTAATGGAGATTTCTTTGGAGGAATTTATGCAACCCGCTTAGCTAATTTTCTTGAGATAGACATTCGTGAGGGTGATACTGAGTTGCCTCCTACATATTTAGATTATAACTATGGCTTCGCACTAGTTTGTCGAGAGGCCTGAATCACCTCTCCTATGTCGACTAATCTTTGACAAACGGCACGTTGTCCGTATTACTCTCCCTGCTCCTGCCTTCTTTGATTCTCAGACAAAACGAAGATATACTATGACCAGAGAGGAGGCAGATGAGTACGAGAGGAGGGCGGAAGCAGCCCGACTCCACGCTGCAGCTCAGCAGGCGATAACTGTTGCATCATAGTACGACCTCAGCTACACCTACGAGTATCCGCCAGGCTATCCCTGGCAATAGACCAACTTAGGCCAAAAGCCTAAGCTTGGGGGAGTACGTATTTCTCACCGACATTACATTTATGTTCACACACACTCATTGCTAGATGTCGGTGCTCATACTCTTTCACTGTAATATCCATGCTAGTTTTTTTCATGCTTTCTTCTTGTGTGTTTGTTAAACCTTAAGAAAAAAAGAAAAAAATTAGTAGTAGTTTACTTTCTTGCTGTAGTAGTAATTAAAAAGAAAACCCAAAAATATTTCCCGTTCTTCTTTTGCTTGTTGGGAGCTTTCCCGTGTAAATAGTTTTTATTTCTTTTCTTTTCTTTGGGGGTCAGTAGGAGAAGACCATAATTAAACTGTTGAAGTGGCTCTTATATGCATTATTGTTGATTTAACCAAGGGCCCATATTTCCTTGTCTTCTCTTGTTTATTGAATGCTCGCAGATTCCAGCTTAGTCCAATGCACGTGCACTCTTATTATTATTCACACCGTTCGGTCATGCAAGTGAAAGGCAATTATGATGATATATGATGGACCGACTGAGATGGGAAAAGCTGGTATGAACTCGACCTCTTTTGTTTTTGTAAATATGATGAGTTCATCGTTCTTGATTCAGCTTATTATGAATAAACATGTTTGCAATGACAATTAGAGATCATAGTTGCTTGTGCCATGCTTGATTAGCTATGAGTTATAATGATTTACCTTGCGTGCCAACATGCTATTGAGATGGTTATGATGTGGTATGATGGGGTCGTATCCTCCTTTGAATGATTTAAGTGACTTGACTTGGCACATGTTCATGCATGTAGTTGAAACAAAATCAACATAGCCTTCACGATATTTATGTTCATGGTGGATTATATCCTACTCATGCTTGCATCCAATATTTATTAATTTTAATGCATGTACATGGCTGTTGTCGCTCTCTAGTTGGTCGCTTCCCAGTCTTTTGCTAGCCTTCACCTGTACTAAGCGGGAATACCGCTTGTGCATCCAATCCCTTAAACCCCAAAGTTATTCCAGATGAGTCCACTATACCTTCCTATATGTGGTATCTACCTGCCGTTCCAAGTAAATTTGTATGTGCCAAACTCTAAACCTTCAAATAAACATTCTGTTTTGTATGCTCGAATAGCTCATGTATCAACCAAGGCTGCCCTTATCTTCCATGTTAGGCGGGTTATTCTCAAGAGGAGTGGACTCCGCTCCTCACTCACGAGAAAATAGCTGGTCACCGGGATGCCCAGTCCCATGCTTTATGCAAACTAAATCAAAATTAATTGCAAACAAAACTCCCCCTGGGACCTGATGTATGTTGGAGGCACTCGTTTTTTCGAGCAAGCCATGGATTGATGCTTGTTGGTGGAGGGGGAGTATAAACTTTACCATTCTGTTTGGGAACCGCCTATAATGTGTGTGACATGGAAGATATCGCCATCTCTTAGTTGCTATGTTGACAATGAAAGTATACCGCTCAAAATATTATTCATTCTCTATTTCAAAACCGAGCTCTGGCACCTCTACAGATCCCTGCCTCCCTCTGCGAAGGGCCTATCTATTTACTTTTATGTTGAGTCATCACCCTCTTATTAAAAAGCACTAGCTGGAGAGCACAGCTGTCATTTGCATTCATCACTGTTAATTTATATTGGGTGTGACTATGATTGGATCTCTTTTACCATGAATTACAATGTCTAGTCAGTCCTTGATCTTTAAAGGTGCTCTGCATATATGTTTTGCGGTCTCAGAAAGGGTTAGCGAGATACCATCTTGTTATATCATATTATGATTGTTTTGAGAAAGTGTTGTCATCCGAGATTTATTATTATGGCTCGCTAGTTGATTATGCTATTGATATGAGTAATTATGAGACCTGAGAATTATTGCAAATGTGGTTAGTTATGATCTTTGCTGAAAATTTGGATGCTGGCTTTACATATTTGCAACAACAAGAGCAAACAGAGTTTGTAAAAGTTTTTCTTTTTCTCTTTCAGTTTGTCAACTGAATTGCTTGAGGACAAGCAAGGGTTTAAGCTTGGGGGAGTTGATACGTCTCCGTCGTATCTACTTTTCCAAACACTTTTCCCCTTGTTTTGGACTCTAACTTGTATGATTTGAATGGAACTAACCCAGACTGACGCTGTTTTCAGCAGAATTGCCATGATGTTGTTTTATGTGCAGGAAACAAAAGTTCTCGGAATGTCCTGAAACTCCACGTGATGTCTTATAAAAAATAATAAAAAATCCTCGCCAAAGATGAAGACCAGGGGGCCCACACCCTGTCCACGAGGGTGGGGGCGCGCCCCCTACCTCGTGGGCCCCTGGAGACTCTCCGACGCCAACTCCAACTCTATATATTGGCTTTCGGGGAGAAAAAAATCAGAGAGAAGAAATGATTGTGTTTTACGATACGGAGCCGCCGCCAAGCCCTAAAACCTCCCGGGAGGGCTGATCTGGAGTCCGTTCGGGGCTCCAGAGAGGGGGATTCGTCACCGTCGTCATCATCAACCATCCTCCATCACCAATTTCATGATGCTCACCGCCGTGCGTGAGTAATTCCATCGTAGGCTTGCTGGACGGTGATGGGTTGGATGAGATTTATCATGTAATCGAGTTAGTTTTGTTAGGGTTTGATCCCTAGTATCCACTATGTTCTGAGATTGATGTTGCTATGACTTTGCTATGCTTAATGCTTGTCACTAGGGCCCGAGTGCCATGATTTCAGATCTGAACCTATTATGTTTTCATGAATATATGTGAGTTCTTGATCCTATCTTGCAAGTCTATAGTCACCTACTATGTGTTATGATCCGGCAACCCCGAAGTGACAATAATCGGGACCACTCCCAGTGATGACCATAGTTTGAGGAGTTCATGTATTCACTATGTGCTAATGCTTTGTTCCGGTACTCTATTAAAAGGAGGCCTTAATATCCCTTTGTTTCCAATAGGACCCCGCTGCCACGGGAGGGTAGGCAAAAGACGTCATGCAAGTTCTTTTCCATAAGCACGTATGACTATATTTGGAATACATGCCTACATTGCATTGATGAATTGGAGCTAGTTCTATGTCACCCTATGTTATGACTGTTACATGATGAACCGCATCCGGCATAATTATCCATCACTGATCCGGTGCCTACGAGCTTTCCATATACTGGTTCTCGCTTATTTACTTTCCCGTTGCTACTGTTACAATCATTACAAAATACCAAAAACATTACTTTTGTGTCCTTTACTTTTGTTGCCGTTACCACCGCTATCACATTACTTTGCTACTAAACACTTTGCTGCAGATACTAAGTTTCCAGGTGTGGTTGAATTGACAACTCAGCTTCTAATACTTGAGAATATTCTTTGGCTCCCCTTGTGTCGAATCAATAAATTTGGGTTGAATACTCTACCCTCGAAAACTGTTGCGATCCCCTATACTTGTGGGTTATCAAGACCTTTTTCTGGCGCCATTGCTGGGGAGCATAGCTCTATTCTTTGAGTCACTTGGGATTTATATCTGCTGGACACTATGAAGAACTTGAAAGACGCTAAGACAACAATTTATCCCTCAACTACGAGGGGAGGTAAGGAACTGCCATCTAGCTATGCACTTGATTCACCTTCTGTTATGAGTAAGCTTGCAACACCTAAACCTGCTTCTGCTATTCGTTCCGATATGTCGCATGTTATTGATGATGCCACTTCTGCTATGCATGATACTTATGATGAAACTACTTCTATGCCTAATACTACTGTGCCCCTTAGTGAATTTCTTAATGAACAAATTGCTAGGGCTAGAGAGAAAGAAATTATTGAATCTGAATATAATGATGAAAGTGATGATGAAGATATGCCTGTTATTCCTGAGGGTTATGTTTTTGATATGGAATCTTCTGCCGTCATTTTAGCTTGCAAATATAGATATGAGCTCAAGAGGTTATTAGCTAAATGGAAAAAAGAATCACTTAGAGATAAAATTAAACCTGACCCTGCTTGTGCTACTTCACCCATATGTGTTCCTGATAAGGATTATGAATTTTCTGTTGATCCTGATATAATTACTTTGGTTGAATCTGATCCTTTTACCTGGGCCGGCCCATTATGGCCCGCAAAATCTTGTGGGCCTTTAGCTGGGCCAGCCCATTATGGTCCGCAAAATCTCATGGGCCTTTAGCTGGGCCGACCCATTATGGTCCGCAAAATCTTGTGGGCCTTCAGTTGGGCCGGCCCATTTAAACTTGATGGGCCGGTCCACGTGTCAACATATCATAGGCGCGTCTCGCCCATTGGATGAGTGACACCTGTGCCAACGCGGACCTGACACGTGTCTCCTCCAGCCAATGATGATTTTACCTGTGGAAAATCCCCATTGGTCGGGGCTGTTAACGGGTTATCAGATCCAAAACCTGACCCGATGGCTTAACGGCGTTCCGTTACGGTGGATGCCACGTGTCGGTCACCCTTGACGAAAGCACTTCTGTGACGCGCCATTTATCGTCCTGGAAGTGGACACTTCCGTGATGATAATTTTGGTTATGTCATGGAACACTTCTATGACATCACATATATGACTATCTTGATTCTGTCATAAATTTGTCATGGATGTACATGCATGACAAAAAACACGACCTACTATGACAAACACGTATCATCACAGAAGTGTATTTTTTTGTAGTGAATGCATGAATTCCGGCTTGACCGGGACGACGGTGTTCACCTCCTGCCGAAGGAGGCGCTCGCTGCGCTTGTTGTCGCCGAGGCTGGTGAAGACGACGTAGGCCACACGCTGGTCTGGGTAGGCGTCGTCGCGCATCGTGCCGCCAGCTGGAGGCGGCAGTGGAGGCGGAGGCGGCTGTCCCGCTCCTGGAGCCGGAGCCGGAGGGGCGGGACGTCGCCCCTCATGATGCGCTTGGTGATGGCGCACTGCCAAAGCGTGTGCGTGGAGGGTCTTGCGCCGCTATGGTGCTTGCAGGGGGCGTCGAGCATCTGCTCGAAGCTCATGGCCGGTTGCCATGCCGTCTTGCCGGTTTGCCGGCGCTTCGCCGCCGGGTCCGCCGCGGGCTCGGTGGCCGCGACGAGCCGGTTGTCATGACGCGGCACCGGCTGGTCGGCCTTGCGCTTGTTGTTCTGGTGATGCTGCTGCTGGCTGATTTCGTCGGCCGGCTTCGGAGGGGGAACCGGCTTCGCCTTGCCGGCTTCATCCAGTGCCACCTGGATCTTCATGGCGGAGTCGGCATTGGCGTACTTGTCCGCTGTCACCATGAGTGTGGCCATGGTGGCCGGCTCGGAGCCTAAGAGCTTGTGCTTGAGGAGGGTGCCGTCTCGGCACCCGCTGACGAAGTACTTGATCGCCTGGACTTCATGGACGCCCTCGCAGCTGTTCCAGAGCTCGGTCCAGCGTGCGAGGTACTCACGACCGGTCTTCGTAGGCCCTTGCACGCACATGGAGAGCTGGCTAGGGCAGCCGGGTTGCTTGTAGGTCCCCGTGAAGTTGCGGACAAAGGCTTCCTCGAAGTCCACCCACGTGTTGATGTTGCCCATCGGCAGGCTGTTCAACCACGTGCGGGCCGACCCTTGGAGCATGAGCGGTGCGTAGCGCACGGCGAGACGAGGATTGGCACCGGTGATGCCAATGGTCGTGGTGTAGTCGGTGAGCCAGTCTTCTGGCTTCACCGTCCCGTTGTACTTGGGGGTGTCGCGGGGGAGCATGAATCCTTTGGGAAAGGGCTCCTCCCGGATGCGCGGGCCGAAGCACGCCGGCCCGATAGCGCCGCTCTCCTCCACCTCCAGGGAGCGAGTGAGTTGGTCGAGGCGGTGGCGAGCGTCGGCGTCGTCGATGGCGCGCGGGCCGAGTCGACTTGCGGCCAGGCCATGGGGGGCCGGGTCGGTTGGAGCCGGATGCCGGCCATGCTGGCCGGGTCCGCGCTTGATCTCTAGGACGGGCTCGTCGCCCAATCCGTCGGCGGCTGTAGCTGCCGGGTCGCGCTGAGTCCGGGCTCGGCCGGAGTGCGCCTCGCCACGCCAGGTGGCGAGGAAGCGGTGTGCAGAAGTTCGTCGGGCCCGCCAAGGCGGGCGGAGCCGGATCCCGCCGGCTTGGCGAGCTGGTTGAGGCGGTCCTGCTGGGTGTTGGCGGCGTGGAGGAGTTCGCGCATCCGCCCAATGCGCTCTTTCAGCTCCTCACCCACGAGCTGGTCCAGGCCGGCTGCGGCCGCCTGGGCAGCGCGCATGTTCTTCGCTGGGGTCCCATAGACGGTCGGGACGGTGCCGAGGGCCTGGCCGATCGCTCCTCCTCGGGCACGCACATCGGCGACCCGGCTTAGCTTGGCCGCGGCGGGCGTGAATCCGTAGGCGGCATCGCGCTCCAGCTGAGCGGCGTCCAGGTGACGCTGAGTGGCGGCGAGCGTCTCGGACAGGTCCAGCATCTGCTGGCGCCTTTCCTCAAGTTGGGTTCGGGCCTCAGCGATGTTGGTGGCGTCAACGTCGGTGCCGATGGGGATGCGGAGGCTCTGCATCCCGGCGCGCAATGGATCGGATGGCTCGATCCGATCTGCCGCGGCCCTGGCTTTGGTAGCCTTCCTCGTCTTGCTCGAGGAGGAGGAGGCACCGTCGCCGGTGACGAAGACCTCCACATGGACGTCCATTGCCCTGGCGGAAACGCCGCCGCCGAGGGAGAGGGGAGAGTCGAAGTAGCTGAGCACCTCGCTGGGGTACTCGTCGGCCGTGAACGCATCGGAGATGCGCAGCGCGGCGAAGGAGGTGGCAAGCGCGCCGACAACGTCATCCGCCAGCGCGACGGACTCGTCGGTGTAGGAGAAGGGCCCCGTCTGAAGCATGCTCCCGGCTAGCTCCTCGAGCTGTCCCACGGTGGGCGCCAACTGTCGTGGTGGGCGCACGGCAGATGCCAAGGGATGGCTAAAGAGAGGAGGAGGCTCGAGGGCGCTGGTGGACTCCAGAGGCGGGGTTGGCATGAGCGGGCGCGGGACGCCAGACATACATAGGTTCGGGGCTCTCTAGAGAGATAATAACCCTAGTCCTGTCGAGTGTAGTTGGATGATCGATAGTACAATGTTGCTCCTGGAGCTGTATGGAGGAGGAAGGAAGCTGGCCAAGGCTTGGGCTGCTCCTTCTCTCCGGTGTTGCGGTTTTGTGGCTAGTCCTATGCTTACTTGCTTTTCTCTCATATGTGTTTTCTGCTTGCCCTCTCGCTCGGCCCCCGTATGATCGTGGGCTCCCGAGGGGTTTTATAGTCCAACCCCCCGGGGTACAATGGTAATGTTACAAGTCGGTGGGTCCGTATTGTCGGTGCCCGGGGACCCGGGCTGGGTCCCGCTGAGGGCTTGTGGTTCGCCGGGTTCCCCTAGGGGCAGGCCCCGCATGCCTAGGGGGACTGTGCGCCATCTTGTCGATCGTTAGGGCGTGGCCGAGTCGAGTCGCGTACAGTGCTCTCCGTCAGGTTGCTGCTTGCTGTCGTCAGCGGTGAAGGCGGGGGCACTGTAGCCACGCCAGCCCTGGTCAGCGGGTAGGTGAGGGGCACTGTTGCCATGTTCCTGCTGACCAGAGGCATGGGCGGGGCACTGTTGCCTCAGTCATCATTGATTGAAGACTCGTCCCCATCATACGGCCGGGATGGGACGGGAGTTGACCCGCGGCTGGATTGCGTTGCACGCCACGGGTGGTGCTGGCTTGTTGAGGAGGCTTTGGTCGTGCCAAGTTCGGTTGTCATGCGCTAGTCGTTGCGGCCGAGTCGACGTGTCTTGCCGGGTCGACTAGTCTGGCCATCTTGCGGGGCTTGGCTGGGTCGAGCGACCCAGCCAAGCGCGTGCCGGTATTGAGGGGCAGTGCCAACCCCGTTGTTTTTTGAAGAGGATCCGGGTTCCGTTGCCTGCCCGGGGTCCATCCCCCCGACACATTTCAAAGGTGAGGCGGATCACCAGACGAAGCCTCGCCACCGTACTGCTGCTGATGTACATGATATGGTCAAGGATTTGAAGGTAGTCTTTGGAAAGGGTCCTGGCGGACAACCTGTTCCGCATGACGCTGACGGACGTGCACCCATGTGGAAGAAGAAATCTATATTTTGGGACCTGCCCTATTGGAAAGACCTAGAGGTCCGCTCCGCAATCGACGTGATGCATGTGACGAAGAATCTTTGCGTGACCCTGCTTGGCTTCTTGGGCGTGTATGGGAAGACAAAAGATACACCTGAGGCACGGGAGGACCAGCAACGTATGCACGGAAAAGACGGCATACATCAGGGTCATGCCAGCTACGCTCTTACCAAAGAAGAGAAGGAAATCTTCTTTGAATGCCTGCTCAGTATGAAGGTACCGTCTGGCTTCTCGTCGAATATAAAGGGAATAATAAATATGGCAGAGAAAAACTTCCAGAACCTAAAGTCTCATGACTACCACGTGATTATGACGCAACTGCTTCCGGTTGCATTGAGGGGGCTTATATCGGAAAATGTTCGATTAGCCACTGTAACGCTATGTGCATTCCTCAATACAATCTCTCAGAAGGTAATCAATCCAGAAATCATACCAAGGTTAGAGAATGATTTGGTGCAATGTCTTGTCAGTTTTGAGTTGGTGTTCCCACCATCCTTCTTCAACATCATGACGCACATCCTAGTTCACCTATGCGAAGAGATTAGCGTTTTGGGTCCTATATTTCTACACAATATGTTCCCCTTTGAGAGGTTCATGAGAGTCTTAAAGAAATATGTTCATAACCGTGCTAGGCCAGAAGGAAGCATCTCCAAGGGCCATGAAAATGAGGAGGTCATTGGGTTTTGTATTGACTTTATTCCTGGCCTTAAACCAATTGGTGTTCCTGAATCGCGGCATAAGGGCGGACTGGATGGAAAAGGCACGCTAGGAGGGATCAAATAATATGTATGGACGGACATTCTCTCACTGAAGCACACTACGCAGTTCTACAGAATTCCTCCTTGGCTCCGTATATTGACGAACACAAGAATTTTCTACGCTCCAAACACCCGGAGCGGTCTGATGACGGGATTACACGTGAACAAACGAGGACTTTCGCCGGCCGGTTGCATACACGTAACATGCATGACGCCTCTATTGAAGATGACCTGTACTCGCTGTCCCAGTTACCATCTTCGAATATAATGACTTTCAAAGGGTACGAGATAAATGGGAATACATTTTACACGATCACCCAAGATAAGAAGAGCACCAACCAAAATAGTGGTGTCCGCTTTGATGCAGCAACCAAGACGAGAAAGGAAACATATTATGGTTACATAGAGGACATATGGGAACTTGACTATGGACGTGGTTTGAAGGTCCCTTTGTTTCGGTGCAAATGGGTTAATATGACACGAGGCGGGGTAATGGAAGACCCGCAGTACGGAATGACAATAGTGGATCTCAACAATCTTGTGTATGCAGATGAACCATTCGTCCTAGCCAATGATGTGGCACAGGTTTTCTATGTGAAGGACATGTCTACCAAGCCGAGAAAAAGAAAAAAATAAGGAATTGAATGCATCATACGATGAGCCAAAGCGCCACATAGTTCTTTCTGGGAAGAGAAACATCGTGGGAGTCGATGACAAGACAGACATGTCAGAAGATTATGAAAAGTTTGATGCAATTGCTCCATTCACAGTGAATATTGACCCGAGCATCCAGTTAAATGATGAAGATTTTCCATGGTTACAGCGCAAAGGGACGCACGCGAAGAAAAAGTTTCACACCCAAAAATCTGGGATGTGATCGGCTTCACTATCATCACTTTCTTCTGTGTTTCACACCCAGGAGGGAATCTCTGTAATAGTTAGGGTAGTTATGTGTTTTGGCATTTGAAACGCGAAGAAATTTTATGTGCAAACAAATTCTTTCATGCATTTACTGATTTTTTCAGCTAAATGGCCCTGAAATTAAAAAGCACTTCAAATGAACTCCGAAAAGGTTGAAAGTTGGCATGGTATCATAATTTCACCCACATAGCATGTGCAAAAAAGTAGAGAGGGTTACGGCAAAAACTGGATGCACTTCATGTACAAAATGGACAATCTCTTACGAAGTATCATGGTTTAGGACAAAAACTCATCTGTTACAAAAGAATTTCATTTTTTTAAATAACCTAAGCATTATAAAATTGAATATAATGATAAAACACACTAATATTAAACATAAGAAAAAAGAATAACTGAAAAATCTACTTTCAAAGTTAAGTTATTCACAAACTAGTGACTCACACAAATTTCAAAGGGACAATTGCATTTTTACCCCTAGTTGGTTCCTACCCACGGGTTTTGCCCTTACTTTTCGAGCTTGCTCAGTTTTGCCATTGCTTTTTCCGTCGAGGTCCCTCGAATGCCCTTTAACCGTTTGACCAAAACTTTTAAAATTCATAACTAATTCATATGAACTCAGAAAAATGCAAATAAGATATCTAAATGTTCAAATAAACATTACCTTTATGTTCATATCATTTGCGACAAAAGCACCCTTTAAACTACTTGAGGTAATTAATGTTATTAACATTATTAAAAATAAAAAGGTATAAACAATATTTTTTTCATGAATAAAAATTACATGCAAATGTAGGTGATGTTTTCTGAACATCCTGATATCTTATTTGCATTTTTCTGAGTTCGTATCAACTTGCTATGAAGTTTCCAAATAATGGTCAAAGTCGTTAGAACATTCTTAACAAGACGATACGAACTCAGAAAAATGCAAATAAGATATCTGGATGTTCAGAAAACATCACCTACATTTGCATGTAATTTTTATTCGTGAAAAAATATTGTTTATACCTTTTTATTTTTAATCATGTTAATAACATTAATTACCTTAGGTAGTTTAAAGGGTGCTTTTGTCCTGAATGCAAATGATATGCACATAAAGGTAATGTTTATCTGAACATTTTGATAACCTATTTTCATTTTTCTGAGTTCATATGAATTAGTTATGAATTTTCAAAGTTTTGGTCAAATGGTCAAAGGGCATTCGAGGGACCACGATGGAAAAAGTAAGGGCAAAACTGAGCAAGCTTGAAAAGTAAGGGAAAAACCCGTGGGTAGGAACCAACTAGGGGTAAAAATGCAATTGTCCCAATTTCAAATAATTCAAAATTTAAACTATTCAAATTTGAAAACTACCGGCACTAACAGAAAGTTTGTAATTTTTTGTACCTAAAGCAAAAATATTCACAAAGAAACTCTAAATACAGCAAAAAACAACTCAAAAATAAATAAAACAAAAATAAATAAAGCAAAAAAATAAGAAAATGAAAAAGCCCGCCTACTGCGCCACAGCGGCCTGCATACGACCAGAAACCCAACCTATTGTTGGGCCAGGATGCAGGCCCGCAAAGGGCCAGTAGGCCCATAGGGCAGCACAGAACAGGTAGGCCCAGTAGGCCTGCTTTGGGGAGGAGCTCGAGAGAGATACCGCAGTGGGGCTTATAAACCAGTGCGGACGCCCCTCGGCTAGCGAGGTGGGACTAAACTTGCCGCACCGTACCTGCGCCAGCGCCACCCTTTAGTACCGGGTCGTGGCTTCAACCGGTACTACAGGGGGGGCCTTTAGTACCGGTTAGAGCCACCACCCGGTACTAAAGGGTGGCGCTTCCCGCCGCTTGGCCTGGCCAAAATTGACCTTTAGTACCGGTTGGTGGCTCCAACCGGTACTAAAGGCCCATCCTATATAAGAAAACACTTCAAAAAAAATCAGTTTCTCATCTGCTTCTTCTCCTCTGCCCCGTCGCTCGCCGCCCCCGTCGCCGCCCCTCGTCGACGCCCCCGTCGCCGCCCCGTCCCCATCCCCGTCGTCGCCGCCCCGGCCGTCGTCCCCATCGCCGCGCCCCGCCCCATCGTCCTGTCGTCCCCGCCCGGCCCGTCCCCGTCCCCGTACATCATCGCCGCCCCGTCCCCATCCCCGTCGTCGCCGCCCCCCGTTGCCTCGCCTCGCCAGTGAGCTCCCTGCCCCGGCCGCCATATATATATATATATATATATATATATATATATATATGTCCACACACACATTGTTTTTTAGTTTTTTAGTTATAAATTTTAATTATAGAATTTTTCTGTTTTTTAGTTATAGAAATATTAGAAATGTTATAGAAATGTTATAAATTTTTCTGTTTTTTAGTTATAGAAATATTAGAAATGTTATAGAAATGTTAGTTATATATAAATGTTAGAAATTTTAGAATTAGTTTTAGCTAGATGAATTAGATTAATGTCAAATAGTTAGACGATGATCGATGTTTTTTTTAGTTTCTTATAATTTTAGTTATAGAAAAATTTAGAATTTGCATATAGAATTTTAGTTATCACAATCGAATCATTTAAAAAATGTTACTTTTTGCGGGCATATAGTATTTGTTCTCGACGATATGCCCGGCTCGCATCCTCGTCGTCGACCCGTTCGCGACGACGTCCGGCTGACCCATGTCCGGGACTGCGCTTCGCCGGCTGGCACTGGGAGGTGCTACCTTCAGGGGCGCGCCGCTTGGTGAGGAACCCGGCCTCGGGCCCCGTCTTCGACCCTGATCTCCTTTGGTGGCGTTCGCGTGGGCCACATTCGGTGCAGAGGGAGCCGGCCCCGCCGGAGGTGGTGCGTCGTCGTGTCAGGGAGGAGGACGAGCACGTCCATCGCTACATGGCTGCAATGGAGGTCAGGTTCTCCAATACCTGGCAGGTTCTTTGGGCAGATGACCAGAGATATGATCCTGTGATGGTTCCTTCTCTTTGGGTGTCCACAGCCCGCGCCCCAGGAACCGCGAGTGGCCTAGATTATTCTGTAGTATTCGATCTTTATTAGCTACCTAGCCAGTGATGTATTCGATATATAATATTCGAAACGATGTATTCGAGATTATATATATTATTTGAGAAGATGTATTCGAGATTATATATATTATTCGAGACGATGTATTCGAGATTATATATTATTCAAGATGATGCATATTATGTACTATATGATTCAGTTTTTCCTTATTATTGCATCCATGCATTGTAATTTGAATACTAAATTGTTTTATATTTCTTCTGGATTAGTTAAATAAAAGCTATGGTGGACAATACCGGCAGAGAGGGAGAAGAGACCCTGTTCAAGATCATACGCAACCCTCACAGGTGATACGTCTCCAACATATCTATAATTTATGAAGTATTCATGCTATTATATTATCCATATTGGATGTTTAATGGGCTTTACTATGCACTTTTATATTATTTTTGGGACTAACCTATTAACCCAAAGCCCAGTGCCAGTTCCTATTTTTTCCCTTGTTTCAGTGTTTCGAAGAAAAGAAATATCAAACGGAGTCAAAACAGAATGAAACCTTCGGGAGAGTTATTTTTGGAAAGAAAGCAATCCAGGAGACTTGGAGTGCACGTCAGGGGATCAACGAGGAGAGCACGAGGCAGGGGGCGCGCCCTCCACCCTCGTGGGCCCCTCGTGGCTCCCCTGACTGACTTGTTTCACCTATATATATCCATATACCCTAAAACCATCGAGGAACACAATAGATCGGGAGTTCCGCCGCCGCAAGCCTCTGTAGCCACCAAAAACCAATCGGGACCCTGTTCCGGCACCCTTCCAGAGGGGGGATCCCTCACTGGTGGCCATCTTCATCATCCCGGCGCTCTCCATGACGAGGAGGGAGTAGATCACCCTCAGGGCTGAGGGTATGTACCAGTACCTATGTGTTTGATCTCTCTCTCTCTCTCTCGTGTTCTTGAGGTGATACGATCTTGATGTATTGCGAGCTTTGCTATTATAGTTGGATCTTATGATGTTTCTCCCCCTACTACTCATTGCGATGATGATAATTGCTATACTATTGGTGCTATCCATACTATTAATAATGAGAGTGATTATGCGTATGATATGAAAAGGCCCAAGCTTGGGGATGCTATGTTTGATGAGGATGACACATTTGAGAATATATTTGCTGCAACTAATGTTTTTCCCAAGCTTGGGGAGGCTATGTTTAATGAAGATGCTGTTATTAGCCTCCCAAGTTTTGATATGCAAATTTGTTATGATAGCATGCCTCCTACTTATGATGATTATGTTGATGAAAGTGGGTTTGGAAGAGTGTCAACTTTAGGAAGTAATGATCCCACTATTTTGGAGGATGTTGAATCGTATAATATTTATGAAAGTGGATTTGGAGAGGTCATGACTTTATTTAGTGATGTATCCACTATTTCGGAAGAGGTTCCAATTGATTATGAGAATAAAGTTGCTATCTATGATGATTATTGTGATAAAGCTTATGCTATAAAGAGTAGTGATGATTATATTTATAAAACTTGTCGTTATTATGATTACCATTTTTCTGAACATTACTCTTTTAATGTGGAAACTATTTATAGTATTCAAGTCTCTTATGATACTCCCACTATTCCGAATGAGAAGAATTTTTATTATGTGGAGAGTAGTAAATTTTCTATGCAAGAAGATCATGAAAAGAATGCTTAGGTGCTGGTTATATTGTTGAATTCATCCATGATGCTACTGAAAATTATTATGAGGGAGGAATATATGCTTGTAGGAATTGCAATAATATCAAGTTTCCTCACTATGTGCTTAAAGTTTTGAAGTTATGCTTGTTTTGCCTTCCTATGCTAGTTGATTATTGTTCCCATAAGTTGTTTGCTCACAAAATCCCTATGCATAGGAAGTGGGTTAGACTTAAATGTGCTAGTCATATTCTTCATGATGATCTCTTTATGTTTCAATTCTCATGTCTTATGTGAGCATCATTGAAATCATCATGCCTAGCTAGGGGCGTTAAACGTTAGCGCTTGTTGGGAGGAAACCCAATTTTATTTTTGTTTCTTGCTTTTTGGTTCTGTTTAACAATAAATAATCCATCTAGCTTCTGTTTAGATGTGGTTTTATATTTTAATTAGTGTTTGTGCCAAGTAAGACCTATAGGATCTTCTTGGATGATAGTTATGTGATCTTGCTGACAATTCCAGAAACTTTCTGTTCACGAAAACAATTGTTAAACATCACCAGAAAATGATAAAATACTGATTCCAATTGAAATAGATCAATATTCAAATTATCTAGGTCTTCCTATTTTGGTAGATTTTTTTGAGTTCCATAAGTTTGCGTTAGTTACAGATTACTACAGACTGTTCTGTTTTTGACAGATTCTGTTTTTCGTGTGTTGTTTGCTTATTTTGATGAATCTATGGCTAGTAAAATAGTTTATAAACCATATAGAAGTTGGAATACAGTAGGTTTAACACCAATACAAATAAATAATGAGTTCATTACAGTAGCTTGAAGTGGTGTTTTGTTTTCTTTCGCTAACGGAGCTCATGAGTTTTCTGTTGAGTTTTGTGTTGTGAAGTTTTCAAGTTTTGGGTAAAGATTTGATGGACTATGGAATAATGAGTGGCAAGAGCCTAAGCTTGGGGATGCTCAAGGCACCCCAAGGTAATATTCAAGGACAACCAAGAGCCTAAGCTTGGGGATGCCCCGGATGGCATCCCTTCCTTCGTCTTCGTTCATCGGTAACTTTACTTGGAGCTATATTTTTATTCACCACATGATATTTGTTTTGCCTGGAGTGTAATTTTATTTTATTTTGTTTTGCTTGCTGTTTGAATAAAATACCAAGATCTGAAATTCTTAAATGAGAGAGAGTCTTCACATAGCTACATAATTATTTAACTACTCTTTGATCTTCACTTATATCTTTTTGGAGTAGTTTGTCATTTACTCGTGTGCTTCACTTATATCCTATGAGTAAATGGTTGAATGATTTGAATGTCATAAATCTGAAATTATATATTTTTCATATGCTTATCCCATGGGGAGTAATGCCTTCACATATAAGAAGTAGAGGTGGTAAATTTTTTGAAGGTTAGCAAACATTGTATTGGTCACTTGAACAATTCATGAAAGAATATTGAAGGAAGAGAGATTTCACATATAAATATACTATCTTGGACATCTTCTATGATTGTGAGCCCCATTAATTATTTTCAAACCTGAGCAAATTAGTAGAAGTTGGACAAGGAAGACAACATAATGAGTTATGTTTGGGTGTATTTGTATAGAAGTTATATTGTTATGGATCTTCTAACATGTGGTGCTTGCTATTTAGAATCCTTTGCTAGCCAAAATATTTGTACTAAGCGGGAATACTGCTTATGCATCCAAAATCCTTGAACCAAGTTCCTTCCATGAGTGTCCACCATATCTACCTATATGCGGTATTTACCTGCCGTTCCAAGTAAATTTGCATGTGCCAAACTCTAAACCTTCAAATAATAATCTGTTTTGTATGCTCGAATCGCTCATGTAGCGACTAGGGGCTATCAGTATCTTCCATGCTAGGTGGGTTATCCTCACGATGAGTGGACTCCGCTCATCATTCACGAGAAGATGGCTGGTAACTGGGATGCCCAGTCCTATGATCAAAAGATCAAAAACAAATTCGCAAATAATTTAAACAAAACTCCCCCAGGAATGTTGATAGTAGGATGGCACCTGTTGTTTCGGACAAGCCGTGGAGTGTGAATGTTGGTGGAGGGGGAGTAAAAAATTTACCTTTCTGCGTGGGAACCGCCTATGATGTATCTAGTATGGAAGATATTGGGAACTCTTGGTCGTAATGTTGACAATGAAAGCATACTTCTCAAAATTATTTTCATCTCTGTTTTTGCTTCGAGCTCTGGCACCTCTGCAAATCCCTGCTTCCCTCTGCAAAGGGCCTATCTTTTACTTTTATGCAAGAGTCGGTAGTATTCCTTCTCATTCCAACCTACTCTTTAGTTGGCAAGCATCATGTGATGGAAATATCTAAGCATATATGGCCATTCAAATATATTTGAGCATGAATTATTATTGTTGACATTACCCTTGAGGTAAAAAGTTGGGAGGTGAAACATTAAGCCCCTATCTTTCTCTGTGTTCGATGGATGCTATTTGTTCTAAAAATATGCTTTGAGTGGTAGCAATCATGGAAGACTATATGATAGTTGAGTATGTGGGATTTGCTAAAATCAAAGCTCTGACATATACTCTTCCTGAAAATAAGATAAATTGTAATTGTTTGATGACTAATAACACGGTTTGTTAGTTTTCAAGAAAGTTTATGACCTATGATTTAACATATGAATAGTTTGTTACTTGATCATGAAAAGTTTTATGAGTTGAGCTACTGTTATGACATATAATGATGCTAGAAAAGGTGATTGAAATTATCATTGATCAAACTTGTGCACCTGCTAGCATTCACACTTCATAAATTATTTCTTTTATCATTTACCTACTCGAGGACGAGCAAGAATTAAGCTTGGGGATGCTGATACGTCTCCAACGTATCTATAATTTATGAAGTATTCATGCTATTATATTATCCATCTTGGATGTTTAATGGGCTTTACTATGCACTTTTATATTATTTTTGGGACTAACCTATTAACCTAGAGCCCAGTGCCAGTTCCTGTTTTTCCCTTGTTTCAGTGTTTCGAAGAAAAGGAATATCAAACAGAGTCCAAACGGAATGAAACCTTCGGGAGAGTTATTTTTGGAAAGAAAGCAATCCAGGAGACTTGGAGTGCACGTCAGGGGATCAACGAGGAGAGCATGAGGCAGGGGGCGCGCCCACCCCCCCGGGCATGCCCTCCACCCTCGTGGCTCCCCTGACCAACTTCTTTCGCCTATATATATCCATATACCCTAAAACCATCGGGAACACAACAAATCGGGAGTTCCGCCGCCGCAAGCCTCTGTAGCCACCAAAAAACAATCGGGACCCTGTTCCGGCACCCTGCCGGAGGGGGGATCCCTCACTGGTGGCCATCTTCATCATCCCTGCGCTCTCCATGACGAGGAGGGAGTAGATCACCCTCGGGGCTGAGGGTATGTACCAGTAGCTATGTGTTTGATCTCTCTCTCTCTCTCTCGTGTTCTTGAGGTGATATGATCTTGATGTATCGCGAGCTTTGCTATTATAGTTGGATCTTATGATGTTTCTCCCCCTCTACTCTCTTGTAATGGATTGAGTTTTCCCTTTGAAGTTATCTTATCGGATTGAGTCTTTAAGGATTTGAGAACACTTGATGTATGTCTTGCAGTGCTTATCTATGGTAACAATGGGATATTCACGTGATCTACTTGATGTACGTTTTGGTGATCAACTTGCGGGTTCAATGAACTTATGCATAGGGGTTGGCACACGTTTTCGTCTTGACTATCCGGTAGAAACTTTGGGGCACTCTTTGAAGTACTTTTGTGTTGGTTGAATAGATGAATCTGAGATTGTGTGATGCATATCGTATAATCATACCCATGGATACTTGAGGTGACATTGGAGTATCTAGGTGACATTAGGGTTTTGGTTGATTTGTGTCTTAAGGTGTTATTCTAGTACGAACTCTATGATAGATCGAACGGAAAGAATAGCTTCGTGTTATTTTACTACGGACTCTTGAATAGATCGATCAGAAAGGATAACTTTGAGGTGGTTTCATACCCTACCATAATCTCTTCGTTTGTTCTCCGCTATTAGTGACTTTGGCGTGACTCTTTGTTGCATGTTGAGGGATAGTTATATGATCCAATTATGTTATTATTGTTGAGAGAACTTGCACTAGTGAAAGTATGAACCCTGGGCCTTGTTTCCTAGCATTGCAATACCGTTTATGCTCACTTTTATCATTAGTTACCTTGATGTTTTTATATTTTCAGATTACAAAAACCTATATCTACCATCCATATTGCACTTGTATCACCATCTCTTCGCCGAACTAGTGCACCTATACAATTTACCATTGTATTGGGTGTGTTGGGGACACAAGAGACTCTTTGTTATTTGGTTGCAGGGTTGCTTGAGAGAGACCATCTTCATCCTACGCCTCCCACGGATTGATAAACCTTAGGTCATCCACTTGAGGGAAATTTGCTACTGTCCTACAAACCTCTGCACTTGGAGGCCCAACAACGTCTACAAGAAGAAGGTTGCGTAGTAGACATCAGCAGGCCAGATGATCTGAATGAAGCAGATGACGGCTCCCAATATCTGAAAAATACCGGGGAGGGTGATGATAAGATATTCGATCTCGACGACCGAGCTGATGAAGTCATGAACTATGATTATGATTATGATTATGATGATGCACACAATGTTGATCTTGAAATAACAAAGACTACCGGCGAGGTATATTTATATAAGCAAGCATCTGGTGATCATCACATGTTTTTTTGATTTGAAGATATATTAACGAATCGGTCTTTCTTCTTTCAGCCCCCGGATCGAGCAAATCTACTTCTACAGACAGCAGGACAAAGCGAGGCCCAGGCAAAAAGTTGAAGGAGGGTGTAAAGTACAACATCGACTCCATCAAAGCTAATGGCGAACCAAGCATGCCTAAGAACATTGCGAACAAGTTCATTCGTCAGTGCGCAATTCTTGTGAAGGACCAACTCCCGATCTCCATTCAAGAATGGAAAGAGCCGAAAAATAAACGTCTAGATGTTACTTGGGTCGACGACAGAGCAAAACAAACGCTTTGGGAATCTCTCATGGAACATTTCACCCTACTAGATCATTTCACTGATGCAGATGTGCAGAAAGTCAAGGACGCTACTCTTAGGAAGATGGCAATTTCATTCAACACCCACAAGAAAACTGTATGGGCCAACTACGTCACTGCAGAAAGGAAGACTCCAGAATTCAAGGGAACACTTGAGAAGCAAAGAGAACACTGGCCCGCTTTCATGAAATTCAAGGAATCAGAATTATCTAAGGGGCGGTCAAGAAAAAACAAGGCCAATGCCGCAAAAAAAGACGCAGTTCCATAGGTTGGGGCCAGGTGGCTACGCGGTGGCAATGCCTAAGTGGGATAAGTCTGAGCAAGAGATGGTGGATGCAGGGGTCACTCCAGTTACTAGGAGCTGGCCCCCCAGGTGCAGAACTTGGTTCTATGTGCATGGGGGGAGTTGGACCCGAAGACAGGCCTGGTTTCGAAGAAGGCAAGTCTAAAAGGAGCCGAAGAGAAGTTAATTCAAGCAATAGAAGATGCTTGAACGGGGGTGTTCACCCCCAACAGAGAGAATGATGAGCTTACACGCGCCCTGGAAATCCTGAACACCCGGGAAGAACACGAGGCAAGGGCGTTATTCCTTGGTATGAGGGCTTTTCGGACTGGAAGGACGACTACAGGAGCCGTGCAAGAAGGAAGATGGAGGAGGAGAAGAAGAGGAAGCTGGAGGAGGAGCAGAGGAAGCACGAAGAAGAACACCTTCAAGGCCTAGAATCAGCGCACGCGGACTTGGCACTCAAATTCCAGCGGTAGCAGCAGCAGATCGACTCACTTAGCCAGGAAAGGGGGTCTCAGCAGCGGCAGCAGCTAGCGGATGATCCAGCATTGGATAGCACCGTCACATCCATGCCGAGAAGAAGCGTGGGTTCCGCCCCGGGGGACGCACTGCTGGATAGATATCCTGTGGATGACATCATGGAGAACACTAACTGTGAGCTACACTTCAAAATGAAGAACATATCCATGAAGGTGGCGGACGTCGTTGCTTTTACAAATCCCCCCGAAGCAACCTTCCATTGCAACCCGATTCTAGCGGGCTATGCTCGTGTCTTGGTTGATGAGGTGGTGGACCAATATTCGGGGCTAGAGCTTGACATTTCTGGAGGTGACGACGAGCACACACTGGGAGAGGCCAAACATCGTACCATCCTATGGAGAAAGGATTGCATCATCCTTCGAAGGCCACCGACACCGTGTCAGCCGACTCCTCCTCGAACTCCACCACCGAGTCAGCAGACTCCCGCTCCTCCAAGTCCACCAACGCGTCAGGCCACTCCTCCTCCTCCAAGTCCGGCACAGCGTCAGCAGACTCCTCCTCGAAGTCCGCCACCGCGTGAGCAGGCACCGGTTCCTCCAAGTCCACCAACGTGTCAGGCCACTCCTCCTACTCCTACTCAGCCACGTCAGCCGTCTCCGCCGCCTTAGCAATCGCAGAAGAGAGCCGCCGCAGCTATGGTGCGTAGCGGTACGAGTCGAGGTAGTACAGGAGGTACCGGCGAAGGCAAGCGATATAAATATGGTCCAAGCCTCACTCCTCTTCCTCAGAGGCCTTACGACATGACCGAGGAGCAAAACAAAGCCATAGTGAAGGCCCAAGTGGACGCCCATTTTGGACCAAAACCGCCACCGCTGGCAAAGGAGAAAGTGCCTGAGAAAGTCATTGACCACTTTATTCGTATGGCTACACCACCAGCTCCCAAGCCTGTTGACTCAGACTATGAGGGCCAAATCAGGAAGGCACATCGAGAACGACTACAGAAGGAGTCGAGCTCGAGCTCGAGCAAACAAGCAGCTGGCAAAAAATACGGGAAAACCATTCCCCAGCTGGGAGAACAGGCGGCGCAATCGATCCCCCCCGCTTGTTGTGCCAACAACACATGAGAGTACGCACGCCCTATATTATTGTGGGTAAACCATTCCCCAGCTGAACAATCTGGTAATAACCTAGGAGCATATAAGCCAGGCTAAAATGCTCAATATCAGTGTTGGACAACTCCTCAAGATCGAGCCCATGTCTCCACTTAGAGAGGAGGAAATAAAACGGAAATATGTCCGGGGCCAACCTTTGGTCGAGCCCGAGGAGGTCAAGAACCTCCCGACGAGAATGTATGAATTACATCAGTGGTACATGAACATTACCAAGAGTTCCAATCGAGAGTCCCTCATGGTGAAAGTCGAGGAAGAGCATTACTTCCATAAGCTAGCTCTGTCCGTTGAGTATTCAGAACTATTTCAATTATTCAATCAAGATGCACTCGACAAATCTCTCGTCGGTTGCTATTGTCTGTAAGTGATTTCTTTCTGTAATTTAAGTCTCAAGCTAGCTTTAGTGCTCATTGATCGATCATTACCTGTAATTATCCTCACTATATTCTTTTCTGTGGCATTATGCAGGATGAAGATCTATGAAATGAAAAAAGCTGGACCCTATGGCATTGGGTTCATTGACCCAAATACTGTTAATGAATACACATGGAAATTGGAATGGTATAGACAAGATGTAGAGAATAAAATTCTAGAGTTCTTGAAGCGCCTCAATACCAATGAAGATATACTACTTCCTTACAACTTCCTGTGAGTCACACTGTCTTGTACTACAAATTCTGTTTTTGCTTACTAGCTAGCTAGATGTTAATAATTAAGTGTATATGGTTTAGGGTAGTTGATTAGTGTTATGCACATGCCCGCTTAATTAAGACATGCAAACGTGTGTGCATGCAGTTACCACTGGATCTTGTTAGACATTAAAGTTGAAGAAGGAAAAGTTGAAGTACTGGACTCACTACTTAAAAAAGAAAGTGACTACACCATCTTGAAGGGGATAGTCAACAGGTAATTTCAATCATTATTAACTATATCTCGGCCTATTTAGTTCGTCATTTCCTGATATGAACTATTTAATAACCCCTTTATTAATTTTCTTTGCCGGCGGGCAGGGCTTGGGCAAAGTTCATTAAGGTGACTCCAGGAAAATGGGCAGAAAAGATGTTTTGGTATCGACCCAAGGTAAGTAATTAAGTAGTACTAGCTAGCTAGCTACCATCTCTTTAATTCTTGTTTCAATACCATTAATTAATTATCATGCTTGATTAATTATTACCTGATTAAATTCAATTCTCTTAAAGGCCCTGAAGCAGGCGTCGGGGACTGATATGTGTGCATTCTACGTTTGCGAGAACATTCGCATGATGGCATCTGAAAGGAGCAGATCTGATAGACAATAATGGGTACGTTTGACAGAACACTATTCACAATTTTTACATGATTATCGATATCTAGTCACACAACTAATACACATGCATGCATATTGATCTCCTTCTTAACAGTTCCAAGATGTGCGGGAGAAGCTCCTACCAACGGAGCGCATACGAGCACTTCAAGAGGAAATAGCGGGATTTTTCTCGACCAGGTCATAGATCCCAAAGGAGAATACTATTACCCGCTACCGCCCCATGAACCACTTCCAATTGTCATCGTGCTCCAAAGGCACCAAGGGCTAATCCCACTTACTCCGAAGGCAACATGTAGGAGAAATTGTATATACCTAGCTAATTGTATATATATATATACATGTGTATGCATGTGTGAATGGTGGTTGTGAGACATTCGATGATATATATATGATCAGTTCTACGAGAAATTCTATTTCCTTTAGTTCCAAGACGTGTTGTGAGACATTCTTGGACGCTGCTATCCCTGACGCTCCTGGTGTTCCCTCGCTCCTATATATATATGATCAGTTCTACGAGAAATTCTATTTATATACATGCATAACATGTACAATATGTAGTATCGTAAAATACCAGCAAACGAAAAAGAATAAATGGAAAACACAAAATTTAATGAAAAAGAAATCATGAACCCAAAACCCCCCAACCTTTTAGTACTGGTTGGTGTTACCAACCGGTACTAAAGTTCTCCCCGCCCCCGGTGCTGGCTTGTGCCACGTGGTGGCCCTTTAGCCGCGGTTCGTGATGAACCGGTACTAAAGGGGGGGACCTTTAGTCTCCACCCTTTAGTGATGGTTACAGAACCGGCACTAAAGGCCCTTACGAACCGGTGCTATATCTCGGTTCTGCACTAGTGCTGGGAGCAGGTGACGGGGAACACATAGGAGCGACGGAACACCAGGAGCGTCAGGGATAGCAACGTCCAAGACGGCGCTCCTCCTTGCAGGTCGATGGCAACAAGGAGCGCAAGCGTCCGTCGCCGCCGTCGTCGAGCAGGACAAGGCCGCCGTGCACATGCTCCTCATGCTCCTACTCGACCTCGCTAAAACAACCAACTTTGGCTCGAGCGTGGCGTAAAGGATGCGGGCGAGAGGGAGAGGCGGCATGGACGAGAAGGCGAGGCGGCAACGCCTGAGGAGAAGGGCGGCGACCGGCTGAGTCACCGACACAGGTGAGGGGGATGTGTGTCACCGCTGCGAGCAAGTCATTTGGGGGAGTCGGTGAGCGAGGGAAATTAGCTTGAAGAGGCGATTGAGCGAGTGGGTGAGTGAGTGAGCGAGGGGCAAAACTAGAACCCACAGAAATTTCGTAACATTCCGAGAAATGTACTACAAAACCATCAACATTCAAAATACAAGCATTTATTTTTGTTATAACTATATTCAAAATAACAATAATTTAAGAAATTGCAGGGTTATGTCTGGAGATTATGCTTTTTTATGCTCTGGTGGAATGGTGAAAAATTAGTTTGTCCGATTAGCACCATGAGTATTCTCCGTTGCACATTTTAAGACCTACGACTTAAAGTATTCTCCGTTGCACGTTGCTTGTGTAAGATGTGTATAAGCCGAGGGAGAAGTTTTTATTATACTTCTCAAATATCGCGAGAATGAAACTAAGACAACATTCCTAATATTGTGCGAGAATTTCTTAAGCACAACAACTAGATATTAATTTGTAATAGAATTTTAGTTGGATCATTGCTCTATATTTATACATTGTTAATTTATCTTTTTTATGAATTTACATTGCAAGTGAATTGGACTTCAATACATACCCGATTTTGCCCATGTTATCTTGTCTCTACATGTGAAATTTGGCATGTGTTATGTTTACATAATTATACCAAAATATTTTCATAACACGTGGCAAGGCACCGACATTCCCATGTTATCTTATGTTTACATGTGAAATTAAACATGCATTATGTTTATACAACTCAACAAAAATATTTCAAAAGCCTGTGGCAACGCACAGGCATTTCACTAGTTATGAAGGGGTATGGGATACACACCACCATTAATGAAGGGGTATGGGATAAACACCACCATTGATATGTTTAGGGGGTGTGCCAAAGAGGAAGTGCTATTAAATAATGTTCTTTGGAATATTTTGAGATAGCTTACCACATACGTCACGTGGTTACTACCAAATAATGTTGTAAACTACAAGTTCTCCCTCTTATACCTCTTTTGCATCATAGGATAGGAATATCATGGGAATACGAAAATCATAGGAACTGACATGACATGTATCTCAATTCCTATGGGGAAAGAAATGTCATTTGATTCATAGGCGAGAAACTTCTTCATTGAGTCCAGACTAATGTTTTTCTCTTTGCAGTGTGAAGGATTTGTTTCTATCCTACGTAGGAATGGGAATCCGTAACTACAAAGCAAAGGGCTCCAAATTATTTTTTTCTATAAAATTCCTGTAAACCAAAGGAGACCTTAGTGTTATAAGCTAACACGAAATCAACATGGCATTGTTCAATTGTTGCTCCAGCCTAATCGGCTAAGGCTAATCAATTCTTAGGCGAGGAAGGGATATGTTAGTCCGTGGATCTTAATTGAATTGATTGGCTTGTCAATTTTGTAGTTGTCAACTACAATCAGCAAATTTCTCCAGCGAGGGTTAGATCCCATTTTAGTTTCCAAAGGAAGCTCAATTGGCTCCCTTTACATGTGCACATAAAAATGTAAAGGGAGCCAGCCAAGCTTACATCAAGGGGAGAGCCGCAGGAAGTAGCTTAGAAACGACTGATGAAGAGGCAGATGAGTTGATCAGAGCATGGACCACCAACCTGAAAAATATGGAAGAAACATGAAAGTAACATAGTTACTAGTACAATGTGTAACATATCATGTAACACAAATGCAAGATACTGAACAAACTGACAAAATTTCTTTGGCTAATTCGGATATGTCATGAACTACCAATTGGCTTTTGCTAGTTAGAGCCACAAATTCTGACTAAGCATTAAGGACTTCAAATGTAATGCCACCAATACATGGTGGTATGGGACCTGAAAGTATGTTGTGCAAGCTGTCAATTATACTCAACTGTTGGAGCTGAGCTGACACATATTTGAAGAGATCTACCCCTCAAACTTATTCCTCCTTAATAAAAGCACACTGATCTGAGAAAGATATTGTGCCCACTCCAGATTGCCTGACAACTGAAGATCCACAGTTGTAATGTACAAGCCGGGTCAGCGGGAGCGAGAGGCGAAGCTGCACAATTAGAACACATGAGGAAGAAATCTTAAGCAAAGATAATCAGGAAAAAGACCAAATAAACATGCAAGAACAAACCATCCACTCAGCCAGGCAGACCGTTCGGCCTCTTGTGGCACCACGCACGACCTGGACTAACTGGAGGCCTATACATCCTTCAAAAGGAGCTGGGCCTGGTTGACTGGTTCTGAGTTGGAACTGACCTACTATTAAATAACGTTCTTTGGAATATTTTGAGATAGCTTACCACATATGCCACATGGTTACTACTAAATAATGTTGTAAACTATGGGTTCTCCCACTTATATCTTCTTTGGTTCATAGAATAGGAATATCATGGGAATAAGAAAATCATAGGAACTGAGATGACATGTATCTCAATTCCTATAGGGAAAGAAATGTCATTTGATTCATAGGTTGGGAACTTCTCCATTGAGTCTAGACTAATGTTTTTCTCTTTGTAGTGTGAAGGATTTGTTCCTATCCTACGTAGGAATAGGAATTCGTACCTACAAACCAAAGGGCTCCAAATGATTTTTTTTCTATAAAATTCTTGTAAATCAAAGGAGGCCTTAGTGTTATAAGCTAACACGAACTCAAAACAGCACCAGACTAATTGGCTTTTATACAGCTACTCAATTCTTACCCGAGGGAGAGATATGTTAGTCTGTGGATCTTAATTGAATTGATGGGCGTGTCAATTTTGTAGTTGTCGACTACACTCGGCAAATTTCTCCAGCAAGGGTTAGATCCCGTTTTAGTTTCCAAACGAAGCTCAGTTGGCTCCCTTTACATGTGCACATAAAAATGTAAAAGGATCCAACAAAGCTTACATCAAGGGGAAAGCCGAGGAAGTACCTTAGAAACGGTTGATGAAGAGGCAGATGAATTGATTAGAGCATGGACCACCAACCTGAAAAATATGGAAGAAACATAAAAGTAACATAGTTACTAGTAAAATTTGTAACATATATATAACACAAATGCAAGATACTGAACATACTGACAAACTTTTTTTGGCTAATTCGGGTATGTCATGAACTACCAATTGGCTTTTGCTAGTCAGAACCACAAATTCTGACTAAGCATCAAGGACTTCAAATGGAATGCCACCAATACATGGTGGTATGGGACCTGAAAGTATGTTGTGCCAGATGTCAATTATACTCAGCTATTGGAGCTCAGCTGACACATATTTGAAGAGATCAGCCCCTCAAACTTATTCCTGCTTAATAAAAGCACACTGATCTGAGAAAGATATTGCATTGTGCCCACTCAAGATTGCCTGTCAACTGAAGATCCACAATTGTAATGTGCAAGCCTAGTCAGTGGCAGTGAGAGGCGAAGCTGCAAAATTAGAACACATGAGGAAGGAAGACTAAGCAAAGATAATCAGGAAAAAGACCAAACAAACAGGCAAGAACAAACCATCCACTGAGCCAGGCAGACCGTTCGGCCTCTTGCGGCACCACGCATGACCTGGACTAACTGGAGGCCTATCCATCCTTCAAAAGGAGTTGGGCCTGGTTGACTTGTTCTGAGTTGGAACTGGCCTATTATTAAATAATGTTCTTTGGAATATTTTGAGATAGCTTACCACATATGTCACGTGGTTACTACTAAATAATGTTGTAAACTATGAGTTCTCCCTCTTATATCTCCTTTGGTTCATAGGATAGGAATATCATGGGAATACGAAAATCATATATAGAAAGTGAGTTGACATGTATCTCAATTCCTATAAGGAAAGAAATGTCATTTGATTCATAGGCTAGGAACTTCTCCATTGAGACTAGACTAATATTTTTCTCTTTGCAATGTGAACGATTTGTTCCTATCCTACGTAGAAATAGGAATCTGTACCTACAAACCAAAGGGCTCCAAATGAATTTTTTTTCTATAAAATAATTGTAAACCAAAGGAGGGCTTAGTGTTATAAGTGTAAGGGCATATTTATCCCTAAAGTATTTTGGTGATTGATGACAATGCTTTTGCGGACTAATCGTGTGCCTTGAGTATCTCAGACATTTTATCGCTAGGCACAAGACGGTTTGGTGCCCCTCGAAGACTATTGAAGACGGCGTTTTTCTACGTTTCTTTTCGGTGGATTTGAGTCGTAGGAAAGCCGTACTATTAAGAGGGGGTCCGCTTCGGAAAGGTTCGGGTGGAATCATCACGTACACGTTTCCTTCCTCTGCACCACCTTTCCCCTTGCGCTTTGGAGCATCCTCCGTTTTCCTCATTTCTATGCAAAGAGAAGGATTCCTAAGTGTTGCTGTTCTGGGGCATGCGGTAGTACTGCTCTACGGAGCGGTAGTACCGCAGGCCCCTGCAGTAGTACCGCAAGCCCCTACGGTAGTACCGTAGGCGCCCGCAATAGTACCGCTCCCACGGTGTTGTACTACCGCGGCCTCAGACCAGACTCAACTGCTCGTGCGGCTGTAGGGGCGGACGTAATTTTTTACGTCCGCGCCCTATGCCGTAGTACCGCCCCAAGCGCGCGGTAGTACCGTGAGTCCTGGTCTGGCACAGCTGCATGAGCGGAAGTAGGGCGGATGTAATTTTTTACATCCGCTCCCTGCGCGGTAGTACTGCATGCCATGTGCGGTAGTACCGTGTCGGATTTTTGCATCGATTGTTTTTCAGCGGAAGTTGGCACAGATGTATTTTTATTCATCCACGTCCTTCCCAGGCTAGGCCAATCCTGCCTTGCGGTAGTACCGCGTCTGCGGCAGTACCGCTCTCAGCCTCTATGCTTCAGGCATGTCCTAGTTCCTGCCGTAGCTGCGGTAGTACCATGGTCGATCACGGTAGTACCGTGAGGCCTTGCGGTAGTACCGCTTGTCAGGGGCGGTAGTACCATAGGTCGCGGGCTGGTTAAGTGGATAACGGTTGGATTTGGTTCTCCACTATATAAGAGGTGTCTTCTTCTTCCAGTTGACTACCTCTTCCAACCCTAAGCTCCATTGTTGCTCCAAGCTCCATTTTCACCTGATCTCTCTCCCTAGCCAATAAAACTTGTTGATTTGCTCGGGATAGGTTGAGAAGGCCCTGATCTACACTTCCACAAAGAGAAATTTGATTCCCCCTCTAATCCCTTGCGGATCTTGTTACTCTTGGGTGTTTGAGCACCCTAGACGGTTGAGGTCACCGCGGAGCCATAGTCAGTTGAGGTGAAGCTTCGTGGTGTCGTTGGGAGCCTCCAATTAAGTTGTGGAGATAGCCCCAACCTTGTTTGTAAAGGTTTGGTCGCCGCCTCCAAGGGCACCAATAGTGGAATCACGGCAACTCGCATTGTCTGAGGGAGTGAGGAGAATACGGTGGCCCTAGTGGCTTCTTGGGGAGCATTGTGCCTCCACACCGCTCCAACGGAGACGTACTTCCCCTCAAAAGGAAGGAACTTTGGTAACACATCCTCGTCTTCACCGGCTCCACTCTTGGTTATCTCATGCCTTTACTTGTGCAAGCTTATTTGCGTTATATCCCTTGCTTGCTCGTGTGCTTGTTGTTGTTGCATCATATAGGTTTCTCACCTAGTTGCATATCTAGACAACCTACTTTGATGCAAACATTAAATTGGTAGAGAAAAGCTAAAATTTGTTAGTTGCCTATTCAACCCCCCCCCCCCCGTCTAGTCAACTATATCAATCCTTTCAATTGGTATCAGAGCCTTGTCTCTTTATTAAGGACTTCACCGTCCGAAGAGTATGGTTAACGTCGTAGACAGTGTGGAGGAGCACTCCGGTGCGAATCCGGTCTCGTCTACGGGAGATGGGGGCACTGCGGTCTCTCGTGAGGAATTCAATGTGGCCTTGGACACATTGAAAACCTCCAGGACGACCGAGGTTGAAAGCATGTTTAATAAATTCATTGAAGGGCTTAAACTTTCCACCGCACCGTTGAAAGTGGGTGATCCCACTAACAAGGTGACGGATGCTAACTCCGACAAGGGGGAAGCTACTAGTGAAAAAGCTCCTTCTTCTAGTGGTAAGAATGGTACTGGCATCTTTGCCCGTGTGGAACCTCCACTTGTCTATGGTGGACCGCTTCCTTCCACTCATTTGAATCATGCCGGCCCTGCCCCTAAGATTGAGAAGAATGTGGAATTTGATTCTTGGGTCTATCGCTTTAAGCGTCATTTAAATCATGTGAATACTAATCTTTGGAGAATCATTGAAGAAGGTTTCTATCCGCATGACCGAAGCAACTTCACTCCTAGAGAAGGTGTGGATAATCAATTCAATGAGAATGCTCTCTTCATCATCCAAGAAGCAATTCCACCCGAAGATCTTCCTCATCTCCGGCCCTACTCCATGGCCAAAGAGGCTTGGCACCAAGTTGTTTCTCTCTACCGTGGAAGTGCAAGCATTCAACGCTCAAACTATGAAGTGGTGCAAGATGAAGCCGATGAGTTTGCAATGAAAGAAGATGAAGAACCTCGTGAGCTTTATCGGAGGGTAACCAAACTCGCGGTTTCACTTCGAGATCATGGAAGCAAGGACACGGATGACAATTGGATCAAGCACAAATTCCTCAAGGCAATGATTCCTTATCACAAAGCCATGTCCTCCGTCATTCGTCAAAGGCCATACTTCCACACCTTGTCCTCAAGTGAAGTGTTGGATGAGTTCGTTGCTATGAGCATCTTGGACAAGACCGACGATAATGTGGTGCTACGGTCTCAAAGAGTAAAGAAGCCCAACCTTGCACTAAAGGCCAAGGTTAATGTGGAGGAGGAGGACGAAGAGGAAGAAGAGGAGAGCAACCCCGAAGATACAAAGTATGCCTATCATGAACACATGGCTCTTGCTTCAAGGAAATTTTGGAGCAAGAAGAACTCAAGGCCCAACTTCAACAAGAACAATTCAAGTGGCGCAAAGGTCAAGCAACGTGTGAGGACTTGCTATAATTGCGGCAATGTGAGCCATTTTGTTGCGGAGTGCCCTTATGAGAAGAGGGAAGACAATGGTGGCAAGCTCATCCGAAAGGACAAGGCCAAGTCTTTCCCCAACAAGAGCAACTTCACCAAGAAGACTCCTCCCAAGGCATTGGTGGTACAAGAAGAGTACAATGAGGATGATGATGATGATGACGATGGTGAGTCGGTTGCCATGGCCTCCGTTGCCATTGCGACGACTCCACGGGTGTCTCTCTTCGACTCACCAAATGAGAGCATCACCGCCAAGTGGCTCATGGCGAAAGCCACCAACAAGGTAACCCCCAACATCAAAACTACCATCATTAATCATCCTTCTTTGATGGATTGCATTGATGAACATGAGGAATCTAATGTGGAGGAGAATGAGTTTGAGTCCTTTATGGGTAAACTCAAGGGTAAATCCAAGAAGCACTTCGTTGCTCTCTTGGAACAACTTGATGAAGCCAATGACATGATCGAGGCTCATGAACATACCATCTCTAAGATGGAGGGACATAGTCGAGACTATGCCGATGAGATTTTGGATCTTTCCAATGCTCTTGAGGAAGAGCATGGTCTTCGTTTGGATCTTGAGGAGTCACACAATGATGATCATGCTAAGTTAAACAAAGATCTTGATCATGCACTTGTTGTTTCTCGTGTGCTAAATTCCGAGAAGGCCAAACTTGGGGTTGATCTTGCTAGACTCAAAGAGGAGTTTGATATACTTGACAAGGCTCACAAGGCCTTGAAAGGTGTTCATGCTAGCCTCAAGGAGTCTCATGATCAACTCCAAGTGAAGCTAACCAAGGAGAAAGCCACCTTTCCTCATAAGGTGTTAATTGATAATGCAAATGCTACTAACCCTTGTTGTGAGCATGTGCATCTTGTTGAGGAGAATGCTAAGTTGAAGGAGCAACTTGAGAAAGGCCTTGTGTCATGCATTCAAGGTGAGAAGAACCTCAACGACCTTTTGAGCAATCAAAAGGAAGTTGTGGCCAAGCAAGGGATTGGGTTTGCACCCATGCCCAAGAACAAGAAGAAGAATGACAAGACCAAACGACCTCCCCCTCTTAAGCAAACCTTTATGAAGGAGGGAGAGGGTGTTTCCAAGGAGAAGAAGAACAATGTGAAGGGTGGTGGTGTCAAGAAAGGCAATGCCACCCCTTCCAACAAAGCCAGCGACTTTAACCCTTCTTATGTGTTGTGTCGTGCAAGTGATGGGCATGTTTATGCCAAATTTGTTGGTTCTCCTTATGAGTACATTAAGTGGTCTATTTGGGTTCCTAAGACCCTTGTTACTAACATCAAAGGACCCATTACAAAATGGGTACCTAAAACCAAGCATTGATTTCTTGTAGGTGTTTGCTTCCGGTGGGGGATCATGGTTGCTCGATAGTGGAGCAACTAATCATATGACCGGGAGCAAGGACTTGGTGGTGGATGTTCACAAGATTCCATCTATGCCCACCATTGTCGAGTGGGGTGATGCCTCGTCCTCTAAGGTATTGGGACTTGGCAAGGTTGTCATTTCTAATGATCTCACGATCGAGAAGGTCATGCTTGTTGAGTCCCTTGCATACAATTTACTTTCCGTTCGTCAACTTGCACTCATGGGTTTTGCCACTTTCTTTGATATTGATACCGTGGCCCTCTTGTGGAGCAAGACTCTTAAAGTAGCCTTTGTTGGGCATGTCGAGAATGGTCTCTATGTGATTAACTTTTCAGAGCGACCCACTAAGACTGCGACATGCCTAATGGCTAAAGTTGACGTGGGATGGCTTTGGCATCGCCATTTAGCCCATGTCAATATGAGATCTTTACAAAGTCTTCTCAAGGAGGACCATGTCCATGGACTAACGAATGTTAGTTTTGCTAAAGATCGTACTTGCAGTGCTTGTATCGAAGGAAAGCTACATGAGAAGGCTCACCCACCCACGAGTATCATTTACTCGAAGAGACCTTTGGAGCTCCTTCGTTTGGATCTCTTTGGGCCTCCATCCTTTGATAGTCTTGGGGGTAGGAAGTATTGCTTGGTGATTGTGGATGACTATTCAAGATACACTTGGGTATATTTCTTCAAGAGGAAGAGTGAGACCCAACAAACCGTCATTGACTTTGCAAATGAAGCCCAACGTCAACACAATTCAAAGATCTTGACAATAAGAAGTGACAACAGCACCGAGTTCAAGAACTACACCTTGGATGAGTTTCTTAGTGATGAGGGGATCAAGCATCAATACTCCGCACCTTACACCCCTCAACAAAATGGTGTAGCATAGAGGAAGAATCAGACATTGATGGATGCAGCAAGGACCATGATGGCGGAGTTCAAGTCTCCATACAACTTTTGGGCCGAAGCCATCAACACCATGCATCAAATCGGCTCTACCTCCACAAAGGCTTGAACGAGACTCCATATGAGATACTCACCGGTAACAAGCCCAACCTCAAGTACTTTCGGGTGTTCGGGTGCAAGTGTTTCATTCTCAAGAAAGGTGTTCGGTTGTCTAAATTTGAGGCTAGAGCTTATGAGCTAATATTTGTTGGCTATGCTACAAACTCTCATGCTTACCGTGTCCTCAATAAGTCCACGGGTCTTATTGAGGAGACGTGTAACGTGGAGTTTGATGAGAATAACGGCTCCCAAGTGGAGCAAAGTGGCACTTGTGATGTAGGTGATGAAATTCCTCCCCAAGCCATAAGAAGAATGGGAGTTGGTTTTATCCTACCCATTGAGTAAGCCCTTGTGGCCGAAGGAGAAGGACAATGATCCACTCAAGTGGAGCCATCACCAACCCAAGGCCCACACGCTTCCGAAGAACAAAATGAAGGCCCTCAACCTCATGAACAATTCCAATGGCAAGATCAATCTCAAGACGGTGTTGAAACATCAAGTGATGCCCAAGGTCAAGTTCTCTCCTCCGAGCAAGTTCAAGATCAAGAACAAGCTCAAGACGACGCTCAGGATGATCAAGTGACCGCTCCTCGACTCACCCCCGAGGAGGAATTGGAGCGTCGTGCCGCCAAGATTGCATCCAAGCTCTCCACCAAGGGTCATCTCATGAAGAATGTGCTTGGAAGCATCCAAAAAGGGGGTAAGCACTCGTAGAAAATTGACAAACTATTGTGAACATCACGCGTTTGTCTCTTGTGTTGAACCCCAAAAGGTATATGAGGCGCTCGAAGATCTGGATTGGCTTAATGCCATGCATGAAGAGCTCAACAACTTCGAGTACAAAAAGGTGTGGAGATTGGTGCCAAGGCCATCGGGGAACCACAATGTCATTGGAACCAAGTGGATATTCAAGAACAAGCAAGATGCTCATGGGACCATCGTTCGTAACAAGGCTAGATTGGTGGCACAAGGCTACTCCCAAGTCGAGGGTATCGACTACGGTGAAACCTTTGCTCCCGTTGCTCGCCTTGAATCCATTCGTTTGTTGATTTCTTATGCTTCTCATCACAACTTTAAGTTGC
Organism: Triticum urartu; assembly: GCF_003073215.2. Taxonomy (NCBI): domain Eukaryota; kingdom Viridiplantae; phylum Streptophyta; class Magnoliopsida; order Poales; family Poaceae; genus Triticum; species Triticum urartu. The sequence goes on along the minus strand of NC_053023.1, from coordinate 32,660,033 downwards.
AACAAATGGATGTTAAAAGTGTTTTTCTTAATGGTCCTATTAATGAGTTGGTATATGTCAAGAAAACCCCCGGGTTCGAGGATCCCTACTTTCCCGATCATGTGTATCAACTCGATAAGGCACTCTATGGCCTTAAACAAGCCCCACGTGCGTGGTATGACCACCTTACCGAGTTGCTACAAGACCGCGGATTTGAAGTGGGGCTAATCGACCCCACTCTTTTGAATAAGAAGGTCAAAGGGGAGTTGTTTGTGTGCCAACTATATGTTGATGATATTATCTTTGGTTCCCCTAACAAAGCTTTCAATGAGGAATTTGCCTCACTCATGACCTCAAAGTTCAAGATGTCTTCGATGGGAGAGTTGAAGTTCTTTCTCAGGTTTGAAGTGAAGCAAAGAAGAGAAGGAACCTTCATCAACCAAGCCAAATACACTCAAGACATGCTCAAGAGATTCAAGCTAAGTGATGTCAAGCCGGCTTCCACTCCAATGCCCACCAAGTGCCAACTTGACATTGATCCCAATGGTAAAGCGGTGGATCAAAAGGTATATCGCTCCATGATTGGCTCCCTGCTTTACCTTTGTGCATCTAGACTGGATATCATGTTGAGTGTGGGAATTTGTGCATGGTTTCAAGCCGCACCTAAGGAAAGCCACTTTGTGGCGGTTAAGCGAATCTTTCGATATTTGGCTCATACCCCAAACTTTGGCTTATGGTACCCAAGGGGAGCAAACTTCAAGATTGTAGGATATTCGGACTCGGATTGGGCGGGAGACAAAGTGGATAGGAAGTCCACTTTCGGAGGGTGTCAATTCCTTGGTTGCTCTTTGGTAAGTTGGTCTTCTAAGAAGCAAAGTTGTGTGTCTCTCTCGTCCACCGAAGCGGAGTATGTGGCGGCCGGTAGTTGTTCTGCACAACTCTTATGGATGAGGCAAACTTTAAAGAATTACGGTGTCATTTGTGAAAAAGTGCCTCTTTGGTGTGACAATGAAAGTGCCATCAAGATTTCTCTTAACCCGGTGCAACACTTCAAGACGAAGCATATTGAGATTCGGTATCACTTCATCCAGGATCACATTAGGCGAGGGGAGATTGAGCTCAACTATGTCAACACTCATGATAACCTTGCAGATATTTTCACGAAACCTTTGGATGAAGCAAGATTTCGCGAGTTAAGGCATGAGCTAAATATCATTGATTCGAGCAATGTTGCTTGAACCCTTGCACACCCCACCATACTCAACTTGTTATCTTGTTTAGGTGTAGGCATGGACATAGGGGGAGTGTTGTTCTCTCAGTGAACTCTCCCTCCCCCATTATGCATAAATTGATCAACTCTTTCACATTAGCCATTTTTATGGTACTTGTGCTTCAAAGACGAGTTTTGGTCATGGGCCCAAGGATAATTCTTCACGGTGTCATACCAATTGACTCAAACATACGTGGATCCGGCCACCGCCCTCTCCTTGGAGAGGCTGTGTCTCGTGGTTGGTCCTTGTTGTCTCTTGCCTTTCTTTCTTCATGTTGAGCGTGTTCTTGTGGTGTCTCTTTGTTGGAAATATGCCCTAGAGGCAATAATAAATTGGTTATTATTATATTTCCTTGTTCATGATAATCGTTTATTATCCATGCTATAATTGTATTGATAGGAAACTCAGATACATGTGTGGATACATAGACAACACCATGTCCCTAGTAAGCCTCTAGTTGACTAGCTCGTTGATCAATAGATGGTTACGGTTTCCTAACCATGGACATTGGATGTCGTTGATAACAAGATCACATCATTAGGAGAATGATGTGATGGACAAGACCCAATCCTAAGCCTAGCACAAAGATCGTGTAGTTCGTATGCTAAAGCTTTTCTAATGTCAAGTATCACTTCCTTAGACCATGAGATTGTGCAACTCCCGGATACCGTAGGAATGCTTTGGGTGTATCAAACGTCACAACGTAACTGGGTGATTATAAAGGTGCATTACAGGTATCTCCGAAAGTGTCTGTTGGGTTGGCACGAATCGAGACTGGGATTTGTCACTCCGTGTAAGCGGAGAGGTATCTCTGGGCCCACTCGGTAGGACATCATCATATGCGCAATGTGACCAAGGAGTTGATCACGGGATGATGTGTTATGGAACGAGTAAAGAGACTTGCCGGTAACGAGATTGAACAAGGTATCGGTATACCGACGATCGAATCTCGGGCAAGTAACATACCGCTAGACAAAGGGAATTGTATACGGGATTGATTAAGTCCTTGACATCGTGGTTCATCCGATGAGATCATCGTGGAACATGTGGGAGCCATCATGGGTGTCCAGATCCCGCTGTTGGTTATTGCCCGGAGAACGTCTCGGTCATGTCTGCATGTCTCCCGAACCCGTAGGGTCTACACACTTAAGGTTCGGTGACGCTAGGGTTATAGAGATATTAGTATGCGGTAACCCGAAAGTTGTTCGGAGTCCCGGATGAGATCCCGGACGTCACGAGGAGTTCCGGAATGGTCCGGAGGTAAAGAATTATATATAGGAAGTGCTATTTCGGCCATCGGGACAAGTTTCGGGGTCACCGGTATTGTACCGGGACCACCGGAAGGGTCCCGGGGGTCCACCGGGTGGGGCCACCTGCCCCGGGGTGCCACATGGGCTGTAGGGGTTGTGCCTTGGCCTATATGGGCCAAGGGCACCAGCCCCAAGAGGCCCATGCGCCAAGAGATGGGAAAAAGGGGAGAGTCCTAAAAGGGGAAGGCACCTCCGAGGTGCCTTGGGGAGGATGGACTCCTCCCCACCCTTGGCCGCACCCTTCCTTTGAGGAAGGGGCAAGGGCTGCGCCTCCCCCTCTCCCTTGGCCCTATATATAGTGGGGAAAAAGGAGGAGCAAACCAATCTAAGGCCTGGCGCCTCCCTCTCCCTCCCGTGACACATCTTCCTCCTCCCGCAGCGCTTAGCGAAGCCCTGTTGGAATCCCGCTACTTCCACCACGCCGTCGTGCTACTGGATCTCCATCAACCTCTCCCTCCTCCTTGCTGGATCAAGGCATGGGAGACGTCTCCGTTCTGTACGTGTGTTGAACGCGGAGGTGCCGTCCGTTCGGCGCTAGGATCATCGGTAATTTGAATCACGACGAGTACGACTCCATCAACCCCGTTCTCTTGAACGCTTCCTCTTAGCGATCTACAAGGGTATGTAGATGCACTCTCCCTCCCCTCGTTGCTAGTCTCTCCATAGATAGATCTTGGTGATACGTATGAAAATTTTGAATTTCTGCTACGTTCCCCAACAGTGGCATCATGAGCTAGGTCTATGCGTAGTTTCTATGCACGAGTAGAACACAAAGTAGTTGTGGGCGTTGATTTTGTTCAATATGCTTGCCGTTACTAGTCTTATCTTGATTCGGCGGTATCGTGGGATGAAGCGGCCCGGACCGACCTTACACGTACTCTTACGTGAGACAGGTTCCACCGACTGACATGCACTAGTTGCATAAGGTGGCTAGCGGGTGTCTGTCTCTCCTACTTTAGTCGGATCGGATTCGATGAAAAGGGTCCTTATGAAGGGTAAATAGCAATTGGCATATCACGTTATGGTTTTGCGTAGGTAAGAAACGTTCTTGCTAGAAACCCATAGCAGCCACGTAAAACATGCAAACAACAATTAGAGGACGTCTAACTTGTTTTTGCAGGGTATGCTATGTGATGTGATATGGCCAAAAGGATGTGATGAATGATATATGTAATGTATGAGATTGATCATGTTCTTGTAATAGATGATCATGGAGCCCCAAGATGGAGATCAAAGGAGCTACATGACATTGGCCATATCATGTCACTATTTGATTGCATGTGATGTTTATCATGTTTATACATCTTATTTGCTTAGAACGACGGTAGTAAATAAGATGATCCCTCATTAAAATTTCAAGAAGTGTTCTCCCCTAACTGTGCACCGTTGCTACAGTTCGTCGTTTCGAAGCACCACGTGATGATCGGGTGTGATAGATCCTTACGTTCACATACAACGGGTGTAAGACAGTTTTACACATGCAAAAACACTTAGGGTTAACTTGACGAGCCTAGCATGTGCATAGACATGGCCTCGGAACACAGAAAACCGAAAGGTCGAGCATGAGTCGTATGGTAGATACGATCAACATGAAGATGTTCACCGACGTTGACTAGTCCGTCTCACGTGATGATCGGACACGGCCTAGTTCACTCGGATCATGTAATCACTTAGATGACTAGAGGGATGTCTATCTAAGTGGGAGTTCATAAGATGAACTTAATTATCCTGAACATAGTCAAAAAGGATTTTGCAAATTATGTCGTAGCTCGCATTTCAGTTCTACTGTTTAGATATGTTCCTAGAGAAAAAATTAGTTGAAAGTTGATAGTAGCAATTATGCGGACTAGGTCCGTAAACTGAGGATTGTCCTCATTGCTTCATAGAAGGCTTATGTCCTTAATGCACCGCTCAGTGTGTTGAACCTCGAACGTTGTCTGTGGATGTTGCGAACATCTGACATACACATTTTGATAACTACATGATAGTTCAGTTAAACGGTTTAGAGTTGAGGCACCAAAGACGTTTTGAAACGTCACGAAACATATGAGATGTTTTGAGGGCTGAAATTGGAATTTCAGGCTCGTGCCCACGTCAAGAGGTATAAGACCTCCGACGATTTTCTTAACCTGCAAACTAAGGAGAAAAGCTCAATTGTTGAGCTTGTGCTCGGATTGTCTGAGTACAACAATCATTTGAATCAAGTGGGAGTTGATCTTCCAGATAAGATAGTGATGTTTCTCCGAAGTCATTACCACCAAGCTGCTAGAGCTTCGTGATGAACTATAATATATCAGGGACATATATGATGATCCTTGAGTTGTTCGTGATGTATGGCACCGCAAAAGTAGAAATCAAGAAGGAGCATCAATTGTTGATGGTTAGTGAAACCACTAGTTTCAAGAAGGGCAAGGGCAAGAAGGGATACTTCATGAAACGGCAATTCAGCTGCTGCTCTAGTGAAGAAACCCAAGGTTGAACCCAAACCCGAGACTAAGTGCTTCTGTAATAAAGGGAACAGCCACTGGAGCAGAATTACCCTAGATACTTGGTAGATTAGAAGGCTGGCAAGGTCGATAGAAGTATATTGGATATACATTGTGTTCATGTGTACTTTACTAGTACTCCTAGTAGCACCAGGGTATTAGATACCAGTTCGGTTGCTAAGTGTTAGTAACTCGAAATAAAAGCTACGGAATAAACGGAGACTAGCTAAAGGTGAGCTAATGATATGTGTTGGAAGTGTTTCCAATGTTGATATGATCAAGCGTCGCACGCTCCCTCTACCATCGAGATTGGTGTTTGCGTTGAGCATAGACATGATTGGATTATGTCTATCGCAATACGGTTATTCACTTAAGGAGAATAATGGTTACTCTGTTTATTTGAATAATACCTTCAATGGTCTTGCACCTAAAATGAATGGTTTATTGAATCTCGATCGTAGTGATACACATGTTCATGCCAAAAGATAGTAATGATAGTACCACCTACTTGTGGCACTGCCACGTAAGTCATATCGGTATAAAATGCATGAAGAAGCTCCATGTTGATGGATCTTTGGGCTCACTCGTTTTTGAAAAGTTTGAGACATGCGAACCATGTCTATTGGTGTATATGCATGAAGAAACTCCATGCAAATGGACCGTTTGGACTCACTTGATTTTGAATCACTTGAGACATGCAAATCATACCACATGGGCAAGATGACTGAAAGCCTCGGTTTCAGTAAAATGGAACTAGAAAGCAAATTGCTGGAAGTAATACATTTTGATGTGTGCGGTCCAATGAGTGCTGAGGCATGTAGTGGATATCGTTATGTTCTTCACAGATGATTTGAGTAGATGTTGAGTATATTTACTTGATGAATCACGAGTCTGAATTATTGAAAGGTTCAAGTAATTTCAGTGTGAAGTTGGAAGATCGTCGTGATAAGAGGATAAAAATATCTATGATATGATCATAGAGATGAATATCTGAATTACGAGTTTGGCACAGAATTAAGACATTGTGGAAATTGTTTCACAACTGATACAGCCTGGAACACCATAGTGTGATGGTGTGTCCGAACATCATAACTGCACCCTATTGGATATGATGCATACCATGATGTCTCTTATCAAATTACCACAATAGTTTATGGGTTAGGCATTAGAGACAACCACATTCACTTTAAATAGGGCACCACGTAATTCCGATGAGGTGACACCATATGAACTATGGTTTAGAGAAACCTAAGCTGTCATTTCTTAAAAGTTTGGGGCTGCGACGCTTATGTGAAAAAGTTTCAGGCTGATAAGCTCGAACCCAAAGCGGATAAAATGCATCTTCATAGGACACCCAAAACAGTTGGCTATACCTCCTGTCTCAGATCCGAAAGCAATAAGGGATTGTTTCTAGAATCGGGTCCTTTCTCGAGGAAAAGTTTCTCTCGAAAGAATTGAGTGGGAGGACGGTGGAGACTTGATGAGGTTATTGAACCGTCTCTTCAGCTAGTGTGTGGCAGGGCACAGGAAGTTGTTCCTGTGGCACCTACACCAATTGAAGTGGAAGCTTATGATAGTGATCATGAAACTTCAGATCAAGTCACTCCCAAACCTCGTAGGATGACAAGGATGCGTACTACTTCAGAGTGGTACGTAATCCTGTCTTGGAAGTCATGTTGCTAGACAACAATGAACCTACGAGCTATGGAGAAGCGATGGTGGGCCTGGATTCCGATAAATGGCTCGAGGCCATAAAATCCGAGAGAGGATCCATGTATGAAAACAAAGTGTAGACTTTGGGAATACTACTTGATGGTCGTAAGGCTGTTAGGTACAGATGGATTTTAGAAGGAAGACGGACGATGATGGTAAATGTCACCATTAAGAAAGCTCGACTTGTTGTTAAGATGTTTCCCGACAAGTTCAAAGAGTTGACTACGATGAGACTTTCTCACTCGTAGCGATGCTAAGAGTCTGTTGGAATTATATTAGCAATTACTGCATTATTTATGAAATCTTGCAGATAGGATGTCAAAACATTGTTTCCTCGACGGTTTTTGAGGAAAGGTTGTATGTGATACAAACCGAAAGGTTTTGTCAATCCTAAAAGATGCTGATAGGTATGCAAAGCTCTAGCAATCCTTCCAAGGACTGGAGTAAGCATCTCGAGTTGGAATGTATGCTTTGATGATGATCAAAGATTTTGGGTGTATACAAAGTTTATGAGAAACTTGTATTTCCAAAGAAGTGAGTGGGAACACTATAGAATTTCTGATAAGTATATGTTGACATATTGTTGATCAGAAATGATGTAGAATTTCTAGAAAGCATGTAGGGTTATTTGGAAAGTGTTTTTCAATGGAAAACCTGGATTAAGCTATTTGAACATTGAGCATCAAGATCTACAAGGATAGATCAAAACGCTTAATGGTACTTTCAAATGAGCACATGCCTTGACGTGATCTTGAAGGTGTTCAAGATGGATCAGTCAAAGAAGGAGTTCTTGCCTGAGTTGTAAGGTATGAAGTTAAGACTTAAAGCTCGACCGCGGCAGAATAGAGAGAAAGGACGAAGGTCGTCCCCTATGCTTAAGATGTAGGCTCTACAGTATGCTATGCTGTGTACCGCACCTGAAGTGTGCCTTGCCATGAGTCAGTCAAGGGGTACAAGAGTGATCCATGAATGGATCACAGGACAGCGGTCAAATTATCCTTAGTAACTAGTGGACTAAGGAATTTTCTCGATTATGGAGGTGGTAAAAGAGTTCGTCGTAAAGAGTTACGTCGATGCAAGCTTAACACCTATCCGGATAGCTCTGAGTAGAGATACCGGATATGTATAATGGAGCAACAATTTAGAATAGCTCCAAGTAGAACAGTTATTTGGATTAGCTCCAAATAGAGCGTGATAGCTGCATCTAGGAGATGACATAGAGATTTGTAAAGCACACACAGATCTGAAAGGTTCAGACCCATTGACTAAAACCTCTCTCACAAGCAACATGATCAAACCTAAAACTCATTGAGTGTTAATCACATAGTGATGTGAACTAGACTACTGACTCTAGTAAACTCTTGGGTGTTAGTCACATGGCGATGTGACCTGTGAGTGTTAATCACATGGCGATGTGAACTAGATTATTGACTCTAGTGCAAGTGGGAGACTATTGGAAATATGCCCTAGAGGCAATAATAAATTGGTTATTATTATATTTCCTTGTTCATGATAATCGTTTATTATCCATGCTATAATTGTATTGATAGGAAACTCAGATACATGTGTGGATACATAGACAACACCATGTCCCTAGTAAGCCTCTAGTTGACTAGCTCGTTGATCAATAGATGGTTACGGTTTCCTAACCATGGACATTGGATGTCGTTGATAACGGGATCACATCATTAGGAGAATGATGTGATGGACAAGACCTAATCCTAAGCATAGCATTAGATCGGGTAGTTCATATGCTATAGCTTTTCTAATGTCAAGTATCATTTCCTTAGACCATGAGATTGTGCAACTCTCGGATACCGTAGGAATGCTTTGGGTGTATCAAACGTCACAACGTAACTGGGTGACTATAAAGGTGACACTACAGGTATCTCCGAAAGTGTCTGTTGGGTTGGCACGAATCGAGACTGGGATTTGTCACTCCGTGTAAGCGGAGAGGTATCTCTGGGCCCACTCGGTAGGACATCATCATATGCGCAATGTGACCAAAGAGTTGATCACGGGATGATGTGTTACGGAACGAGTAAAGAGACTTGCCGGTAACGAGATTGAACAAGGTATGGGATACCGACGATCGAATCTCGGGCAAGTACCGCTAGACAAAGGGAATTGTATACGGGATTGATTAAGTCCTTGACATCGTGGTTCATCCGATGAGATCATCGTGGAACATGTGGGAGCCAACATGGGTATCCAGATCCCGCTGTTGGTTATTGACCGGAGAGTCTTCTCGGTCATGTCTGCATGTCTCCCGAACCCGTAGGGTCTACACACTTAAGGTTCGGTGACGCTAGGGTTATAGAGATATTAGTATGCGGTAACCCGAAAGTTGTTCGGAGTCCCGGATGAGATCCCGGACGTCACGAGGAGTTCCGGAATGGTCCGGAGGTAAAGATTATATATAGGAAGTGCTATTCGGCCATCGGGACAAGTTTCGGGGTCACCGGTATTGTACCGGGACCACCGGAAGGGTCCCGGGGGGTCCACCGGGTGGGGCCACCTGTCCCGGGGGGCCACATGGGCTGTAGGGGGTGCGCCTTGGCCTACATGGGCCAAGGGCACCAGCCCCAAGAGGCCCATGCGCCTAGGGTCGAAGGGGGAAAGAGTCCTAAAAGGGGAAGGCACCTCCGAGGTGCCTTGGGGAGGATGGACTCCTCCCCACCCTTGGCCGCACCCTTCCTTGGAGGAAGGGGCAAGGGCTGCGCCTCCCCCTCTCCCTTGGCCCTATATATAGTGGGGGAAAAGGAGGAGCAAACCAATCTAAGGCCTGGCGCCTCCCTCTCCCTCCCGTGACACATCTTCCTCCTCCCGCAGCGCTTAGCGAAGCCCTGTTGGAATCCCGCTACTTCCACCACGCCGTCGTGCTGCTGGATCTCCATCAACCTCTCCCTCCTCCTTGATGGATCAAGGCATGGGAGACGTCTCCGTTCCGTACGTGTGTTGAACGCGGAGGTGCCGTCCGTTCGGCGCTAGGATCATCGGTGATTTGAATCACGACGAGTACGACTCCATCAACCCCGTTCTCTTGAACGCTTCCGCTTAGCGATCTACAAGGGTATGTAGATGCACTCTCCCTCCCCTCGTTGCTAGTCTCTCCATAGATAGGTCTTGGTGATACGTAGGAAAATTTTGAATTTCTGCTACGTTCCCCAACACTCTTTCACTTGAAGTTTCCTTGCAAAGACCCTTTCTCTTTCGTCTGACACATGCATCTTCTTGAGCTCATGGTACTACCGCGGCATGCCATGGTACTACCGCAAGTGGAGCGCACGGTACTTTCGCCCCCAGCGCGGTAGTAATTTTTTACTGCCGCCTGGGGGAGAGGTACTACCGCTTCGGTGCGGTACTCCGGCTCGAGCGGTACTACCGCGATGAGATGCGGTACTACTGTGCTAACGAGTGCGCATGGGGGTTAAGACCCGGGCAGGGGGAGTTCCAACTCCCCCATACCCATTCATCTGCTTCTCTCCCCGTCGCTTGTATCTCTCCTGCTCAAGAACGGCGCTGGAGACCCTCGCCGGATCTCCTTCTCCGGCCCCTCTCCTCAGATTCCGACCGGTGGGATCGTTCCCCACCACTTCCTCTTGCCATGGAACAAGGTTTCTCCCCAAATCCCTCTCTCTTTTGTTCGTTCTTTTGCCTCTAGGTTTTTGGGGAGATGCATGTGTTCTTGAGATTTTAGGCCAAATCTATGCAAGAGTAGGATGTAGGAGAGTAGTGTTGCGTAGAAATTATACTTGATATGTTGTCCCGTGGTAGATTTGATCAACCATAGTACCACCTCGCTTTCGCGGTTATTCTCAGATTTAAATGGTTCGGATCTGACGCCGATGCGGTACTACCGCATCTCCGGTGCGGTACTACCGCTGGTACGGTACTACCGCCCCTCAGGTGCGGTACTACCACATGAGCCGTGGTACTATAGTTCTACTAGCGCTCCGAGCCCCGGTACTACCGTGCCTTCACGCGGTACTACCGCGACTAGGAGTGGTACTAAAAGTTTAGTACCGCGCGAACTGGCAGTACTACCGTTATTGTCCAATCTTCTTCTTGGCAATTACCACGTATGCTTTCTACATGTTTCCCTTGTTTTGCTGAGGTCTTTGCATTGATTATTCTCGCTTTTCGTTTGTGCTTTTTTGCTTTGTGTCTTAGGTGGTGGCTCCGGTGCTCCTGCTCGCCGTTCCAATCCCAGTCGTGACACTAGCTCCAAGCATCTGCGCAATCAAGATGAAGCTCCAGAGGGCTCCAGTGCCCCCAAGCGCAATGTCAAGTCCTCCGCCGGCAAGTACAAGGAACTTGCAAAGGGCATGGATGAGATACCACTTTCTGAGTTTATCCCTCGAAGGCAGATCAACCCATATGTGAATGCCCGTGCTATCTTCAGAGGCAATGACTTGTTTTGGACCAAGCAGCAGACTCTCATTTATCTGGATGTGATCAAGGCCAAGAAGCTGAAGGACAAGATGAAGACTCTGTTCTGCATGCAGGCAAAGGGACGGTACAGGACTCACGTTGCCTCCAAGGAGAGTTGCCGCCGCGACAAGAAGATTATGAAGGTCTTTGGCGAGGAAGTCTCTGGCGGTTCTGAGGAGATCATCACTCCAGAGGCTGAGTGGATGGCACAACAAGGCTTCAAGTGGTCTGATTCTGAGGAGGATTTTGAGGAGACCGTCCCCGCTGCTGAGTCTAACGAGGAGCATGCGAGTGATTACTCCGCTTGAGCCACCACTTGTGTGTAGGTGTCCTCTCTGCCTTTTTGGCGTCTCGATGCCAAAGGGGGAGAGAGTGTAGGATTTGCGAGTGGTTTTATCGTGTTGCTTCGTTTGCGTTTGTTCAGTTGAACCTTGTTTGCTTTGGTTTGGTTTGCGCTTGTGAGACTTATCCTTCATATGGTGTAAGACATATGCACTCTATCGTATCTTAGTGAGCTTATGATATATTGTGCTATTTATGCTGCTCGTGTTTGCTATCTTGTTTAGTGTTAGCCTTTTTATTGTGAGATATGCCTTGTCTATAAAATATAGGGGGAGTGTTGATCCTAGTATGTGTGTCATGCAGTCCATAGCACCTATCTAGATTGCACACATCTAGGGGGAGCCCGTCTATATTTTAGAGATGAAGGGTATGCTTATGCTCTATATTATTTCCCTTTGTGCAAATCATGTATTGTCATCAATCCACCAAAAAGGGGGAGATTGTAAGGGCATATTTATCCCTAGAGTGTTTTGGTGATTGATGACAATGCTTTTGCGGACTAATCATGTGCCTTGAGTTTCTCAGACATTTTATCGCTAGGCACAAGACGGTTTGGTGCCCCTCGAAGACTATTGAAGACGGTGTTTTTCTATGTTTCTTTTCGGTGGATTTGAGTCGTAGGAAAGCCGTACTATTAAGAGGGGGTCCGCTTCGGAAAGGTTCGGGTGGAATCATCACGTACACGTTTCCTTCCTCTGCACCACCTTTCCCCTTGCGCTTTGGAGCATCCTCCGTTTTTCTCATTTCTATGCAAAGAGAAGGATTCCTAAGTGTTGCTGTTCTGGGGCATGCGGTAGTACTGCTCTACGGAACGGTAGTACCGCAGGCCACTGCGGTAGTACCGCAAGCCCCTACGGTAGTACCGTAGGCGCCCGCAGTAGTCCCGCTCCCACGGAGTTGTACTACTGCGGCCTCAGACCAGACTCAGCTGCTCGTGCGGCTGTAGGGGCGGACGTAATTGTTTACGTCCACGCCCTACGCGGTAGTACCGTGAGTCTTGGTTTGGCACAGCTGCATGAGCGGAAGTAGGGGCGGATGTAATCTTTTACATCCGCTCCCTGCGCGGTAGTACCGCATGCCATGTGCGGTAGTACCGTGTCGGATTTTTGCATCGATTGTTTTTTAGCGGAAGTTGGCACGGATGTATTTTTATTCATCCGCGTCCTTCCTAGGCTAGGCCAATCCTGCCTTGCGGTAGTACCGCAAGGGGGAGCGGTAGTACCGCGTCTGCAGCAGTACTGCTCTCATCCTCTGCGCTTCAGGCCTGTCCTAGTTCTTGCCGTAGCAGCGGTAGTACCGCGGTCGCTCGCGGTAGTACCGTGAGGCCTTGCGGTAGTACCGCTTGTCAGGGGCGGTAGTACCGCAGGTCGCGGCCTGGTTAAGTGGATAATGGTTGGATTTGGTTCTCCACTATATAAGAGGTGTCTTCTTCTTCTAGTTGACTACCTCTTCCAACCCTAAGCTCCATTGTTGCTCCAAGCTCCATTTTTGCCCGATCTCTCTCCCTAGCCAATCAAACTTGTTGATTTGCTCGGGATAGGTTGAGAAGGCCCCGATCTACACTTCCACCAAGAGAAATTTGATTCCCCCTCTAATCCCTTGCGGATCTTGTTACTCTTGGGTGTTTGAGCACCCTAGACGGTTGAGGTCACTGCGGAGCCATAGTCCATTGTGGTGAAGCTTCGTGGTGTCGTTGGGAGCCTCCAATTAAGTTGTGGAGATAGCCCCAACCTTGTTTGTAAAGGTTCGGTCGCCGCCTCCAAGGGCACCAATAGTGGAATCACGGCATCTCGCATTGTGTGAGGGCGTGAGGAGAATACGATGGCCCTAGTGGCTTCTTGGGGATCATTGTGCCTCCACACCGCTCCAACGGAGACGTACTTCCCCTCAAAAGGAAGGAACTTCGGTAACACATCCTCGTCTTCACCGGCTCCACTCTTGGTTATCTCGTGCCTTTACTTGTGCAAGCTTATTTGTGTTATATTCCTTGCTTGCTCGTGTGCTTGTTGTTGCATCATATAGGTTGCTCACCTAGTTGCATATCTAGAAAACCTACTTTGATGCAAACTTTAAATTGGTAAAGAAAAGCTAAAAATTGTTAGCTGCCTATTCACCCCCCCCCACCCCCTCTAGTCAACTATATCGATCCTTTCAATAAGCTAACACGAACTCAACACAATATTGTTCAATTGTTGCTCCAGACTAATTGGCTTTTATACGGCTACTCAATTCTTAGGCGAGGGAGAGATATGTTAGTCTATGGATCTTAATTGAATTGATTGGCATGTCAATTTTGCAGTTGTCAACTACACTCAGCAAATTTCTCCCATGAGGGTTAGATCCCGTTTTCGTTTCCAAACAAAGCTTAGCTGACTCCCTTTACATGTGCACATAAAAATGTAAAGGAATCAGCCAAGCTTAAATCGAGGGGAGAGCCGCAGGAACTAGCTTAGAAACGGCTGATGAAGAGGCACATGAATCGATCAGAGCATGGACCACAAACCTGAAAAATATGGAAGAAACATAAAAGTAACATAGTTACTAGTACAATTTGTAACATATCATATAACACAAATGCAAGATACTGAACATACTGACAAACTTTTTTTGGCTAATTCGGGTATGTCATGAACTACCAATTGGCTTTTGCTAGTCAGAACCTGATGCAAAGTAAGCCTATTATGTGAAGAACTAAAAGGTTAGCCAAGCACAAACGAAAGTGAAGTTCATCTTTAAATTGTTGAGGGGTAAAGGGACTATATGTAGATCCTTATTGTAGTTCATAATGTCTTCCCCAAAACAAACCTGAGAGATTGTTTTTAAATTCCCAAAAGAGCACAGAAATACCAAGGCACACCAAAAATGAACTCATGATGAATAAAATATACAAATTGCATAGCTCCTATCGAGGGTTGAAGGAAATGCAACATATGGATAAAACTATCATGAACCATTATGTATGGATATGAATCAGAATTGTATGGCAATATTCTTGGTTACATGATGCGGTCTGATCCTGATGTTTTGGCGGGATCAATTTTTTATAGAGGAAACCAAACCGATCAAAATATAGTGCATAATTAACACTTGTTAATACATGAAGCTAATATGATGTTTTTCTTGTTGGATAAACAGCAACTAGTATTCACTAAGGGCCAAAGGCCATTACATATACATGTGTGGTAAAGTGCAGGAAACCCCTTATACAATGGGGAAGAACCGAAAAGGGACTATACACATCTAACACACCCCCCCCTCAAACTCATGGTGGATCAACAACACTGAGTTTGGAGAGAATAAAATCATGATGTGCTCGAGTCTGTGCCTTCGTGAAGAAGTCCGCTAACTGTAACTCAAAGGGAACATAGTGAAGAGCGAGAATCTGATCCTGCACAGCAGCATGCACAAAGTGGGCATCCACACCAATGTGCTTGGTGAGCTCATGCTTCACCGGGTCACACGCAATACTGATAGCACCGGTACTGTCAAACAATAAGGGAGTCGAGGTAGTAGCAGACACACCAAAATCCTCAAGTAACCACCGTAACCAGATCACCTTAGCCATCAACATAGCCATGGCTCGCAACTCAGCCTTTGTACTCGAGCGAGAGATGGCAGTCTGTTTCTTTGTCTTCCAGGCAATGAGAGAGCCACCAAGAAAGACACGGTAAGCAGACAGCGAGCATCGATCAGAGGGATCACTAGCCCATGTAGCATCAGAGTAGGCCTGGAGCTCAAGAGAGCTGGAGCGGGGAGAGAAAAGGCGATGAGAGATCGTGCCACAAAGATATCGGAGAACACGAAGGAGATGACTATAGTGGACAGAGGTGGGTGCTAAAACAAACTGACTCAGTATGTGAACAAGATAGGAGATATCGGGACGCGTAACGGCAAGGTAGACAAGGCTGCCAATGAGGTGACGATAGCGAGTGGGATTAAGAAGAGGGTCACCATCAAAGGCATGAAGCTGAAGGTTGAGCTCCATAGGAGTCACAACAGTGCGCTCATCACCAAGAGTAGCATGATCAAGAAGATCCTGAATATATTTTTCCTGGGAGATGTAGAAGCTATTAGAGGTCGAGGAGATCTCAATCCCAAGGAAATATCAAAGTGGACCAAGATCAGTCATGAGGAACTGGTCATGAAGACGGGCCTTAACAAAGGCAATGTAGTCAGAGTCGTCACCGGTGATGATCATGTCATCAACATAGAGAAGGAGAAGAGTCTGACCACGTGGAGACGTGTGAACAAACAACGCGGGGTCATGATCACTGGGCAAGAAACCAGCCGCAGCCACCACAGAGGCGAAGTGCTCGAACCAGGCACGAGGGGCCTATTTAAGACCATAGAGGGAGCGGCGAAGTCTGCAGACCATACCATCAGGAGCATAGTACACTGGTGGTGGCTGCATATAAACCTCCTCACACAACTCACCATTGAGAAAGGCGTTTTAAACGTCAAGCTGAGACACAGGCCAATGACGAACAGAAGCCATAGCAAGAAGAGTGCGGATAGTGGTCATGTGGGCCACATGAGCGAAAGTCTTGTCATAATCACGCCCCTGTTCCTACTGAAAGCCACGAGCCACAAGACGAGCTTTGTAACACTCAAGAGAACCATCGGAGCGAGTCTTAATCTTATAGACCCACTTGCACGTGATGGGACGAACACCAGAAGGAGGAGAAACCAGATCCCACGTGCCATTGCGCTCAAGAACCGCAAGCTTATCGGCCATCACAAGCTGCCATTCAGGCTGAGTCATGGCAGCCCGATAGGTGGTGTGCTCAGCAATGGTAGAAAGACCATATCAGTCAGGAGAATAGCGATCAGGTGGGGGACAAGGCCTAACGCGAAGGTTATGGACCGGTGTAGGCATGAGAGGATGGTGGGACCGGTGCTGTAGGGAGACTCGTCGGGGAAGAGGGAAGAACAGGGGCACAGAGCGAGATGTGTCGGGAAGGAGAAGGAAGGAAATATCTTCCACGGAAAAGCTCGAGGAGGAGGGAAGCGGATAGTAAGAACGAGACTCATCAAAAGTCACATCACGTGAAATGCGCAGTCGGCGACCGACAGGATCCCAACAGCGATAGCCCTTGTGCTCATCACTGTAGCCAAGGAAAACACACTCAACTGACTGAGCAGTCAACTTGGTTCGCTCTCGCGGAGCAAGAAGAACATAGCACACGCATCCAAACATACGAAGAGCAGAGTAGTCAGGAGAGCGACCAGAGAGACGCTCCATAGGAATGCCACCCTTCAAGGCAGCCGATGATTGAATGTTGATGAGGTGGGTGGATGCGGAAACGGCCTCAGCCCAAAAATGGGGTGGAAGAGAGGCGGCAATCATCATCGCCCGAGCTGTCTCAAGCAAATGGCGATGTTTGCGTTCAGCAATGCCATTCTAAGCATGGGCACCAGGGCAAGAGAATTGGGCAAGAGTACCCTGCTCTGCAATAAAACCACGCAACAGGTGAGAGATATACTCTCCAGCTGAATCAGCACGGAAGATACGGACATGAGTGGAAAATTGAGTGTGAACCATGGCAACAAAACGCTTGTATATGGGGGAACCTCGCTGCGAGATTTCATACAATAAAGCCAAGTGTAGCGAGAGAAATCATTAATAAACAGAACATAGTAGCGATGACCCCCTTTCGAGTCAAAAGGAGCAGGACCCCATACATCAGAATGAACTAAGTCAAAAGAACGCTGAGATACAGACTCACTGGTAGGATAAGGTAACTAAGTCTGTTTGCCAAGCCTACAACCATCACAGTGCAATGAAACATCACTAGAGACAGATCCTAAGACGCCTTGGTGTACTAATGAGGACAAGCGAGAGCCACAGATGTGACCAAGTCGATGATGCCACTGCTGGAAGGACGCATAAGAGCAGGCAGCAAGAGCATGTGAGCTGGCATAGGTGGTAGCAGCGGAAGGAACACGAAGCCAGTCAACCTCCCAAAGGCCCTCAGACTCACGGCACCGAGGGCCAGCGCCAACCAGAGCCTGAGTGCGACGATCCTGAACAGAACAAGAGTCGGCATCAAGAATGACACGACAGCCAGAATCAGTAAGTTGGGCAGCGGAAAAGAGATTCATGGTAAGTCGAGGAACGTGAGAAACACTAGGAACCGAAAAAGACGAAGTGGAAAGGATGCCATGACTAGTAACAGGAAGAGGTGTGCCGTCAGCAGTGAGAACATTAAGAGGAAAATTGATAACCCACAAGTATAGGGGATCGCAACAGTTTTTGATAAGTAAGACTGTCGAACCCAACGAGGAGCTAAAGGTAGAACAAATATTCCCTCAAGTTCTATCGACCACCGATACCACTCTACGCACGCTTGACGTTCGCTTTACCGGAAACAAGTATGAAACTAGAAGTACTTTGTAGGTGTTTTTGGATAGGTTTGCAAGAAAGTAAAGAGCACGTAAATAAAATCTAGGGGCTGTTTAGATAAAGGCACAACTAAATTAGTTTTAGTAGAGAGCTTTTGTCAACAAGAAAGTTATTTGTCCCTAGGCAATCGATAACTAGACCGGTAATCATTATTGCAATTTTATTTGAGGGAGAGGCATAAGCTAACATACTTTCTCTACTTGGATCATATGCACTTATGATTGGAACTCTAGCAAGCATCCGCAACTACTAAAGATCATTAAGGTAAAACCCAACCATAGCATTAAAGCATCAAGTCCCCTTTATCCCATACGCAAACAACCTACTTACTCGGGTATGTGCTTCTGTCACTCACGCCACCAACCATAAGCAAATCATGAATATATTGCAAACCCTATAGTGGGGATCCCTCACGCTTGCGCGACACGGAGAGCACCATAGGACAGCACCAATAATAAAACAGGCAACTCAAACCAATCTTGATCATCAAATAGCCCATAGGACAAAACAGATCTACTCAAACATCATAGGATAGCCATACATCATTGGGAAATAATATATAGCGCTGAGCACCATGTTTAAATAGAGATTACAGCGGGTAAGAGAGAGGTTACACCGCTGCATAGAGGGGGGAAGAGTTGGTGATGATGGCGGTGAAGTTGTTGGTGAAGATGACGGTGATGATGATGGCCCCGGTGGCACTCCGGCGCCACCGGAAGCGAGGGGGAGAGAGCCCCCCTCCTTCTTCTTCTTCTTCTTCCTTGACCTTCTCCCTAGATGGGAGAAGGGTTTCCCCTCTGGTCCATGGTCTCCATGGCGTGGGAGGGGCGAGAGCCCCTCCGAGATTGGATTTGTCTCTCTGTCTCTCTCTGTTTCTTCGTTCTGTTCTGGCTCTGTTTCACCGTTTCGTGTATATATGGAGATCTGTAACTCCGATTGGCCTGAAACCTTCGCCGTGATTTTTTCCGAATATTAGCTTTCTTGCGGCAAAAGAAGAGCATCAACCACCTTACGGGTGGCTCACGAGGGTAGGGGCGCGCCCTAAGGGGGGGCGCCCCCCTACCTCGTGACCACCTCGGACACTGGTTCGCGTTGATTTTCCTTCCATATTTTCCAAAAATAAGCTCCGTCCGTTTTTATCCCGTTTGGACTCCGTTTGACATGGATATTCTGCGAAACCAAAAACATGCAACAGACAGGGACTGGCACTGGGCACTGGATCAATATGTTAGTCCCAAAAATAATATAAAAAGTTGCCAAAAAGTATATGAAAGTTGAATAATATTGGCATGGAACAATCAAAAATTATAGATACGATGGAGACGTATCAAAAATCAAGAGGTCGAAGAGAAGATAAAGTAGAAGAATCCGAAGACATATGAAAAGAAGCTCCAGAATACAGAACCCATGAGGATGTACCTGACTGAGTAGTCTCCGACGGGGGCGGAGTGGTGGCGGTAGTCATAGTGGCAACAGAACCCGTCGAGGGAGAACCAGAGGAAGCCAACATGCGCTTGATCCGCACAATACCTGGTCAGTAAGCGATGAAGTCGAGGAAGACACACGAGTCCCAGTAGAAGAAGAGCGCTTCAGGTCTTTCCGCTTCTTGTGACAATCAGACTCTAGGTGACCTGGCATGTTGCAGTAACCACAGAAGGTATGCGAGCGCGGCCGACCCTCTCCTGACGAAGCCCCCCTGGAGGTGTGGGCAGGAGCGGTGGAGTGGTGAGGCGAGTAGATGACACAGGAGCTCGGGCAGCAAGAATAGTGGGAACCACAAGCATACCAGCAGAACGAAGGCGTGTCTCCTCAGCATGAAGCTCAGCAAGCACCTCTGAAAAAGGAACACGACCACGAGCAAGCAGGTGAGCACGCCAAGGCTCAAACTCTGGATGAAGGCGAGATAAGAACCCATGGAGGTGATGAAACTCCAAGTCTGACCGCACAGTCTGGCAACAACGGCAAGTACCACATACAACTATCCTGAGAGAGTCAAACTGATGCCAGATAGCAAAGCTCTATGAGTAGAACTCATCAATAGAAGAGTCACCCTGCTGAAGAGCGTGCTCCTGACGCACCACAAATAAGTAGAGAGCATCACCCGATGGCTGATATCACTGACAAAGATAGGACCACATCGCAGCAACAGTACCAAGACCCATGAACTCAGACGCAAACTGAGGTAAGACACTCATAGTGAGAACAGCAGTAGCTCGAGCATCATCATTGCACCACTGGGTGTAAGCAGACAGATCATCCCGGTAAGCAGAAAGAGCATCTGAGTAGGCGGATAGTTGCTTATCATAAGCATCAACTGCGGCATCATCAAGGGCCTTGGTTGTATCCCGATCAGCCTGAGAAGCATCAGCAGCAAGGACAGGCGGCATTGGTGGGATAGGAGCCACAGGAGCAACAGGGCAAGGCGGACAGGGAACCTCGCCAGAGAGAACGCCCCACAGGAGAAGACCGCGCATGTGGATGCGCATGAAACCCACAAACTCAGCATAGTTGGTGCCATCAAAGATCAGCGAGCACCGAGGAACAACCACATAGCCCGACAAAAGCATGACGAGCTCAAAAAAAATTGAGGTCAACTACGCTAGGTCAACCAGCCCGAGCCCTAGCCAGAGAGGCAGAGCGCAAGACCGAGCGAGAGCAAGAGCGCTCGAGCAAGGGCCGGCTGATCACGGGACGAGAAGTCCCCGGCCGGATCCGAGGCGAGGAAGCCTAGGCGGAGCAAGGAGCGGCGATGGCCGGCCGGCAGGAGGCGGCGGCGACCGGTCCTAGCCTGGTGGCGGGCGGGACGGGGCAGGCCGGCGGGAAGCGGCGGCTGTCCAGAAGGAGGTGGCAGTTGTCGGGCCAAGCCTGGCTTCGGGCGGGACAGGGCAGGCCGGCAGGAAGCAACGGCGGTCCGGCAGGAGGCGGCGGTGACCGGTCCTAGCCTGGCGGCGGGCAGGACGGGGCAGGCCGGCAGGAAGCGGCGGCTCTCTAGAAGGAGGCGGCGGCTGTCGTGCCAATCCTGGCTTCGGGCGGGACGGGGCAGCCGGTAGGAAGCAACGGCGGTCCGGCAGGAGGCGGCGGCTGCTGGGCCCAGCCTGGCTGCTGGCGGGATGAGGCGGCGGCAACCGGGTCAGGGCGGCCAGATCCGCGACGAGGGGCGGCCGGCCAGGCAAGAGACGGCGGTGACGGGGCCGGGGCAGCCAGATCCGCGTCGGGAAGAGCAGGATGCAGCCGGATCCGCGTCGGGAAGGGCAAGATGGGATGAATCGGGAGAGAAGCTAGCACGGAGTTGTAGCGTGTGCGGGAGAGAGGGGAACCTAACATCTGATACCATGTTGGATAAACAGCAACTAGTATTCACTGAGGGCAAAAGGCCATTACATATAGATGTGTGGTAAAGAGCACGAAACCCCTTATACAATGGGGAAGAACCGAAAAGGGACTATACACATCTAACATTTCTCATGCTACTCCTCTAATCTCAAGAGATGGCTGGAGCAGAGCTGAAGCGGCTGGACACTCAAGGCCGGCCGGAAACAGGTGATAAAAGAGTCCGCCAAAAGAGCGGCTTGTTTAATGGTACCGTGTCCTACATAAAACCAATCAAGAGGACATTAGCACACATCAGTGCATCCCCAGTTTGCACTGACACTGAAATTAAGCATTGGGGTCGGAGCTCACGGGCATGGCACTGTCAGAGTTGTCATGGACGCTCCTGTGTGAAGTAAATGACATTGACATGGCCTGGCATGGTTATAATAGAATCTGTGCAATGGCGACACCTTCCTTTGCTTCTCCCTCCGTGCAAGCGCGCAGTCCACACGACCCAACCATGGAGGGAGGCACGCCTCCCAGTCCCAGCCAAACATACACAAGATCACCCTAAAAACAGGAACCGTTCTAGAACAAAAAGTGGTTGCAGTAAGAGCTGGGAAGCAAGCAAAGGAGGATGGAGGAGGCCTCCATACCTCGGTGAAGAGCTGCAATGCAAGCAAGCTAACATATGCGTGCATGCATGCGTGCTGGAGCTGCTCAGCCACAGCACCTGCCACTTTGCTCAATGTCCATGTTGATCCCATCCCCCAGTACGAGAAGGACCACGCCAAGGATTCCATGAAGCTACTCCAAACATGAATCGTGGTGAAGTGGGGAACATGAAGAAACTGAGAGGAGAAGATCACCTGGGCTTGGGACACACTAGGTCGGCCAGCCCTCTCCCCATCGCAAACCCCGCCTCAAAAACGGCAGCCTCCGCCTCTTCTTTTCTGCCTTAACCTTCCTCTTCAAGGACGCTGGCCTGGCATTCTTCCGCTGCGCAGAGGCAGATGGCGGCGCTCTCGTCTCATGCGTCAAGGGTGGAGGAGCCGGAGTTGTGGCGGCGCGATGATTTGGGTGGGAAGAAGATTGGTGGAGCGAGGGGACAAGTGTCTCTCTGTGTAATCTGTCACGCCCCGATAGCGAGATTTGAGAGAGGGGAGGGGATCAGGGTGAGAGGAGAAGGACGAGGGTAGGTGAGAGCAAGCATGAGAGAGGAGTCGACATGAAGGAATGATTCATTTGATTCCTGATGCCCTCATCGTCCATACAAACGCATACAAGTAAGCCGCTCAACAGCTGGCACACACACACACCTACTCCTGACCCTGCGCTCGGCTCGGCCCGCTAACCAGGTCGTGCAGTTGCAGATTCAGAGTCTGAACCTGCATTTTCTTCAGTCCGCTGCTGATCGATCAGCAGGCGTGACATTTGCCCGCTCGAGAAGCGGCTTCTTCTTCTTACGAGAGCTACGCGTCGGGGTAGCGTTGTCGCAGGATGGTGTAGTCTTCCCATGTAGCAGCTGAGGGCAACATGGAGCTCCATTGCACTTGCACTTGCACTTGCACCACAGGAGTGTTCCCCTTCTTCATCATGCGGCAGTCCAGGATGGCCACCGGAGCACGGTCGTCGAAGGTGAGGTCCGGGATCTTGGGAAGCTCGGTGAAGGCCGGGTGTAGTCAGGGACGAACGGCTTGAGCTGGGAGACATGGAAGGCCGGATGAATGCGGCTGTCCGGGGACAATTGCAGGCGGTACACCAGGTTGCCGACACGCTCCAGCACGGTGAACGGGCCGAAGAACTTGAACGCCAGCTTCTTGCACGGGCGGTTGGCGACGGAGGATTGCACGTATGGTTGCAGCTTGAGGAGAACTTTCTCGCCCACATCGAAGGCACGTTCGGCGCAATGACGATCGGCCTGCTTCTTGAAGCGAGCTTGGGTGTGTTCGAGCTAGGAGCGAAGTAGCGCGGTGTGGGTCGCCCAATCGATCTCGTCAGGGGGTGCATCCACGGGAATGGTGGTGCTAGCCGTCGGCAGGCCCCCCAAATTGGGTTCTCGCCCGTACAGAGCCTTGAAGGGAGAGCCATTGAGCGAGGCGTGGTGGGATGAATTGTACCAGAATTCAGCCGCTGAGAGCCACCGGCGCCATTGCTTGGGCACGTCGTGGACCGCGCATTAGAGGTACATCTCCAAGCACTGGTTCACGCACTCCGTCTGGCCATCAGTCTGAGGGTGGTACGTCGTGGAGTACAGTAGCTTGGTGCCCGCAGCGGCGAGAATTTCTCGCCACATCGCGCTGGTGAACACCTTGTCGCGGTCGGAGACGATGGAGTGCGGCACACCATGGAGCTTGATGATATTGTCCCAGAAGGCGCGGGTGACTTGGACAACGGTGAAGGGGTGCCGGAGAGGAACAAAATGCGCGTACTTGGTGAGGCGATCCACGACCACCATGATCACGTCGTGGCCGTCAGACTTGGGCAGCCCCTCGACAAAATCCATGGTGATGTCGTGCCATGGTTCTTGCGGGATTGGAAGCGGTTGAAGCTTGCCCGCAGGATGGTTTGCTCGTGCTTGGCACGCTGGCAGATGCCGCATTGCTTAACGAACTCCTCGACGGCGCACTTCAAGCTGGTCCAGGCGAAGAGCTTGCGGGCGCGCTGGTATGTGGCGGTGGTGCCAGAGTGTCCTCCCACCGTGTTGTGGTGTAACGCGGCGATCATCTTGGCTTGGAGCACAGTATTGGCGCCGATCCAGAGCCGCCCGCGCTGGTGGATCACCCCTTGTTGTAGAATGCGGCCCTGGTCGTTGGTGTCGCAGAGAGCCAGCTTGGCGAGCAGTTCCTGGGCATCCGCGACCGTCTCGTAAGAGTTTGCCACCTCCTGTAGCCACTGGGGCTAGCACACCGAGAGCGCGTCGAGGGCCAATAAGTGCCCCACCCGGGAGAGCGCGTCGGCCGCGCTGTTGTCCGTGCCCTTCTTGTAGCGGAACATGAACTGTAGCCCCACCATCTTGGACATTGCCTTTGAAAGCACAAGTGCTCCCTGGGTGATTTTGATAATTAATGACAACATATCTCTTGTTGGACTAATACTTTTACCTAGTATGTTTCAGACAAGTTCAACAAATTAAGTGGCATGGACTAAAGGATGTGGAACCCCTTCAAGATGCTAAGGACAAAGGATTAGCTCAAGCTTCAAGATCAAGACTCTACATTTTCTATTTTAGTGATCCAAGATCACATTGAGTCTATAGGAAAAGCCAATACTATCAAGGAGGGATGAGGTGTTGCTTAATGAGGCTCTTGCTCAAAATGCTTAGTGATATGCTCCAAAACCCTCAACTACCTTCCCACTTCCACATATGACCTAAACCAAAAGTCAAACTCGGCCCCACCGATTCTTTCTATCCGGCGCCACCGAGTTCAGATGCCATAGCCACTGCCACAAACCCTAGGCAAATCGGTCTCACCGAAAGGGATCTTGGTCTCACCGAGATGGGATTGTAATCTCTCTGTGTATGTCCATTACCAGAATCGGTCTCACCGAGATTGAGCAATCGGTACTACCGAGATTACAATGCAAACTTTCTGGTTAGCTTATTACCAAAATCGGTCCCATCGAGTTTGTGTAATCGGTCTCACCAAGTTTGCCTGACCAACTCTCTGGTTAGCTTATTACCAAAATCGGTCCCACCGAGTTTGTGTAATCGGTCACACCGAGATTACATTATGCCCTAACCCTAACCATATCGGTCCTACCGAGTTGCATCTCAGTCCCACCGAAAATCCTAACGGTCACTAGGTTTGCTAAATCGGTCCGACCGAGTTTCTCAATTCGGTCTCACCAAGATTGGTAAATTGTGTGTAACGGTTAGTTTTTGTGTGGAGGCTATATATACCCCTCCACCCACTCTTCATTCGTGGAGAGAGCCATCAGAACATACCTACACTTCCAATACACATTTTCTGAGAGAGAACCACCTACTCATGTGTTGAGGCCAAGATATTCCATTCCCACCATATGAATCTTGATCTGTAGCCTTCCCCAAGTTGCTTTCCACTCAAATCTTCTTTCCACAAAATCCATATCTTGTGAGAGAGAGTTGAGTGTTGGGGAGACTATCATTTGAAGCACAAGAGCAAGGAGTTCATCACCAACACACCATTTGTTACTTCTTGGAGAGTGGTGTCTCCTAGATTGGCTAGGTGTCACTTGGGAGCCTCCGACAATATTGTGGAGTTGAACCAAGGAGTTTGTAAGGGCAAGGAGATTTCCTACTTCGTGAAGATCTACCGCTAGTGAGGCAAGTCCTTCGTGGGCGATGGCCATGATGGAATAGACAAGGTTGCTTCTTCGTGGACCCTTCGTGGGTGGAGCCCTTCGTGGACTCGCGCAACCGTTACCCTTCGTGGGTTGAAGTCTCCATCAACGTGGATGTATGATAGCACCACCTATCGGAACCACGACAAAAACATCCGAGTCTCCAATTGCGTTTGAATTTTCCAAACCCTTCCCCTTACATTCTTGCAAGTTGCATGCTTTAATTTCCGCTGCTCATATACTCTTTGCATGCTTGCTTGATATGTATTGTGTTTGTTAAACTTGTGCCAAAACTCCACTTCAACTTAAAGAAATTAAAAACTGCAACTTTTGGTACTTAGTGTCTAATCCCCCCCCCCCCCCCCGCTCTAGACACCTCTTCTCGATCCTTTCAGCCTTGCGCTGCAGATCCGTGACTAGCTGTTGATCGCCCAAGGATCACATGCTCTTGTGGCCGGTGACAATCTCGAATGGTGCATGCTGGAGATACGGGCGCCACTTGTCGATCGCCATCATCATGGCGAGGAATTCCTTCTCGTACGCCGAGAGCTTCTGACTCCGCACGCCCAACGCCTTGCTCAGTGTCAGGACCCCGATTCCAAGTCACATCGACCCAGCCGGTAACACCTCATATCACTTTGCGGCCTCACGCACGGTAACCCCACGGGTGTCGCCTTACCATGGCCCGTGACCGTTTGCGCATTTTGGCTCACGTATATGACAGTGTCGCTAGCATCCATATGACAGAGAACCCGGGCCGACATGGCTAGTCGTGAACCCAAAGCGGCACTAACCCATGGGGACAGGCATACATGAATCACATCGAGCATGTCGGTCATCAACGTGTGAATCCGGGCTGTAGCACTGGGCTAACAGGACTCCGGTTACCCGGGCTGTAGCAGGCTAGGCAGGACTCCGGATGTCACTGCGTGACATTTCCCCAAAGGGACAGACATCGGGACGAAGTGAATCACATGCCGGCCAGTCAAGTGTCCAAAGCAGTAGTGCTGGGCTAGCAGGACTCCGGTGAACCGGGCTATAGCGGACTACTATCGCTCAGGAAGCACTAGACTACATTTCCCCATATGAGAGGCTGCCAAGGATAAACAACTAGATTGTCGGATCCCACTCATACCAAGCATTTCAATCATACACACAATATGCCCAATATGAGTACATGCAACATGGCATCACAACAAAACTCTACAACTCAAAGTATTTTATTTAAAAGGCTCTGAGGAGCCATACATAACATATTCATACAGATAGGGGTCACACGACCCGACACTCAAGTCATACAATCATACAAGCACATGCGGAAGCAACTTAGTCTGAGTACAGACACTAGAAAGAAAGAAGGCTTGACGAAGCCTTTCTATCTACATCGGCCCTTCACAAGTCTTGGACCACCACCTGGGTGGCTAGTCACTCATCAACATCGAGGTCTACATAGAACCCATCGGAGGGGGCGGTGTTGTCGTCTGAAAACATTAATTAAAGCAACATGAGTACGGAGGTACTCAGCAAGTCTTACAACAGAATCCTACTATACATGCACATTCTCAAGAAGGTAGTGGAGTTATTGCAGCAAGCCAGCTTTGACTCATGGCTAAGCTATCCTACGATAGACACAACTTGTAAAGCATTTGTCGCACACGAGTCCGCTATTCACCAACACAATACTCCACCGTGGATCCTCTCTCGTCATCCTACGAGAGGGCCATCCGCGGTACTCACACTTATCTTGAGGCTTTTAGTAGTATCCATTTACTTGTCTATGAACTGCATAGGTGAACAAGTAGTCCTTTACCGCGGATGCGGCTATTCGAATAGTTTTATACCCTGCAGGGTGTACTTCTTCACACACGCTCTCACCACTTATCGCCGCTACACGACGTGTACTCGGCAACCTTCAAGCGGAAGCCTAGCGAGGGTGTCGGCCACGACCTGACTAAACACACGAGTCCCTAGTCCAGGTTTATTGCCTATTCGGGTTCCATCCGCAGGGAGTCCGGCCGAGGTTTCCACTAACGGCCCCGAATGATGTGTGCAGGGTTCCCGAGACACCAAACGGGAAAATCGGCACACCGTGCCACGTGCCTACCGCAACACAACCCACCCCTATGGTCAGCGCTGCGTGCGGCCCCCAGCATACTACAAACACCAGAAACTACTTGCAACTCCTGGACAGAGGACAAGAGTGGTTAATAAGCCGAGAGGGTCCATTGGTTTCGGGCCCAATGCGTGGTAGTAGCTGAATCTTAAATCACACACACAAATCTTAGTTCTTAAGGACGGCCTCAATGAAACAACCCACCATGTACTCCTACATGGCCTCTCATCGATACCTTTACCAAATCATGTTCAACACTTTCACTCTCATCACCGACACAACCTTTCACTCTAGTTCATCATCCCGATGAGCCAGACCTGACACAACTCTAAGCATAGCAAGCATAGCATGGTAGGAAACACACATATGGCTCAATCAACTCCTACACATGCTAGTGGGTTTAATCTAGTTACAGTGGCAATGACAGGTCATGCAAAGGAAGTGGGTTCAACTACCGCAACACACAGCAGTTTGAATCGCGTTGTCTTAATGCAGTAAACAAGAGCAGAAGCGAGAGCATGGGTTTGTATCGGAATGATCAATGGGTTGCTTGCCTGATGTAGTGGTAGTACGGTACTGCCCTTCAGACGGATATTCGGGGTTATCCTCGGAGGCAGAACCTACCACGAAAAACACACCGAAGATAATCAACGCATGACAATATGCCACAATATGATGCATGCTATGACATGGCAATATGAATATGTCTTGGCCTAATGCAAGCTCAAACAGAAAGGAATGAATTCATTTGAATCAAAGATTCAAATGTTAGTTCATTTAATGTAGCCATTTTAGGGCATTATCTTATTTTGCTTAAACAGCAAGGTTAACTTGTTCTGTCATGCATGAAACCATTACCAATGGATGGATTGAATTTTTCTGATCAAAATTCATATATAAATCTTTGCATTTGGAGTTATAGAATAACTTCTATGAATTTTTGAAGTTTGCAACAATTTCTGGAATTTTCTGTATAAAAATAAATCCAGGAATTAGCTATTGCGTCAGCAGTGCATCAGGGTGACGTCAGTGGTCAACGGGACGGTCCAGATCAAACCTGACAGTGGGTCCCGCGTGTCAGTGTGATTAGTTTGACTAAAATATTAATTAATACTAATCCTAATTAGTCAGCAGGGCTGGGCCCTACCTGTCATTGACCCAGGGGGTCCTAACTGGGCCCACCCGTGGTCAAACGGGGTCAGCGGGGTCAACTCGCCGGCGTTTAGCCGCCGGCAAGGCCAAACGCGGCGGTGCAGGTGCGGGTTTCACCTACAGGGCACCGTTCGGGGCGCCGTTGGGCTCTATGGATAGCTGGGAGCGAGCCCCGGCGGTTGGTGCGGTTGGTTGGGCTCGGGGTTGCCGGAAACGGCGCCGACGACGAGTTTGGCGGCGGCCGAAGCTCGGGTGAGCTCGGACCCGTCGCTAGGAGGCAAGGCGAGGCACGTAGCATGGTGTGTTGTGCTCCTGGGGATGTGGTGAGGTTAGTGGACTAAGTGGCGTGGTCGTGGCATGGTCGGAGCCTCGTCGGCGACGAGCTCCGCGGCGGCGCGTGCGGGCGAACTCCGTGTGCTCGCTGTGGTGCACGAGAAGGAGAGCGGAGAGGATAGAAAGGTGGCTAGTCTCACGGTGGTTGCGACGGAGTTGACGGCGAGGTCGGAAACGAGCCGGAGCAAGCGGGGCGGCGGAGGCGATCTGGCCGGCAGAAGGTTGAAGACGAGCTCGGTGAAGACGCTCGGGGGCTTCCGGCGGGGCGTGGCTCGGTGGGACGGTCGAGGAGGGAGTGGCGGAGCTTCAAGACACGGTGGAGCGGCGCGTTGACAACGGTGGGCACGGTTACGGCGGCGGAACGGCGGCGGCTGCATCGGCCATGGCGGAGGGGAGCAAGGGAGAGAGGCAGGGGGAAATGGACGTGTCCAGGAGGGTCGGTGCGCGACGTGGAGGTCGACCAGGCCAGCAGAGCGGCGAGGGGAGGAGGCAGGGCGGTGGGCAGCTGCGTGGCACGCGCTGGTGCCGGCGTCGAGCACCTGGCTGCCTGCCTGGCCGAGCCAAGCAGCTCGCTGGAGCGGTGGCTGGGCTGGGCCGGCAGGTGGGCTTGCCAGGTGGGCGCCAGGTAAGCCTCTCCCTTTCTTTAAATTTCTGTTTTCTATTTTCTATAGGTTTGTGGCTTTATTAAAAATAGCTAGGCACTTCTAAAAATCCTGAAAATAATTAGAGGCTCTGTTTAGAATATTTCTAACAGCCTACACTTATTTTCAGAATTATTTGAGCATTCAAAATATTTACTAGCATTTAAATGCCCAAATGCAATTTACATATAATTTAATTCAATGACCTTCTGTTGACCTAGAAAATTGTGCACCAATTTTGCCAGAGGTTCTAACCCAAGACAAAGAGGGTGAACTTTTTAGAAGGGCATTTCAGGTTCATTGAAAATATTTTTAGTAAACCCTAGTTGATTTCAGAGGGGGTGCTGGGGGTTCTGTCTTCCCCAATTCAAGTTCTGATGAAAGATAGACATGATGCAACACTCTAATGCATGGACTAGCTAGGATGTGACACTCAGGTACGCGACCGGGTGGCCGTCTTGCATCAGCATGGCGCCGACGCCTGTGTCGCACGCGTCGGTCTTGATGGCGAACGGGCGCTTGAAGTTTGGGAGTGCCAGAACGGGCGTGCTCACCATCGCCTTCTTCAACATCTCGAATGCGGTCTGCACCTTGTCGTCCCAGAGGAATCCCTTCTTGGTGAGGAGGCGCGTCAGGGGCTTCGCGATAATGTCGTAGTGTGGCACGAACTTGCGGTAGTAGCCCGTGAGGACGAGGAAGCCGCGGAGCTCGGTGGGCGTCGTGGGCACGGGCCAAGAGAAGCATGATATGATCACTAGCTTGTGCTCGGAGGCGAATCGTGGAGGGAGTTTCTTCTCCTGACAGTGCCTGTTGTGACAGCGAGCAGCATTCTGGTTCTTGAGCTTCAGGTGCATCAAGCAGTTGCAGAGCGTGGACTGTGTCGTCAGACAGGATCTCTCCAAAGTCGCTTACCTCTATCATCAGGATCTGGCCGGTGCGTTTGCACTGATGCTCCCTCGAGTATTTGTCCCCGCAGCAAAAACAGAGACCGTTCGCTCTCGCACAGCTGACGCTCCCGTGCATACTCATCGCCCCCTTGCCATGGTGCGGCTGCAGCGCGAGCTGGAACAGTGGCTGCTGGTGGTGCGGGTGGTGGCGGGCGTCCGACTGGTGCGATGCGCGGACGCGCAGTGCGCTGCTTCTCCGGTTCTTCCTCCTGAATGCGGGCGAACCCAGCAGCGCGAGTGATGCTGGTTGGTGCTTGCAGTCGAACTCCCAGGCGCAGCTCGTCTTTGAGACCGATCAGGAACTGAGATATGAAGAATTTGGAGCTCAAAGTTGGGTCCAGGGCCAGCAAATGGTACATTGTTGTCTCAAATTGCTGGCGATATTCCTGAACACTGCCTGTCTATCGTAACTGAACAAAGTGGTGCATCTGAACCTCAAATTCCTCTGGACCGAATTCCTCTTGTACTGCAGCTCTGAATGCTTGCCAAGAGACCCCTGGGTGTGTCTGTCGATAGGCCTGGAGCCACATCGTGGCCAGGCCATCCATGTACAGCGCCACGGTGGTGACCCAGTTGTGTTGTGGCACACGGTACAGCTCGAAGTAGGTGGTGCAATGGTCTAGCCAGATGCGAGGGGCGTCGCCGTCAAACAGCGGAAAATCATGCTTAGGCGGCTTGATGTAGTGGTCGCCGTGGCGATCGATCTCCGAGGACGAGGGTGACCGCGCGGTGAGCAACGGTGCTCCGTGGTTGACGAGGCGGGCGAACGGTAGCTGGGCCGCGCCATCCGTGTAGAGGGGCAGCGGCGGAGGACGAATCGGTGGTGGTGGTGGCGGAGGCGGTGGACGGTGCGCGGAGGAGTCCGCGGTTGCCGTGACACCCGATGGAGACGCGCCTCCGGAGACGGTCGCCGCGGGGTCGACGGTCGGCTTAGCCTTGCGGGCCTCGTCCACGTCGGCTTGTGTGAGGTCGATCTGCTTGGAGAGGAGCTTGATCTCGGCGGAGACCTGGTCGTTGTAGGTGATCTGTGCTTGGTGACGCTCGTCGGCGGTCTTCTGATTTGCATTGAGGCAGCGGATTACGGACTCGAGCAAGTTCTGCAACTTGTCCGTGGTCTCCGACATGGCGTCGAGCACGCGGCGGGTCTGCGCCGAGGGCTTGGATGGTGGTGTCGTGGTTTCGTGCTAGATCGGATCGAACCCCGGGCAGGATTTTGTGTGAGCTCACCGGAGCGGCGCGCACCTGACCTAGTGGATGTTACCGATCGATCTCGAGCAGACGGCGGTGGTGGGGAAAAAAATTTGGGCTCTGAATACCAGATTGTCATGCCCCGATAGCGAGATTTGAGAGAGAGGGGAGGGGATCAGGGTGAGAGGAGACAGACAAGGGTAGGTGAGAGCAAGCGTGAGAGAGGAGTCGACGGGAAGGAATGATTCATTTGATTCTCGATGCCCTCATCGTCCATACACACGCATACAAGTAAGCCGCTCAACAGCGGGCACACACGCACACCTACTCCTGACCCTGGGCCCGGCCCGGCCCGCTGACCAGGTCGCGCGGTTGCGGGTTCAGAGTCTGAACCTGCATTTTCTTCAGTCTGCTGCTGA
Source organism: Triticum urartu (assembly GCF_003073215.2). NCBI lineage: Eukaryota > Viridiplantae > Streptophyta > Magnoliopsida > Poales > Poaceae > Triticum > Triticum urartu. The sequence continues at coordinate 32,627,664 of NC_053023.1, read as the reverse complement.
TCGATCAGCAGGCGTGACACAATCCTAGCCATACACGCTGTTTTTCTTTACTTTTGAGATCACTCGAATCAAAATTAGTCGTTCGCAAAATAAAGTTAGGGAGATCTCTATAACTTCTATTAGTCGTTCGCAAAATAAAGTTAGCCACGCTCTTGCAGAGTATGGCAGGAGTACCCCCCGTGCTGCGGTATGGCTGGGCTCGAGTATGCGTGACATTGTAAACTTGGTTATGGCTGATTTGCCTCCTTAAGTAATAGAAATCTCCCTTTTCCCCGCAAAAAAAAAGAGATCACTCGAATCAAAATTATATTGATGCTGAATACAACTACTCCCTCCGTCTCATACTATAAGAGCATTTTCGACACAAGAATGCCGGCACCCGGCAGCTCCAGGTACAGATTTCTTGCTGAAATACAGTGATGCTGAATAGAACTATCAACTGTTCTCCTGGAGCTGCAGTGTTTGCATCCCCTGCTTCCTAACAAGGTCCAAATTTCCAAAATTTCAGACATGCGCAAGAGCAACGTCGACGTTTCAGAGACGAGATTTCCAAACTATTGAACGGCTTCCTATCCCTTGGGTGGACTTTTGTTGCCTGACAACTACCAGTACTGTTTGGTGCGCCATTGTTGAAATGATACAGCTCTGGATGTAAATATGAACAAGACAACAACAAACCGCCAGGCCCAAACCAAAGCGCAACTCTAGTTCAGGTAGCTGCAAACAACACAAGGTGCACATACAGTACTAAAATTTAACAGCAAAAACGCCAGCAACTTCTCGCCCAGTGCACGGCATAGCTGAATGCCAAAAATAAAAACCCAAACCCAAGCACAAAACAATGTCCGAAAGGGCAAGTCGCTTGCAACAGTCACGCAGCTGCAAGGAGAATGTGGTGTTACAAAACCATATTCATTCTTCCACTGACGGGAGACTAGTTCTCGAACAACAATTGTCAGGACACGTGCCTGCTGTATCATGACGATAAAGTTCACACAAAAGCAGCCACCAGGGATTCAGTGTGAAAATAGTTCAACAGAACACAAAAGGCGAAGCTGGAAAGAGGAAGGTTTCAAGTCTAACTTCATAACCAAGGCCATAAGTTCACTGAAAGATCCAAGTCGCAGCAGCGCTGCAGTACAGCATCCCAGTGTGATCGAGAACGCTAGACAAAAGTTCACTCTCGATGCCAAGTTAAGGTATCAGAAAACTCTGAAAGGGACTCGAAAAAATATATTACAGAAGGGCTCGGCCTAAGATCCTCGCAGAATCAGACTACAAGCAACTACCGCCAAAATGCTCCTACCTTCATTCTCGATCCACCAATCTGTTGCTGTCAAACCTCGAGTCCTGCACTCTGTTATATGAACAAAAAAAAAGCCTTATCAAATGCCAAGGATATTGTCACAACAAGATGTAATCAATGAGTTTGTTCAGGTAAGATCAAAATATACTCATAGTAATATATTTTGCAAATAAAAAGAAACCTAACTACTTTTTCTGTAGAACATTGCACGATAACTGCATGTAAAATATTAAGACAAGAGTACAGCAGGCCAAACAAGGTCAAAAAGAACTACTACAGCACCGCATGATTTATACCATTCTTAACCAAAACTATCCAGAAGCATACATAGTACTGTACAAGTCAAAGAAGAAACCAAAAAGCCTAGATAATCTAACATCATAGCAGTCAGAGGAGACATCAAACAACCATACAAGCTGGTGGGTTCTACTCTACTAAGAAGCACCGACAATATCAACAAGCACGGAGGTGTTAAAGAACAAACCTAGGGGATATATAAGTAACGACTCGGATCATGGGGATCCCTTTCCAGTAACTCACTGTTGTGTCCCATCAAGTGCTCGATTCGGCTTTTTATCGCAGCCGGAGTCGTGACAAAGCGAGGACAAAGCTCGGCGGAAACTTCCTTGATGAGAGTGGCGTGATCAAGTGACTTCTTCCTTTTCATTAGCCTCCCAATAGCAGTATCTATGTTGTGACTAGCTGCCTCATCCACAGCTCCAGACAGTTTTCCATTTTCAAAATCATGCTTCAGGGATAGATCCGGTCCGCCATTGAACTTCTCGTTGATGGACAGGATGTCATTCTCAGAGAACCCAGTTTCGTCACATCTTTTCAGACTTAGGATACCTGCGGACCCATCAACCGATACAAGTGACTGCAGGCAGCCCATCAGCTCAGTATCACACATGCCCGTGGACTCACGGATTTCAGCATACATCAGCGAATCCGCATAGTTGAAGAGCATCAGGACAGACATCTGAGAGGTTGACTTTTTTGCTAATTGGGCCAAGCCAAAAAATGCATGGGAGGCAGTGGCTCAAAACCAAGGGGGGAATAGCCCCCTCGCCCCACCTCGCTCTCTCTCTCTCTCTGCCTGCGCTCCCTCTTTCCCTGCCCCCGCGCTCTCGATCCCCTTTCTGTCATTGCTAGTCGTCGGTAGATTCTGGCGGGCTCTGGTGCCGAGGTCATCTACATCTCCCCTCCACCTCATTTCTCCTCTCTAGGTTTTCGTGAGTCCATCCCCTCCGGTCCTTCTCTCTCTGCCCTAGGGTTTCCGTGACGGCGACGGACACGACCATTTCTGACGGGCTCCGGTGCAGTGAGTTCATCCCCCTCCACCTTCTTTCTCCTCTCTAAGGTTTCAGTGAGTTCATCCCCTCCCGAATTGATTTGCATCACTAAGGGTTTTGTTTGGCAAAATTAGGAGGCTGAATAGATGAACAATTTAAAGTGCCATGTGTTGGACAATTAGGAGTTTGAATAGATGGGAACTGCCATGTGTTTGTATGGTGGTGCCTTACTAATTTGAATAGATGGATAATTTGTATGACAGTGTTAGAAACTGCCACGTGTTTGTATTCATAGGAAATGCCATGTGTAGGCAATTGAATAGAAAATGCCATGGTATATGCATTTGTATAAATGCCAAGTGTTGGATAGTGAAGTGAGTAGGCAACTTATGCATTTAGCTGGATAATTTGCATGTGTAGAAACTGCATTTAGGTATGGCAGTGCTAGATAATTTGAATTGATGCATAATTAAAAATGGTATGCTAGTGCTAGATAATTTGAATAGATGGATATTTTGTAAAAATTTGTATGGTAGTGCTAGATAATTTGAATAGATGCATAAGTTGCACGCGTAGAAACTGCCATGGTTTGGCAGTGAAGTGAGTAGGCAACATATGCATTTAGTTGGATAATTTGCATGTGTAGAAACTACATTTAGGTATGGTAGAGCTAGATAATTTGAATTGATGCATAAAAAATGGTATGATAGTGTAAGATAATTCGAATAGATTGATAATTTGTAAAAATCGTATGGTAGTGCTAGATAACTTGAATAGATGCATGATTTGCACATGCAGAAACTGCCATGGTTTCTCAGTGAGGCAAAATTTCGTGTTTTGACCCTTTTGTCAAACAAAATCGAGATCTGACCCCAGTTTGAAAAAATTGCGACATTTGACCCTTTCACCTACCGCCACGAGGCATACCGCCAACACCTGCGGCGGTAGCAAACTTATCCACGTCAGAAGCGATAACGGCCTCCGTGCCCCTCCGTCACACCCTACCGCCGCTCCGCCCGGCGGTAGGATGTCTGAACCTACCGCCGAAGCCTCTGGCGGTAGGGTGTGGACATATATAAACCGCGGGCCGGCCGCCCCCACCCCCATTCTCCCCCCCACTCAGCTGCCCCCCCCCACCATGAAGAATAGAGCAGTTCCTCCAACTCGCCCTCTCTCATCCCCTCCACTCCCCCCTCCAATCTTCTTCGTTTCTTCACGGATTTTGTGGATCGAGATGGCCCCGAAGAAAGAAAAGTAAGCTCTTTCAATCCCTCCAATTAGTTTTAATAAAACACCTTTCGATTCGTCACATTATTCGATTCAAATCACTCCTTTTTTGAACTAGAGTGAATATTTTTTTTAACCCTAGGATTTATTTAGGTTGATTCTAGAAGTTATATTGTGTTAGATATGAACTCTATTGACTAGTTGGTATGGTTGAGTTAAGATGAACCCTAGTTCATATTTGATTTGAATGTTTTTTATATGATGGATGTTGGAGGCATTTGTTATGATAGATGATGCATGTTCCTATGCTATGATGCAAGTATTGGATGTAGTGTATGATGAATATTGGAGATGAATATTGGATATATTTGTTATATGTAGTGTATGAATCCTCAAGATGAACCCTAGTTCATGTTTTTTTGTTTTTTAACAAAATATGAGATGATGCATGTTGGATTTTGTTGGAGAAATATGTGATATGATGCATTTGAACCATGGTGATTGCATCTTGATATATGTATTTTATTTAGTTCTTGATATATGTATTGTATTTAGTTCATGTTCATGATAATCTTGATATATTATTATTCGAAGATTGAACTCATAGGTTCTGTTGGATGTGATTAACCTTTGTTATGCATTGATATGTTTCGTAGATAATGATGAACCCTAGTTCATGTTGAAAAATCTTTTGATATGCTTATGCAATTCTTTTAGGAAGCCACCTCTTGCGGACGACATCGGCACGAAGTACACCATGCTTGACCCTAGGTTCGACAAGCGTCACCGTGCCCGTTTCATTGAGAATGGAGTGGTAATTACCATTTTAAACCAAATCTTTCGAATTGATGAAAACAAGTTGCTAACTATTATGTCTTTGCTAATTATGCTTTGGTTATTGATTTTCACAGATGCTGCCGCCACTACGGATGAGGGCTCACAAGACGACGGTTAAGATGGTGTACGACGAGCGGTACGTGATGTCTACTACGCAACCTTCTTCTTGTAGACGTTGTTGGGCCTCCAAGTGCAGAGGTTTGTAGGACAATAGCAAATTTCCCTCAAGTGGATGACCTGAGGTTTATCAATCCGTGGGAGGCGTAGGATGAAGATGGTCTCTCTCAAGCAACCCTGCAACCAAATAACAAAGAGTCTCTTGTGTCCCCAACACACCCAATACAATGGTAAATTGTATAGGTGCACTAGTTCGGCGAAGAGATGGTGATACAAGTGCAATATGGATGGCAGATATAGGTTTTTGTAATCTGAAAATATAAAAACAGTAAGGTAACTAATGATAAAAGTGAGTGTAAACGGTATTGCAAAATGATAGGAAACAAGGCCTAGGGTTCATACTTTCACTAGTGCAAGTTCTCTCAACAATAATAACATAACTGGATCATATAACTATCCCTCAACATGCAACAAAGAGTCACTCCAAAATCACTAATAGCGGAGAACAAACGAAGAGATTATGGTAGGGTACGAAAGCACCTTAAAATTATTCTTTCCAATCAATCTGTTGGGCTATTCCTATAAGTGTCACAAACAGCCCTAGAGTTCGTACTAGAATAACACCTTAAGACACAAATCAACCAAAACCCTAATGTCACCTAGATACTCCAATGTCACCTCAAGTATCCGTGGGTATGATTATACGATATACATCACACAATCTCAATTCATCTACTCGAACCAACACATAGAACCTCAAAGAGTGCCCCAAAGTTTCTACCGGAGAATCACGACGAAAACGTGTGCCAACCCCTATGCATAGGTTCATGGGCGGAACCCGCAAGTTGATCACCAAAACATACATCAAGTGAATCACGTGATATCCCATTGTCATCACAGATACGCACGGCAAGACATACATCAAGTGTTCTCAAATCTTTAAAGACTCAATCCGATAAGATTACTTCAAGGGGAAAACTCAATCCATTACAAGAGAGAAGAGGGAGAGAAGAAACATAAGATCCAACTATAATAGCAAAGCTCGCGATACATCAAGATCGTGCCAAATCAAGAACACGAGAGAGAGAGAGAGAGAGAGAGATCAAACACATAGCTACTGGTACATACCCTCAACCCCGAGGGTGAACTACTCCCTCCTCGTCATGGAGAGCGCCGGGATGATGAAGATGACCACCGGTGAGGGTTCCCCCCTCCGGCAGGGTGCCGGAACAGGGTCCCGATTGGTTTTTGGTGGCTACAGAGGCTTGCGGCGGCGGAACTCCCGATCTATTCTCTGTTCTGGAAGTTTTAGGATATGTGGGTATATATGGGTGAAAGGAGTACGTCGGTGGACCGAAGGGGGGCCACGAGGCAGGGGGCGCACCCCCCACCCTCGTGGGCACCTCCCTTCTTTCCCGACATGCACTCCAAGCTTTTCCGGTAGCTTTCCTTCCAAAAATAACTTCTCCAGTTGATTTCGTTCCGTTTCGACTCCGTTTGATATTCCTTTTCTTTGAAACACTGAAATAGGCAAAAAAAATAACAAATCTGGGCTGGGCCTCCGGTTAATAGGTTAGTCCCAAAAATAATATAAAAGTGGATAATAAAGCCCAATATTGCCCAAAACAGTAGATAATATAGCATGGAGCAATCAAAATTATAGATACGTTGGAGACGTATCAAGCATCCCCAAGCTTAATTCCTGCTCGTCCTCGAGTACGTAAATGATAAAAAAGATATTTTTTGATGTGGAATGCTAGTTGGCATAATTTCAATGTAATTCTTCTTAATTGTGGTATGAATATTCAGATCCGGAAGATTCAAGACAAAAGTTCATATTGACATAAAAATAATAATACTTCAAGCATACTAACTAAGCAATTATGTCTTCTCAAAATAACATGGCCAAATAAAGTTCATCCCTACAAAATCATATAGTTTAGTCATGCTCCATTTTCGTCACACAAGAATGCTCTCATCATGCACAACCCCGATGACAAGCCAAGCAATTGTTTCATACTCTAGTAATCTCAAACTTATAAACCTTCACGCAATACATGAGCGCGAGCCATGGATATAGCACTATGGGTGGAATGGAATATGATGATGGGGGTTATGTGGAGAAAACAAAAAAAGGAGAAAGTCTCACATCAACGAGGCTAATCAATGGGCTATGGAGATGCCCATCGATTGATGTTAATGCAAGGAGTAGGGATTGCCATGCAACGGATGCATTAGAGCTATAAATGTATGAAAGCTCAACAAAAGAAACTAAGTGGGTGTGCATCCATCTTGCTTGCTCACGAAGACCTAGGGCATTTGAGGAAGCCCATTGTTGGAATATAAAAGCCAAGTTCTATAATGAAAGATTCCCACTAGTATATGAAAATGAGAAAACAAGAGACTCTCTATCATGAAGATCATGGTGCTACTTTGAAGCACAAGTGTGGTAAAAGGATAGTAACATTGTCCCTTCTCTCTTTTTCTCTCATTTTTTTTGGGCCTTCTCTTTTTTATGGCCTTTCTCTTTTTTTTATTTTTTTGGGCCTTCTCTTTTTTTTTATTCCTCACTTGGGACAATGCTCTAGAAAATGATGATCATCACACTTCTATTTATTTACAACTCAATGATTACAACTCGATACTAGAACAAAGTATGACTCTATATGAATGCCTCCGGCGGTGTACCAGGATATGCAATGCACCAAGAGTGACATGTATGAAAGAATTATGAATGGTGGCTTTGCCACAAATACTATGTCAACTACATGATCATGCTAAGCAATATGACAATGATGAATGTGTCATGATGAACGGAACGGTGGAAAGTTGCATGGCAATATGTCTCGGAATGGCTATGGAAATGCCATAATAGGTAGGTATGGTGGATGTTTTGAGGAAGATATAAGGAGGTTTATGTGTGAAAGAGCGTATCATACACTTTTATATTATTTTTGGGACTAACCTATTAACCGGAGGCCCAGCCCAGAATTGTTGTTTTTTGCCTATTTCAGAGTTTCGCAAAAAAGAATATCAAACGAAGTCCAAACGGAATGAAACCTTCGGGAACGTGATTTTCGGAACAAACGTGATCCAGAGGACTTGGACCCTACGTCAAGACATCAACCAGGAAGGCACGAGGTAGGGGGCGCGCCTACCCCCCTGGGTGCGCCCTCCACCCTCGTGGGCCACACGTTGCTCCACCGACATACTTCTTCCTCCTATATATACCTACGTACCCCCAAACTACAAGATACGGAGCCAAAAACCTAATTCCAACGCCGCAACCTTCTGTACCCGTGAGATCCCATCTTGGGGCCTTTTCCGGAGCTCCGCCAGAGGGGGCAGCGATCACAGAGGGCTTCTACATCAACACCATAGCCTCTCCGATGATGTGTGAGTAGTTTACCTCAGACCTTCGGGTCCATAGTTGTTAGCTAGATGGCTTCTTCTCTCTTTTTGGATCTCAATACAATGTTCTCCCCCTCTCTTGTGGAGATCTATTCGATGTAATCTTCTTTTGCGGTGTGTTTGTTGAGACTGATGAATTGTGTGTTTATGATCAAGTTTATCTATGAACAATATTTGAATCTTCTCTGAATTCTTTTATGTATGATTGGTTATCTTTGCAAGTCTCTTCGAATTATCAGTTTGGTTTGGCCTACTAGATTGATCTTTCTTGCAATGGGAGAAGTGCTTAGCTTTGGGTTCAATCTTGCGGTGTCCTTTCCCAGTGACAGTAGGGGCAGCAAGGCACGTATTGTATTGTTGCCATCGAGGATAACAAGATGGGGTTTATATCATATTGCATGAGTTTATCCCTCTACATCATGTCATCTTACTTAAAGCATTACTCTGTTCTTATGAACTTAATACTCTAGATGCATGCTGGATAGCGGTCGATGTGTGGAGTAATAGTAGTAGATGCAGGCAGGAGTCGGTCTACTTGTCTTGGACGTGATGCCTATATACATGATCATACCTAGATATTCTCATAACTATGCTCAATTCTGTCAATTTCTCAACAGTAATTTGTTCACCCACCGTAATACTTATGCTCTCGAGAGAAGCCACTAGTGAAACCTATGGCCCCCGGGTCTATTTTCCATCATATTAATCTTCCAACACTTAGCTATTTCTGACGCCGTTTTTATTTTGCTTTCTTTACTTTGCATCTTTATCATAAAAATACCAAAAAATTATCTTATCATGTCTATCAGATCTCACTCTCGTAAGTGACCGTGAAGGGATTGACAACCCCTTTATTGTGTTGGTTGCGAGGATATATTTGTTTGTGTAGGTGCGAGGGACTCGTGCGTGGCCTCCTACTGGATTGATACCTTGGTTCCCAAAAACTGAGGGAAATACTTACGCTACTTTGCTGCATCACCCTTTCCTCTTCAAGGGAAAACCAACGCAGTGCTCAAGAGGTAGCACCCGACTATTGGGTTTCGTCCTGCGGTTCAAGCGTAAGCCGCCGACGCTCGTCCACTCAGCTCTCACGGCTTTGATCGACCGGTGGCGGCCAGAGACGCACAGCTTTCATCTTCCATGTGGGGAGATGACCGTGACCCTCGAGGATTGGGCGATGATTACGGCCCTACCGCTCGAGGGTCGTGCTCTCACAGGAAGAGTGGAGAGGGCGAACTGGCACGATAGGATTGTCAGCCTCATCGGCGACTGCCCCCCCCCCCCCCCCCCCCGCGCTAAGAGCAACCGGACTTCCGGCATACCGCTACCATGGCTCCTCAAGCACCAGAGCAAGTGCCCGGAAGATGCCGAGCCCTGGGTGGTGAGTAGTACGCCAGGGCCTACCTGTGGTACATTCTCACGGAGGTGGTGTTTCCGGACTGCTCTGGGAACTCTGCCCTATGGATGTATCTTGACTTCCTAAAGGACTGGGATGCGGGGTACAGCTGGGGGGCCGCCGGACTTGCCTACCTATACCGTCCGGTAAGTTAATATCACTTTCTTTCAAATATCATGGACGTGTGCTGCTTTAGATTTTGACATCTTATCATCTATACTTGGTTTGTAGCTTGACGACATGACCCAGAGAGCGGAAGTCACGTCCGGTATGTGTGGATGTGTATGGGGCCTCTCCATTTGGATGTGGGAGCGAATCCCGGTGGGACGTCCGGAGAAGTTGCGCTCGCGTGCATGGACGGACTACGGCGGAGATGACGAAGACGATCGGAACCCGACCGTCGCATACGCTTGGGACGTGGTGCGTGTCTACACGGGCGAATCGAAGGCCTTGTACAAGGTCTTCAGCAACGAGCTTGATGCTCTCACGCCTTTCCAGGTATAAGAACTACATTTTGAATAGTTTCGATAACACTTTCACTTGAGCTTACCATTGTTTGGTTATAGGTTACTTGGCGGCCGTATAGTGATGATCGAGAGTGGGGGTTCGAGCTGAACAACATGTGCAAGCAGGACCGGCTACTCTTCCGGTGCATCGTGCCCATGATTTGTGTCTATGCCGTGGAGTACCACTTGCCACAGCGTGTTGCCACACAATTTGGTAAGGTGCAACACACACCACCAGCCGGCCACGATACCGGCGGCTACGACCTACACCAGTGAGTACCACAAGCCGTCCTCATCGATTCTAAGTTCTTGTTTTTGAAGGAAATATGCCCTAGAGGCAATAATAAAGTTATTATTTATTTCCTTATATCATGATAAATGTTTATTATTCATGCTAGAATTGTATTAACCGGAAACATAATACTTGTGTGAATACATAGACAAACAGAGTGTCACTAGTATGCCTCTACTTGACTAGCTCATTGATCAAAGATGGTTATGTTTCCTAGCCATTGACATGAGTTGTCATTTGATTAACGGGATCACATCATTAGGAGAATGATGTGATTGACTTGACCCATTCCGTTAGCTTAGCACACGATCGTTTATTATTCTGCTATTGCTTTCTTCATGACTTATACATGTTCCTATGACTATGAGATTATGCAACTCCCGTTTACCGGAGGAACACTTTGTGTGCTACCAAACGTCACAACGTAACTGGGTGATTATAAAGGTGCTCTACAGGTGTCTCCAAAGGTACTTGTTGGGTTGGCGTATTTCGAGATTAGGATTTGTCACTCCGATTGTCAGAGAGGTATCTCTGGGCCCACTCGGGAATGCACATCACTATAAGCCTTGCAAGCAATGCAACTAATGAGTTAGTTGCGGGATGACGTATTACAGAATGAGTAAAGAGACTTGCCGGTAACGAGATTGAACTAGGTATTGGGTTGGCAAATCCATACTTTTATTTAGTTAATGATGAACTTTTGTTATTCATCCATATGTTTAGGTCTGCAACAGTGGCGCAACCATCGCCCATTCATCTCCAACACGACCCGTCCGGCTTGCCACTTCCGTACGTGTACGAGTCCTTCCCCGAGCTTCTGCAGCCGGTGAGCGCTTTTTCAGACGAGTTCCTACAGGCGACGAGGGCAGTGCGGTGGCACGAGAGGGCAGAACGGATCACCGACGATGTGAAGTGTTGGTCGCAAAGTGTGAAGGAGTGGAAGAGAGTGACTGCAGAGATGGAGGGAGATCCAACTATCTCCCGTGAACGCCGGGAAGGGACCACTGAAGCTGCCAAGCAGCACTCCAACTGGGAGCTGCAATTTGGGCCGGAGGATCTACTTAGGGAGCAATGCGGAGGAGAGTGCCAGGATGCCGCCCCCAAGTGCATCGGCGTTCGATATCATCAGCTGGGGAAGGGCGGAGGCGAAAACTCCAGCTGGCAAGGCAAGGTGGGAGTGCTTGAACGGTCGGATGCCGACCAGCGTTCCGCCTCCGCCTGAACCGGTGGATCCGCTGTCGTATCTGTCTCCATGGCCAGACTAACATACGAGGGGGGAGATTTACCCACCCTATAAACATGTCTATTGCATATGCATCTATGTGTTCGTAGGGGTTGTCAAACTATGTGGACAAGTTTGCTATTTCCTACTTATGTGAGCTCATATTTGCTATGTTGAACTGTTTGATATTTGCTATGTGGAAACTGTTTGATATGTGGAATCTATGTGGAAACTGTTTGATATTTGCTATGTGGAACTTTATTAATATGTGAGCTCATATTTTGCCTCCTTGTAAAAGCTATGTGAAACTTGTGACAAAACAAACAATCAATAAAACTTGTAAAAACCTGAACCCACAGGAGCCTACCGCCAAGACCTGCGGCGGTAGGGTATTGCGTTGGCCGTTCGCTAACGGCAGTGGACCGTCCATGCCACCGCCGGAAGCCCTGGCAGTAGCCTGCGTGAACCTACCGCCTAGACCTTTGGCAGTAGCAAAAAGGTCAGATGTCAAAAAAAATTGAAAGTGGGGTCAGATCCCGATTTTGTTTGTAAAAGGGTCAAAACACGAAATTTTGCCTCTCAGTGAAGTGAGTAGGCCACATATGCATTTAGTTGGATAATTTGCATGTGTAGAAACTGCACTCATGTGTTAAATAATCTGAATATATGGATAATTAAAAATGACATGGAAGTGCTAGATAATTTGAATAGATGGATAATTTCTAACGAATGCATTTAGTGAAGTAGTTTTACTGGTTAACTTAGTTGGATAATTTGGCAGATTTGGCAGTTCATTATCCTTGGCAGATTTGCCCATGTGGGACAAACTTTCATTTAGGTAATTTAGGCATGTTTGGCGCTACACTTCAACAATTATACTAGAGTACGAACTAGCGTAAAAAAAAATTCAAGCCATGCACATATGTTGGCATCCTGGTATATGTTGAACTACTTTGTCAAACCCCACGAAAATTCTAGTTTCCACACATCTTTGAGCACGCCAAGCAAAACTACAGATATCAATATACATCAAAGCAACTAATAAACTACACAAGCTCAAGCGTGGTACATGAATGTTTGAAACTGGGAGCAGCTTTCCGTAGCATGGAGGAAAAAAGATGGGAGTACAGTACACCCTGTGTTATATTGTCATATCAGATTGGGTAGCGGGAACATATAACCACACTGATTTTACAACCACTCAAACATGTGACCAGAGCTACAACACTTATACACCCCAACTCAATAAAGGGACCTCAGCAATAAACTAATGCTAAGTGACTCATGGAGCCTGGCTGGAAAAATCGATCTCACTGCTTCCAAAACCTATTTCGAGACAGCGCCACTTCATTCTCCTGTCAACAAAACCAGCGAAAAGGAATATTAATTTATAAACCAACTCTGGAAAGATAATACTAAATCTCAGCGGTGGAGATCAGTAAAAGAAGATGAGGGTACGGGCCTACCCATCATCCTGTCAAAATTGGCTTAAGCTGAAAACGTTGACCTGCCAACTGGAGGAACATCAACAACCTTGCCTACAGCTATTGTCTTGCCTGCAAGCCCAGCCAAAAGAATCATTAACAAGTTATAAACCAACAGCGGGATTAGCATGAAATAGGGAAACAGAATCCAGATAGATTTAGTTTATTTGGTTCTTTGGTTGCATATTGCAAGAATGGAAGGTTAACAAATCTCAAGGTAACCAGACAAATTTCCAGGTGAACTAGAATAAAGCTGGTTCCCGTTTCGTCCCCCCAACAGCAATCAGACTATTGTACTAACACAGAAAGACAAATAAAGTATCTTCCATATAGCATGTATACTTGCCTTCAGTTCGTAGAGTAAACCTTCCAAGCTGAGGGAAATCAGAGAACTTCTCTATGCATATCAAATTAGTCACCTATATGCAGAACACATCATCACAATTAGTTCTACAAGCAATGAGAAGTTATGATATTACTATAATGACATTCTGAATGTATATACCTGGACGCGGCAAACTACAACTGCACCATTCTTCACAAAAAGAGGCTTCCTCTTGGTCTTCTTTTTCTTTGGGTCAGTTACTTTCGCTTTCTTCATGTCAATTTCCTCTATGAGATCAACAATCTCACACTCCTCAACAACAGAGTGGATGTGTAACACTGCCTTGTAACCAGCAGTGAAAATAGCCTGAAATATTACAAAGAGAAACACTACATCTTCAAAATTGTGTAGCAGTAATAAATAAATATATACTTGGAATGATGCAAATTGCTGATAATTCGTGTAAAAAAACAAACGGTGGCAAAATATTAGACTATTAACCTGATACTATGGGACGTTAGATGTAGCATTGCTATTAGCATAATGTATGAAGTGTCATAAGCTTACATGCTGAACATAGAAGCCAATCCAATTTTTTACTTAAATAAATCAATTCCATATTCATATGTACATATATCCCATAAGCATAAACGATAAATCCTCGTCGGTAAGTTGATACAGACCAGAAACAGAGAACACGATAAATATGAAAATTAGTCTCCTATAGCTTATTTATGCAACTGAAAGTATCAAACAACACTTACATTATCAAGCAACTCTAGAATCTGCAGTTGGGCATTAAATTCAGTGAAAGCACCAATAGGATTAGCTGCATGTAAAGACATTATCAACATGAGAATATATATCAAATTAAAAAAATATCCACAAGCCACAAGTAAACAGCCTACACAAATTAGCTGCATGTATAGATATTATCAAGATGAGAATGTCATATCAAAAAATTATCCACAAAGCCACTAGTAAGCAGCCTCTTCCACAAATATCAGATGTATAGCACAAGGCATATTAAAATAACATAACCACATTCAAGGGATGGACAAATTTGGTGCTGCCATAAATTATTTAGTTAGAGAATTCATGCAAGTTTTTTAGTGGTACAGTGATAAAAATGAAGCTCAATCCACTTTCAGCCCTCTTTTACAAGGGCTAAGCAACTGTATCGGATACTGTCCTTCCTCAAACCAAACACATGCTAAATCAACCACTCAACCCCAGGATGAATGTCCGAATCTGTATCGACACCACAACACCAGAACCTGGACCCACATCAGATGTTTCAGACAGAAAAGCAGGAGTCGGCCGGCTATGACACCTATGATTAGGAGATAAGTCTCGGAGATAAGGGTACCAGAAGACAGAATCTTCACTTGATAATTGTGTTGCTTAATGATTATGGGCTACATGCTGCCCCTTTTTAGGGTGGCTTTCTTAGTACTCCCTCCGTATCAAAATATAAGACATTTTTTCAGTTCAATTTGAACTGCAAAAACATCTTATATTTTGGTGCAGAGGTAGTAGTTGTGATCCACACCTATAAGCAGCTATAACACTTTACTGAAAATGTGTTTTGTCCATATCAAGAAGTTGAGAAAAAAATAGTAGTAAGAAGCTGATCTCTACGAACCAAATCATCTCTCAACTAATCGCATCATGACTAATCTTATCTCTAAGATAGATACTAGAAGTTGCCATGAGCCTGTTGATGCCTTCTATGTCTGATGGACCTACTATGTGGTGCAGCTTATTATTTTGTGAGCTAGGCCACTAGCCCTGGATTTGTTGTTCTCCTCGTGTCAGTTCAGGTAGGAGCTGGATGCACGGTCATGACACCCTAGTATTATTATTCTAATGTTGCCCAACCAGAAAGATTGGCTATACAAAATTTTGGCTGACTTTAGCTTGCCCTTGTGCTTTCCTCATGTCAGCTCTGATGTACGCACGGTCATGATACCTTAATATTATTCTAAGGGTGCATTTGGCTGGTGGCCAAGGTTGCCCAACCAGAAGATTGGCTATCAAAAATTTTGGTTGATTTTTGCTCGCCCATAGATTCGTCAATACTGGCCAGAGAAATGAACTAGACATGGGAGAGGAGTATTGGCATGCCAAAAAGTTGGCACTCATCCAAACAAAGACCAATATTTTGGTCATAGCCAAGAAGTTGGTAAGGTACTACGTCACAATCGAAACTCATCCTAACTTTTCTTGAAGAGTGCACTTACCAACACTTGAAAGTACAAAACCTGCCATGATATCCTCCTCTTCAATTCCAGACACTTTGACACGTACATTCTCATTGGGTCCAGCACGTCGTACTTTCTTCTCATCCAAGTTTATACCAGTGACTTTCACGTGGGTCTGCTCAAATACAAAATTGAGCTTCAGACTCTTAAGTAGAACATGTAAGCAAAGGTGCTACACTGAAGTAAAATGAAAATACCTTGTTTGGCATAACCAACAAACTATCACCCTCTCTGATAGTCCCATTCTCTAATTTTCCCATTACGACTGTGCCCATATCTTTATATTTATCAATAATTGGCAGCCTACATTGATAATAAAGAGAACTGTAAAACTTGCATCTTGCATGTGATCAACACAACAAATCAAGCAGACCCATCTATACAAGTAGCAAGATATAGAAGATAGTCTATCCATTTTTCATTTGAATTGCCATCTGTCTTAGAACAGGGACAGAGGAGCAAGATGTTTCAAGAGACGTGTACTCAAACTTTGAACAGTAAAACATACAAATGCTGATAATGTAAAGGCATAATATGAATGTAAAGAGAAGTAGTCAAGATACGATATCATATGCTATCATACCACAACATATAAATCAATAATCAAGAACCAAACATTGGAGATGATGTCATGTTCAAAGCGCATAATTTTTTAAAACAGGGAGTATACGGATTTTAAGCATAAGCATAGCTGCCAAACCTTACTGGCCCTTTGGGATCACGCAAAGGAACTTCGATTTTGTCCAGAATTTCAAAAAGGCAAGGACCGTTCCACCAACTACAAATGCTTTTATCCATTCTGGTCTTCATATTGGCTCCACAAAGACCAGAAATAGGCAAGAACTGGACATCTGGTAACAAAGCCAAAGAAACTTTTAGAAATATGATAAGAGTTCGCTCAACAATGACATAGTACCTAGAATCAGGTATGATCATAGAACATGTAGTTTCATATAAAGATCCTACCAATAAACTGCAGAAAGTACAATGTACAGCCTCTATAATTAATTTGACAAAATCCTAATGCCTCACTGTGGAACACGAGGTAGGTGTCAACTTAGCATGGCAAGAAAGCGAGTAGACATAGCCTGCAAGTCTAGGACTCTACGCATCCCAATTATTTTAAACATATAGAAAAGGAACCATTGACATGAACACATTGACATTGAAGGCACAATTTACTAAACATAGACGACCACAGAAAGTTATTGCACATAACCCATCTTGAAACTGCGTGTCAATGACAATTTAATTTTTCAGATAGGGTCAAAAGTAGAGTAGTACCTTTCTTAACATTGTACCCTGAAGATCTGAGAAAAGGAATCATCTTCCCTTCAATTTCATCATACCTGAAACAAATAATAAAATTGATTATTTTATTTTACTCCAGCTATTACCTGCTGTAATATTAGAAGCTTTCAATGAAACATATAATACAAGGTATGTCCCACCAGGCATACCTTTCTTTTGACCATTGTACTGTAGGTTCATCCATCTTGTTGATGACAACTACCAACTTAGCAACACCTAGAGTTTTTGCAAGCAGTACATGTTCACGAGTCTGGCCTCCTCTTTCATAACCAGTTTCAAATTCACCTTTCCGAGCAGATATGACCTGAAAAGAAAAAAAGGAACATATTCACCAAGAGATATATGACCAATGAAAATGGGAATGACAATGCCCAGGGACCTAATGTTACCAGAACACCAATGTCAGCTTGAGATGCACCACTTATCATATTTGGAACATAACTTTTATGGCCCTGCAAGTTCAGATCACCCAAGTAAGCACATACTGTACATGAAACAAGAATTCAGTTCATAAATTATGGCAAGGAGACCAGTCACACACAGGAAAAAAAACAGAAGCATCATCAGTCGATCTAGGGGTTTTTAACAAAAGTTGTGTACTGTGTGTGTCCAAATGAAGCAGCACGTCCGAAAGTATTAAGTGTGACTTTATTTTCATAAGAGTACACCTAACACGTATGCATGTATAAGATGAATCAGAACAGTAGCATTGCCAAATGCCAGCAAAGGAGTGAAAGTACAAAGAAAATGGTTCAAACTATGATTTTGAAGCCACAGAGGTGCAACTAACAATGAGGCAAGGATGGACCAGAACATGAAACAGGAAGGATTGAATTAGATCAATGAATGACATGACTAACCTAAGGCGATAAGAATCTGTTATTGTATATCAGTACACAAAATAAACAGAATTTCAATTATATCACTGCAAGAAAGCCATCAAGGGAATTAACCATTAGCATATTTCCTAGTGTTAAATAATCTGCCTGTGTTTGCTTTCGGCCCAACTGTTGCACATGTGAATTCTTTTGTATCTACAATTTTGTACTGTAAACTAAGACAGGCAGATTACATTGCAAGTGAATCCTAGACATTTTTGTTACGTTCTATATTATCTCATAGAAAATATTCAAGAACCTTAAATCATACTCCCTCCGTCCCAAAATAAGCGTCTCAACTGTGTACAAAGTTGTACTAAACTTGAGACACTTATTTTGGGACGGAGGGAGTATGACAATGGCCCCAAAAGCAAGCATATGCAATGCATCAGGTTGACCATGTAGATTCCTGATTTGGCAAGAACATGAAAAAAGGTTAAAGAAAAGGTACAGTTCAACTATATGCTGACCATCAGAATGCTGGTGTGGCCACAAAATCATACATAAATCTAGAGAATAAGAACAGGGTCAAGTAAGAAAAAAAATAACAACTAGGAGTATCACTGTAGTATGTGAAAGACAAGTACCGGTGCATCTAAGATAGTGAATCTTGTATTTTCAGTCTCAAAGTGGGCTCTACCAACTTCAACAGTCTTCCCCTGAACACATGCAAGAGAAAGTGTAAAAAACTGTAGAGCTTCAACACAGTGATCATTAAGCAGTCGTAAGGGAGAGATACCTTAAGTCGCTCTTCCTCATTTGTGTCCATAATATAAGCCATATACCTGCAAGTATTCAGATTCAGATTACCAATTATAATGCAAGGAGTGAGTGGTTCTCAATTTAAAGGGCAAAAGCATTGGAACAAAAAAAGAAGCAGAATGTGAAAGGACATCCACATTATTAACTAATATTAGTTTACAAAGGGAGTAGTAGTCTAGTATGAATAGGCATTGCTCTCATATTCAAAATTTGTGGGTTACAATCGCAAAACAAGGCAACCTGAATATTGCCCAGGGCCTACTCACCAACTTTCTCGGCTCTTATCCTTTGCTTCTTTTTCATATTTCTGGATGGTCCGGTCATCAACCTGACCACTCAAGAACAATATTTGCCCTCCAGCAGTCGATTTCCCCGCATCTGGAGCCATGAAACAACAAAAATAAAATTTACTTAAGGTTAAAAATATACTAGAGAAAAGAACCTACAGAACACCAGCACTATTTACACAGAAATAAGAAGTAAGATGATTAGTAGAAATACAGAGATGGGCCAACCATAATAGAAGAATTGGCTACTATTTTTCTTGCTAACTTCTAGAATAAGAGACCAAATGTTGGCAAGTTTTGGTTTTGCTAAATTCTGACATCCCAAAACATTGGCTGGCCAACTTCTGGCTGTAAACCAAACATGCTCTAAAGAACAGTGAGGTGGTTCCATAAACAACGAAACATGAAGGTTGAACAAGCTAGAAGATCAAGAAGAGACTAGAAGAGTGTATTAAATAGACTCATAATCCTTAAGAAGGGCCCATCATACCATTGTTGTTGTTAAATAGACTCATAATCTTTAACAAGAGCGTATTCTGATCAAGATTCATGAGTCCAGTAACCCCAAGACAAGAGATACTCATCACATGTTATGACCCAAACGATGCTATGACAGAAATGCAAAGGACGTGCCCAAAAGAAAAACTTACCAACATGGCCGATGAAAACCAAATTTATATGGCGCTTTTCTTCCTCTTCCTCATCTGCTACCATTTGAACATCCTCATGCGCAGGAGCTGGATTGATACAGAAGTCAGGGTAGGTTGCTTAAGAGCCTTTTACTCACAAATAGAAATTAAAGGTAGGACCAGCCTTGGCACTCCTATATTTTCTGTCGAAGCAATTCATGGCATTCCATACAAAGAAAACTCACAAAATCAAATGAGAAACCTTCTGGATCATCAACTTCTCAAGAAAGTTATCTTTGTGTTAAATGGGGGCAGGAGATAATTAACTATTTCAATCTGTTAACTTGGTATCAGCTTTCATAACAATAGTGTGATGGCATTATCTTTAAGTTACTACCAACTAACTTAAAATAGTTAGATGCTCATTATTGCATCCATTGACCAAATTTGCAAAAAATGAAGACACAAAATTATTACCAAAATTCTTGGGAGTACTGGTAAATTATAACTAATTAGCATTAACGGTGTGAAGAAGGGTCTAATACATACCATTTGTCTTCAACTCCAACGACTGAAGTGATGACTGAATGTCATTGACACCTGACAGTACATAATTCCAGTTACATGTTAGAAGTCCAATCACAGTGATAACGAACTGAGGGCTAATATTTCACAACATATCACGACAGAGGATCCACTAGTTGAAGTACGACGAGTTTATATTAGGGGTGATAATGAACTTTCAGTTTCCATAGTATACTAGAAAGACCTTCTCCATGCTAATGCAGGTGAAATCTTTTAAAGGCACAGGAAGAAAATAGGAGACAAACAATGCATTTTCTCCAGCCACTAGTTACTTCAGGCACCAAGACAATCAGTGCCGGATGTGCAACAAATATTTACAGCAAGGCTCATGAGTTATTTCTCAGTAGTTTTCACTTCATTACAGTTCCAATTTTCCATTCTTTCTTAGTAGTTTTCACTTCATTACAGTTCCCAATTTTCTGAAATGGTGCTGCAATCTCAATGCTTGACCCACCTAATAGCTATAGTACGGGCTAATTGAACGGATTATGCAACCTAACTGGCAATTACAGTTCCAATTATGCAGTAACTGACGTATCCTAGTAAACCCATTTAGAACACCGTCTCAGTCAGACCAATTCATCCTCCACCAGAAGCTAGCAGGCATACAAATTCAGAACTACTGCAAATGGCTCTTACTGTTGCCAAGGAAATTCTCACGCTCAGCACACTACCTCTGAATGAATGCACGCGATAAAACATGGATGCCCTGCTTGCATGCTGACCCAAGCACACGACAACAAGAAAACAACCAATTTAACGATCTACAGGGACACAAATGGAATCCCCAAGCAGCAAAACCTAGGAAGTCACACTGCCCTTCAGGCCCTAGCATCCCACTGATCGGCATCGAGTGATTCTTCTGATGGTACAAACAGGTGTCTAGCCACAGATCTAACTTGATGCGCTACCAGGTAAATTGCGTTGCCCCTCCAGATCTTGCGCGCCCGATCGGGACAGCCACTAACTCGTCACAGTTATCACAGCCCTTAACAAATTCCCCGAAGGAGAACGGGCTAATCCACACGAGCGCTGCTTCTAATCCTCCATACAAAACACCAGAAGACGGCACATCCTAGCCGAGCGCGACGGGACCAGGTAGATGAGGGGAGAGCGGACCTTCCGCTGGTGGCGCGGGGGCGGCGGCGGCGTCCGCGGGCTCGGGGCTCTCCTCCGCGGGGGCGGCGTGCCGATCGGACGGCTCCGCGTCGTCGCGCGCCCAGTCGTCCACGGCGCCGTCGTCCTGGGCGTGGTGCGAGGGGGCGGGCGGCGCGTCGTGCTCCATCCCGGCGGGCCGAGGGGAGCGAGGGAGCTGGGCGCGGCGGCGTCTAGGGTTTTTGGGCTGGAAGGATCTGGACTCTCGCCTCGGTGGAGTGGCTGCGGTGGCTGGGTGAGGATGACGGAGTGCAGACTTTTTATGCCGGGGGTTCTGGATTGTTCTCCAGGGATATGGACCCTGGACTGGACGGGGAAACGGGACGCCCACCCTTCTCTGTTTGGGCCAGTTTTAACAGAGCCCATGCCAGTTTACTCTGAACTGGGTTTTGTATTTAAAAGATTTAAGGGTCGCCACTTGTGGATTCTTAGAGCGTGTTGGGACTCTCTCCACTCCTCAACTCTTCTCCAAGAGCCGGCGGAGCGGCGCCGAACGCTCGAACTCCCCAGAGTTGCAAATCTGGAGCGGAGCAGGCTGCTGTGCACTTGTACGGAGCGGCAATTTGCGGGATCTCAAATCGGGAAATTATGGAGTTGGTGAGATTTACAGAAGAAGTGCCATCGCCAAGTGAAAACGGTTCGAGTGGGCACGGATGACTCGCTCGTTTCTATCCGTCCTTGTGAATCGGGAGTGGAGCTGCTTGCCAAACAGACTTTTAATCCCCGTGATCCATCTTGTATCCCAATGGACATTTTTGTTGATCAGCAAAGTGTTTGCCAAACCTCAAAAAAATATCCAGTATTTCTCAAAAAAAATCCAGTTTTTTCAGATAGTTAACACGATCCAT
This sequence comes from Triticum urartu, assembly GCF_003073215.2. Taxonomy (NCBI): domain Eukaryota; kingdom Viridiplantae; phylum Streptophyta; class Magnoliopsida; order Poales; family Poaceae; genus Triticum; species Triticum urartu. The sequence continues at coordinate 32,605,530 of NC_053023.1, read as the reverse complement.
GACTAAGCTATAGGGGTCTCCCTTATTGTAACATATTTTATGCCTTCTATAAAAATATGGTAGGCAATTTGTCTACTTTCAGAAAAAAAATAAGGGCCTCTCTGGAGCTGCTTCACTTCACCAAATGCACTTTGGAACTACTAAAAAGGTAAACTTTTTTGGTGGAAAAAAGAACACTTTGGAGTGGTTCGACCTTGGAGTTAAAGCTCCATCATAGAGCAGTTTATCTTGTTTGGCTTCCAGTTAGCTCCAGCTTCAAGACTGACAAAAATTAATGGGAAAGGTCTATTGGAGGCTGCCTGACCTAGGGGAATAAAACAAAGGAGTATCCACTTAATAGTGGCAATGATGGTTAATTTTTCCCCAACTCCATGAGTACATTTCAAATTAAGAGTTTTTGGAGCACCTCCTAAAGAGCTTCAAGAAAAACGAGGGGGTAGTACCTCGGATTCTATTCTTTCTTTCTTTTTTTTGGAGCGGGACGTCGTGAAGATACCCCGTTTGTCTTGCATTTTTAAAGCGGGGCTGAATTTTAGGGAGCAGAGCAATCCCAGATAGGCCCTAAATCGAGTATTTCTTCGGCCATTTTTACTTTTGTCGAGGTTTGTCAAATTGGTTTGTCCTACCTTGAATATTTGACAGAAACGATTTATCGATAAATATCTCGGGTTGCACCTCTAGTTGGGATGGATAGGTCAGATTGGTTTCGACAATTAGTGACCTTCAAAATGTTGAGTGGATGGAAGGAGAAGAAACTTCCTATTTTGCGAGAAGAAGGTGGTGCTAAAGGTTGTTGTTCAAGCTATTCTAACGTGTTTGAAACTACACAAGCAGGTATGTAAAAGGATAACCACGGCTATATCCCAATTTTAGTGAGGAGATGGCGACAAAAAATGCATTGGTGTGCGTGATGGAATTATGCATTGGTAAGGTAAATATGTGGTATGGTGTTCAGGAATCTGCACCACTTTAATTTCGCTATGCTGAAACAATGTAAGAGGTTGCTGGCAGAATCTTATCCCTTAATGGATCATGCCGACGCACGCTGCTGCGCCCGTCTATTGTTGCAATCTAATGTTAGGCAATAATACAGATAAGCGAAGGTACGGATATATGTAAACATGTTGTTGATTAATTTTTGTATTGGAATTTTACCTTGTACTAGAATGTTCTATACTTAATAATGGAGTGTGTGAGGTTGGCCTTGTGGTTATTATAACGTGTTTAATTGGTGTGCAATATTCATGCATTTATAAGTATTCAGTTACATTTTGCACAATGTATCTGTAATTGATCAGTTACCATCTTGCAGCGACCTTTCTCGCGTAAGCAAATACTGTTTCTTGCCCATTGTGAGTCGTAGTACGTCTCGCCAACAACGTGGCGCTACTAGGCCAACCCAATACTGTAGTTGCAGGAGAATTATATTATGTGGTTTTAAATTGTTTTTTACCCTTTTGCACCGGTTTTCTCTGGTTTTTTTCCCTTTTTCATTTTTTCTTCGGTTTGTCGTATTTCTTTCTTTGGTTTTCATCGGTTTTCTTTCGCTTTTTTAATAACTAATTTTTTATACACATTGCACATTTTTCGTATACACCGGGCACATTTTGTATACACATTTAAAATTTTTCGAATACATGACTATTATTTTTTTAGATACATAGGTTTTGATATCTATTTTTTTCATATACATTGTACATTTTCTGTAAACATCTGACTGAGTTTTTATGGGCAAAAAATATAACAGAGTATGGCAGGCGGGGGGCCATGGCCTCGCTCCTTTGATTTTTTTATGTCTTTTATTTCTATTTTTCTTTCAGTTTTTACTTTCATTTACCAAAAATCTCTTCACACAAACATTTGGAAAAAATTTACCAAACATTTGACAAATGTTAAATATGTATAGAGAAAATGTTTCTCATGTATATGAAAAATGCATACAAAAAATAAACAATTTGTGTGAAAAATATTTATCATGTATTTAAAATATCTAGATCAAGCACTTGAAAAAATAAATTAAACAATTATTTCAAAAAAGTTAATCAAGCATTCGAAAAATATTAAATGTATATAAAAAATGTTGACCATGTATTAAAAAAGTTAAACTTTTATTGTATTAAAATTTGTTAAATTTGTATTTCTAAAATGTTAATAAAGCATTCAAAAAGTGTTAAATGCATATAAAAATAGTTTACCATGTATTAAAAAATGTTAATTTTACATTTGAAAAATGTTAATCAAGCACCTGAAATATGTTAAATGTGTATAGAAAAAATGTTGACCATGTATGAAAAAATGTTAATATTTTATTTTAAAAATGTTAATCAAGCATGTATAGAATATTTTTTGACCGTGTATTTTAAAAAAATTAATCTTGTATTACAGAAATGTTAATCAAGCATTGAATTTGTGTATATAAATAATATTAACCGTATATTCAAAAAATGTTAAACTAGCATTTGGATTTTTTTAACATGTAGTAGAAAATTGTTATTGACAGATACGAAAAATGTAGATTGAAAAAAGAAACAAAGAAAAGCAATAAAATGATGAAACCCTTAAAAGAAGCCGGAAAAAAAAGAAATCAAAAAATAAAACTGAAGAAGCAAGTGCAAAAAGAATGAAAAACAGTGAAAACAATAAAAAATGGAGAAAACAAAAATAACCATTGTAAACCAAGAAAGAAACAAAAAAACCTGAAGAAAAATGAAATGTAAATGAGAAAGAAAATAACAACCAATAAAACACATGAAAGAAACAAAGATAAACCAAAGAAAAATGAAAGAAAAAACAAAAAAACCGAAGTATAACGACGAAAAAACGAAAACCAAAGGAAACAGGAGAGGAAATATAAAAACTAAACAAAAAACAAAAGAAAACAAAAACGAAAAACAAAATACAGAAGAAAAAAACCCGTAGAAAAACATATTGGTATGGATAGTGGAAACAATGCTAAGAGGGTATCAATGCTGTCGCATGATTGCCAATGAGGGTATGGTGCTAAGAGGAGTGGGATCAAGGGGGTCGCGTGGATGGCTTAGAGAAAGCAGAGCAACGCGTTTCAGAATCATTAGTGGTAGGGTCGGACGAGAAGTGGAAGAGGAAGAGTTGGGATTGTGGATGTTTTATATGGCACTAGGTGCGTGGCGTGAGTAATTTGGGTTGTTTCAGCCATATTTTTATCGTAGAAATGCTGAAATATAAGCCCGTTACAAGTATCGGCTATAACACCGATTAGGAAAAATTGAACTTAGTAGCATGCGACCGAAGAGCAACTAATTGAGGGGTGCCCCTTGCAGGAGCCCCTCAAGGGTCATTTTTGGTGAGCGCGCACAGCTGCCGCCACATGTCATGTGCTAGGCGCTCCTTTGGGATTTTTGTTTTTTGTTTTTTTGCACGCGTTTTTGGAAAAAAATTTCTCGGCTCTTCGGTTTTTCCTAGGTTTTGGACAAAAAAATTCTGCTACTAGAAAAGGAAAAAACATTCGTTTTATTTCTTCCGTGAGAGGCATGAGTTTGCTTTGTGAGTATGCCTCTCATAAAGAGAAAATTATGTTTTTTTCTTATGCAAGAGGCATAAATTAGATTCTCATAAAGGCACAGTTTTGCTTCCGCAAGAGGCATAATTGTGCCTCTCGAAAAAAAACGTATTTTTTCACGAGAGACACATATTTGCTTCTCGTGAAGTCGCGGGTTTACTTCCGCGAGAGGCACAATTGTGCCTCACGGAAAGGAAAAAATGTGTTTTTTCTTCCATGAGAGGTACAAACTTGCTTCACGTGAGAGGCACGATAGAAAAAAAGTGGGGGAAATCGTGCTTCCGGCTCGTTTTCTTCTTATTCCAGTTTTCCCCTTTTTTGGGATTTTTTTTAGCGAAACCTATTAACACGAGATCTAGTTTCGAAGATCATGATGTGAAAAATCCAACGGTGAAAATGGTTCGCGATTTGGACACACGGTTTAAAAGATAAAGTGTTTTAAATAAACAAATCTACAAAGAAAAGAAAAACTCCCAGTTTGCGACAAGTGGCGCACATGATGTGTGTCATTTGTCATAACCCGAAAGGTGGGGCTGACCTTTGCAAAGGGTACCTTAATTAATGATTTCGCATGAGACCGTCATAGGTAACAATAACATCCACGACGAGCAAGGATTTAGGCCCGTCAATAATTACTTTTCCATCAATATAGGCAGGGCCGGAATAAGGGGGTACCAGTAGTATTAATAATGATTAGTTAGATACAACCGACATATCCAATGGCCACTACTAAAGCACATGCACTCAAATATGGAAACCACTCTAGCAAAAATATGGCATCGGGCCAACCTAGCAGAACGATCATTCCCTTGTATTGGCTAAACGCACTTTAATTTATACAATCTATTGCAATTTCATATTCTGATCTTTTATTTGGCATTTGCCCTTCGGGGATAGAGGGATGGTGGAGCGGCTAAGCCTCGACTTTTTATGGTCATGGTTGGGGCAAGCCGAGCTGACGAAACTATGGGGTAGCGAGTTAGTCGAATGAACAATGGATTTAGAAGGAAACGCGAGGTGCGAACGAAAAGGTAAGAAGAAAAAGGAGCCAACATGCCAAGAAGAAATAATGGATAATATTAAATTATGTAATTTTCAGGCAAGTGATGATGATTACCTAACAAAGGCAAGTGATTAAGACTTACCCAAATCAATGGTTACTCTTATTTTGTTAAGAAACTGGCTTAGTCTTGTACACATCCTATTTAAACACACCACGATACCTGGCCCCTGCTCAGAAACGAGTTGGCAACTGCCCCTCGTCGTGTCCTGCCTCCTTGATTCCAGATTGAGATTGCTCCCCTCTGTACCTTAGACAATAACATCCAATTCGAGACCTGCTAAGGGTTGAACTCTCCTTCAAGCAGGGTCACCCAACGTACTACTCCACTTCACACCGAGATCTTTTCCGCCGCTCACCTTAATTCCATGCGAGCACGCTGGAGTGCTATCTTTCACGATGCAGGTATAAGCAGCTTCACTCTAGCGCTCTCTCTCTCTCTCTCTCTGTGTGTGTCTCTATGTGTATTCTTCTTCATTTTTCTCCGCATCTACCGTTGGCGGTCAATATCATTGTATTCATGGCTATAGGCGACAAAATAGACTCGTGTTGCGGACACTGCTCGTCGCCATCGTTGGAACCCGCTGCTCTGCATGTCCATCTTCTAAGGTAAACCGGTCTCATCTTCCACATACTTCTTTTACGTGTTTCCTTAATTTAAGATAAGCTAGTCACCCAAGCCATCAAATAAATCTTGTTGCTTTGTTTAGTTGAACCTGAACTCAACGGAGTACCATGCCGGACAGAAGAAGGGTGACACTGCTCGAGGACTTACCCGGGGAGATCATGGACAATATACTTGCCCGGTTAACGCCCGAGGACGTTGGTTGTTTTCGTGTTGTCAGCACGTCCTTGCGTGATGCCACCTCCACGCCTGAATTTATGCTCGAACACCATCTCTCGCAACAATCGTTCCCCATCATCAATGGGCGAGGGCGGCCAACCAGTTTTATCATCCCACCATGATGCCACCGTCAACGCCTTCGGTCAACAAATCTAGCCATGTCTTATGGGTGCCAAACAACATTTAGAGAATTGTGATGGCTTCCTCATCATCCATCGGAGATCTCAATTCTACATTTGCAACCCACTCATCCGCAAGTATGCTCTCCTACTTCAACCACAAGTTGGGAAAGCCGACAACAACGTAATCAGTTTCTATCGGAACCATCCAACTGGAGAATACATGGTGCTCTGGGTTTCATATTCATGGGAACATATATTCAACTTATATGTACTCTGAGTGGGCTCCAACGAGCCGAGGCACACTGAAGTCAGAATACCAACTACACCATTAAATAATGTGAAACATATGTTATTGAATGGGTTGGGGTGTTTGCCTCATTGTCCACCACCAATTGACCACCATGGTAGCCTACACTGGTGTCCTTATTCTACCAAGCAAATTACGGGAGACTGCAGAGACATTATTGTGTTTGACACATAAGTCGAGTCATTTCGGTGGATGCACGGTCCTGCCCAACCGTACTCTAATAGGAGGTTATTCAAAATGAAGGAGATGCTTGCTTTTTGGGGCAGCTCGGCTCCTTGTTTCACTGTTATGAATGTTTGGGTGATGCCAGATTATGATGCTGAAATATGGGCTTTCAAGTACCATATTGATGTGTCAACGGTGAAGAAATCATGACAACTTTATTTAACTTCTTACAAAAAGAAAAAGAAAATACCACTTCATTCAAAAGTGCAATGGTTCAATGATATGGTTGTGCTCAATGAGCGTGGGCTATTGATCGGGTTTAATTCACAACATGTGATGTGCTGCGACATTGATGGCAACTTCTTAGGTATGGTGAACATATAAAGAGTCAATATTGCATACTCAATAACGCCTCAAAGTGAATATTACACCAATTATGTTCCATGAGATGCAAGAATAAGATAAGGAGTCTCCATTCACAGCAAGGGTTTGCCTTGCCCTTGGATTCACATCATGTCTTTCGTTCGTTCTCTTCTTGTTTATTATTATATCAGTAATACCAATAGGACATGCGATTTTGGATGGTTATGGTAAAAATTTGATTCCATTAGCCGGTGCCTATTAAGATGCCATGAACATACTGCTAATGTTGAACCATGGAGTGTCTATGTATGGTGTTGTAAATTTTCATTGTTCATGCATTCGCAAAGTTTTACTTCTAAACATTGTTAATAAGCAAGAATAACACTATTAAGATAAGAGATTTGGTCTTGCTCACGTCCTTTGAGTGAATGTATTTTTCTAACATGGATGCACCCTGACATTTTCTTCGAAGCTAAGTATTCCATTTTCGTTTGTAATGTTTATTCAATATGCAAGGCTGATAGGTTGATCATGTTGTTCATAATGGAATTTGGTCTGTCTCAGGTAGTACTCCTATTTTCTTACAGAGAAAAGTCTGAAATAAACCTTGAATTCGTATTCAAAGTCTGAATCAAACCCTTACCTCGAAATCCCTCAAATTGACACCCTATCCTTTCTAATCCCGGCCGATCATGGCAGTTTTTCGCTAGAAGCTCGTTTGGGCTCCAGGATTGCTTACGTGGCACACTTACGAGGGGAAATCCAGCGTCCTTCCTTCTTCATGTGCTGGAGCTTGCTTCTGCAAAGTGCACAGCGTTGGTCACCACCCGGTGCTTGACACTTTTATATCCTGTGTAGTCGACGTCCTAATGGAGCGGTGACTATGCTCCCGTCGGAGTATGCGTTGAGCCAAGCACCATGTCCCAAATAAACCACTGATCCATAAGTGAGCTAGTTAATTCCATACCAGAGGCTGCGTCAATCGCGTCCACGGTTTCCCGCCAAACTACTGAACTGAAGCCTTTCTCCCTTACTTAAAAAGATGGACGCCAGTGGCCAATGTAGAGTGGGAGATCGATATGACCTAAAGCAAATGAGTTTTGCAGTCTGCTGCTGCCGGCGAGTGGTTCTCCGGTAGTAACAAACAACACGTCTATGCCTACAAATTTTAACCACCAAATGCGTCCACACATTTCTAGGTTGGTTACTTTGAAAAACCAGTATGTTTGAATTTGTTTGGAAGCTACTTGCACGATGTACAATTCTTCCACCTCATTTTTGTTTGATGTGAGATAAATGTCAAAGGTTGTATCCCAAAAATGACAGTGGTTTAAGGGCCAATCTATCCTCCAGTTGCTTGATCTTTCTTCGTTTCAGTCAATTTTGTTTCGGCCATTGGATTTGAAATCCTCTCCTAGTGAACATTGCTCCTCTTCCCCTCATGACACGATGCAGCCCAACCGCCCTGCCAGTTGCCTCGCCTCCGACGAGTTCCTGTCCAAGCCCTCACCGGCGACGCCATCTTGAGCTCAGCGGCTATCTAATCCGAGCGACAATGAAAATGAAAAGGCCCCCCACCCGCATCGGTCAACCCATGTCCTTGTCTCCGTCGACGACGACGCGACTAACCACATTGCCTTCCCCTAGGGCAAGGTAAATGCCATATATATTTTCTCATATAAATTGTTCTGATTCCTTTCCTGCTTTTCAAAGTCAGCTTTCTCTCCAAGACAACATAGTTGCTCAAGTACAAAAAGGATTTTTTTTCCTTTTTCTTGTTCAAAAAGTAATAAAAAGTCCCAAACCATGACCATGAGCGAAGTGATAACCAGCGAGCAGTTTAGTATGAACTACACATTGCAAACTTACATATGTTGTAGGAGTCATCCACATTGCCTGCTTTCACTCTTCTTGTGTAGTGCAACTAAAATAGAGCAACACTGATGTGACATTTTAGTTGCACTACACAAGACACCCTTAAAAGCCTTTGATGAATATCGGCCAATTTGCATGAATTTCTTCCGATTTGTTAAAATGCGTGTTCAAATATATGCGGTTAGCGTTGGACGTCGGTCTCCTGCATCCGTATTCGTAGACTGGTCCTCCTGTCTGCGGATGGACGCGGGAGGAAATTTGCTGGTTGCCGTTGGAGACGCCCTAAGGCCCTATATGATCAGCGCACAGAACATCAGCCGCCGCCGATGAATAGAAGTGTAGATCGAAAGGATCCAACATGCAGACAACCACCGACCGGATCCCACAAGATCCGCCAAAGACACGCTTTCACATGCCCTCCAACGACACTAGAAGCACCACCAGAATGGGAACTGGACGGGAAAAAACTCACTACATTTTCAGAAATCCACCACTGCCTCGTCTATCTAATCATGTCACAAACCCTAACAAAACTAAAAAAAATACTTAAAAACGGAGCTCTTCCGTCGATAAGGACCGAAATCCATCACACCTCCATAGTCCTAGGACCATAGAAGACAAGGCGGACCGCTGGCGGTGCCGGCAAAACCCTAGCTGTGCGCCTTGGGCTCGCACGGGCGAATGGGCACGGAAACGAGAATAATCTTTTATAATCATCGGAAGCCGAGTTCAATCATGTATATATATTTTTCATCTCTCGTGATATCATCAGCATCCATCCAGAACCAAATCTAGAAGCGTCGACCGATGAAAAGGTACGGTGGAAACGATGGCCGGCGCGCCGGAAGGCAGGAGAAGCAACCCACGAAGCAGGTACGGCGATGATGTGTTGATGGAGCGTACACTGCCGTACCGTTTTGGCGGGTTCTTTCTTTCTCCCCACTCCCTGCCAGATGGAGACGTCGATCAACTGGGTCTCTCCCCCAAGAAACGGTGTAGCCGTCGATCAAAGCAAAGGCGTACGTCCATGTCGATCGATGGGTTAAGCGATGCACGCATACGATACCATGCACGGATCCCACATACCGGAGGCTGCGTCCCGGTTTCCCGCCAAACTACTCAAGCCATTCCCATCAGGTGCGGGACGTGAGTGGCAAGTGAGTGCACTGAGTGGGAGTTCGATATGATCGAAGGCAAAGCACTATCGATTTCCTAGTAAACTAAAGATTTGCACTGTGCTGCTGCCGGCGAATGGCTCTCTGGCAACAACACGCCTATGGCTCTCGATCTAAGAACATCTTCAGCCGTTGGAATCGTCTCATGAGGGCGAGCCGGCGATACAATCAGCGCTAGGGCGGTTGGGCATCCAGCCATCGCCCCAGGTGTCGATGTTGACCCAGTTTTTGGCCCATTTTTAGCGAATAAAGGGCTTGTATAGGCTAGAATAGGCCCATATTCGACGTGCTTCGTTGTGGCTCGGCGTTCAATTACCAACATATATTTTCTTATCACATAGTTCATCACAGAAAATTAAATAGTTCAACAAAATAGTGCAACAACAAATAGTTCAATACAAATTATATAGTTTAACAAATAAAAACTCATATTTCATCACACGCCGTGTCCGGCGTCGCTCTTGAGCCTCCGTAGGTGCTCCACCAAATCCTGCTGCAGTTGATGATGCACTTGTGGGTCTCGGATCTCCTGACGCATACTGAGATATGCAGTCCAGGTTGCCGGTAGCTGGTGATCAACTTCGGCTAGAGGACCTTGCCTGTAGTATGGTTCAGTGTCAAACACTGGCTCTTCTTGCTCGCTCTCGATGATCATGTTGTGCAAGATGACACAACAAGTCATGATCTCTCACATTTGATCTTTCGACCATGTCTGAGCAAGGTACCGGACAACAGCAAATCGAGATTGGAGCACACCAAATGCCCGCTCGACATCCTTCCGGCAAGCCTCCCGCACCTTGGCAAAGTGAGACTTCTTGCCTCTTGGCACAACGTTTGAGATAGTCTTCACAAATGTAGACCATCTCGGATAGATGCCATCAGGTAGGTAGTACCCCTTGTTGTAGTGCCGTTCATTGACCTCGAAGTTCCTGGCATACCAAAGAAGGAGTGCCAAATCCAGATGCCCTGTGTGGCCACCGCCTCAAGTACCACACTGCAACCGCTTTTGGCGCCTTTGTACATCCCCTGCCAAGCAAATGGGCAGTTCTTCCATTTCCAATGCATGTAGTCGATACTTCCAAGCATCCCAGGAAACCCTCTTGCTGCATTCTGTGCTAGGATCCGAGCAGTGTCTTCCGCATTGGGTGTTCTCAAGTATTGCGGTCCAAACGCTGCCACCACTGCCCGACAAAACTTGTAGAAACACTCAATGGTGGTGGACTCGGCCATCCGCCCATAGTCGTCGAGTGAATCACCAGGAGCTCCGTATGCAAGCATCCTCATCGCTGTCGTGCACTTCTGGATCGAGGTGAATCCAAGTTTGCCGGTGCAATCCATCTTGCACTTGAAGTAGCTGTCGAACTCCCGGATGGAATTCACAATCCCGAGGAAGAGCTTTCGGCTCATCCGATAACGGCACCGAAATGTTTTGTCGCCATGAAGTGGAGCATCGGTGAAGTAGTCGGAGTAGAGCATGCAGTAGCCTTCGAGACGACGCCGGTTCTTTGCCTTCATCCGCCCCGGCGCCGTGCTACCTCGCCACGGCTTTTCATTGCTCGCCAGCAGCTGGGCCAGGGCGGCGAGAATCATGAGATGCTCATCTTCCTGGACGTCGGCCTCGGCTTCCTCCTCTAGCAACGCGGCGAGCACTTCCTTGTTATCCGCGTCCATCGCCGAGGCAGGAAAATCGCCGAACACCTTGCGCCCGGTGGGCGTGTACCCGCCGCTAAACTGCCCCTCCGCGGCCGGAAACGGCGGCAAAAACGCCCAGCTGCTGGTGGAGGGGCTGCCTCGGCGAACCTCTGCTCTTTTTCCGGCGGGGATTGGCTATCTAGCGGTGAAGGGCGGCGGGCGGCGCCGGGATACAGCTAGTGGCGGCCGAAGGCGCGGGGGTGGGAGGCGAGTTGAGGAAGAAAAACTTGACTTTTCACCTGACGGTGTAGGCCAGCCGTGCTTTTCCCTTGCGTCGGAGCCCCCGATCGCCCCCTAGTGCGCCGGGTTCGGTCTGCGATCGCCGGGCCCAAAAACGGACCGAACCGGCGATTTTCGGCGTCTTGGGGACGCTACTGGGGCGTTTTTTCGGCGCTGGCGCCGAAAAAGTGGCCTGGGGAACCTGTTGGGAACGCGGCTAAAGATGCTCTAACCACGTTTGTGAAATCATGCGTTTGAATTTGTTTGGGAGCTAGTGCCACAAGATAAGCTTGGCAGAGCTGCTGCGCATGAAAGTTTATATCTTCTACACCATCCAAGATTATTCAAATAAATGTACTAGCAAATGTTGGCACAAAATCTCATTTTATTTCACCAAACTAGTACTACTCCAGCTCTAAAAGATCAGTCCAATATTACACAAGCATCCGTGTGGCAGCATCAATAGAGCAACATATAGCAGTAGAAATCTTGTAGATGCCTTAGGAATTTAGGATCACAATAAGTAGATCAATAGGTTCCTCACAGGCCAAGGAGTTGGCAGTTCTCCCAGAGCGTCTTGGCGGAGCGGCGGAGCTGCGCGGCCTCGGCCTCGGTGAGGTCCATCTCGGCGACGCCGAGGACGCCGGCGCGGCCGAGCCGGGCGGGCAGGCTGAGGAACACCTCGTGGCCGTCGGAGATGCCGTGGAAGCCTGCGGCGAGCACGGAGACCGGGTGCACCCGGCGCTGGTCGCGGAGCAGGGACGCCGCGAGGCTGGCCACGGAGTAGCCGATGGCCCAGGAGGTGTAGCCCTTGAGGCCGATCACCTCGTAGGCGCCCCCCACCACGGCCCGCCGGATGCCCTCCAGCGCCGCCTCGTCGAAGCTCCGGTGGCTGTCCCGCAGGGACTTGAGCGCCGGCATGCCACCCACGCTGATGCTCGACCAGATCGCCACCGAGCTGTCGCCGTGCTCACCCACCATGTACGCCTGCAAAGGGACCCATTCCATCAAATCAAATGCTGGTTTTCTGAAACAGAGAATGAATGCTCTTCATCCAGTGTAGTGCAGCATGCAGTTGGTTACATACCTGCACGTCCTGCGCGCTGACGTCGAGGTGCTCGGCGACGAGGAACCTGAACCTGGACGAGTCAAGGTTGGTGCCGGAGCCGATGACGCGGCTGGCCGGGAACCCCGAGAGCTTCCAGGCGACGTAGGTGAGGACGTCCACGGGGTTGGACACGACGAGCAGCAGCGCGTCCGGGGAGTGCTCGGCCACGGGCGGCACGATATTCCTGTACAGCGCCACGTTCCTCTGCAGCAGGTTGAGCCTGGTCTCCCCGGGGATCTGCCTGGCGCCGGCCGTCACGACGACGAGGTCCGAGTTCTTGGTGACGGCGGCGTCGGTGCCGGAGACGATGCGGACGCGCGGGAGGAATGCGGCGGCGTGCTGCAGGTCGAGCGCCTCGCCGCGGAGCTTGTCGGGGAGGGCGTCGACGAGCGCAATCTCGTCCGCCAGGTTCTGGGTGAGGATGGTCTGCGCGATGGCCATGCCCACGTTGCCCGCGCCGATGACGGAGACCTTGGTGAGGCGGCGGTGCGGGGCGGAGGAGGAGGTGGGCGTGAGCGGGCAGCCGTCAGCCACCGCACGGAAGAAGCCCGACGACGCGTCTCCGGCGTCGAAGCCCAGCTCCGACAGCGATGAGGTCTTGTGCATCATCGGTGGGAATGGGAGGGGATTAATGCAGGTCGGAATCAAAACGGGGGATGTGGAACTGGGATTGGACGATGGTGAACTCGATCGTGTTCTTGGTTGGGGATGCGAGAATGGAGAGGGAGCCCAACAGTTTATAAAGGGAAGCAAAACCGCTCGCCGGTTACCGCTTCGTCAGTCATGGTCGTGGTTTTGGACTTTTAATCACTTTTCGAACAAGAAAAGGGAAAAATATTCCTTTTATATTTGAGCAGCTGCGTTGTCTTGGCGACAAAGCTGACTTTGAAAAATACTAGGAAAGAAATCAAAACAACTTATAGAAGAAAATCTAGTATATGAAATCTACCTAGCTGGGGAAGTTGGCGCCGTCATCAACGAAGGCGAGGTCAAGGGTTGACCGATGCGGGTGAGGAGCATTTTCGTTTTCATGACGCTCAGGGATATGGAGCTCGGGGGAGAGGGGTTGTTGTTTCCCATCTACCTTGACTGATCCCGACTGCCGAGGCACGACACCATCGACCAACGGCGGTGGCGTGCTCGCAGCCGCTCCCCCCCATCCTTATCTGACCTTTTGCCAGCCAACGACGGCTTTTCGTCCCATCCTTTCGGCGGCCACTTCGGCTCAAATCACACATCGAAACGGCCGCCGCCACCTTCTCCTCCACCCATCCCTCCCTCGATGTGATAACATTGGTGTCTACATGGGAGAGCGGAGCCAGTTCTTCTCCCGCTCGCGATGCTCGTGTCGGCGGTGTTAGATGCAAGAGGAAACGAGAGAGAGGGAGGTTGCGTGCGTGGGCTGCTTTCGTGGTGAGGATAAAGTTACCAGGAAGGTGTTATATGGGTTGGATGGTACCCTCAAAAGAAATCTAGGTTATTGGACAGTAACTGCGCTACCACCCATCCCTGCGACAGTAACTGCATCGACATGTCACACGCGAGCGACCTCCATCGTCTCGCAGCTTATTGTGTTTGATAGTCCTCAAGATGGCGGCGCCGGTGCCATATACGTGTTGTTTTGTTACCGGAGAACCAGCCGCCGGCATGCCGCAGAACACCGCAAAGTCTCTAGTTTACGGTGAAATCCATCAGTGCATATTTGCTTTAGATCACAATCGATCTCCCACCCACTGGCCACCGGCGTCCGTCTTTTTCAAGTACTAAAAGTATTCTGCACTCGACGGGCATTCGGAGGGAGTGAAAGGCTTCAGTCGGTAGTTTGGCGGGAAACCATGGACGCGATTGACGCAGACTCCGGTACGGAATTAATGCATGGTTTGACGACCGTTGGTCGATCTTTGCGGGAAACCGTCCATCTTTGCTTTGCTTTGATCGACGGCTAAACCGTTTCTTGGGGAGGAGACCCAGATGAGATCGACGTCTCCGTCTGGCAGTGGGAAGAAAGAATGAACAAACCCACTCTGACGTGATGGCCGCTGCCAAAGTCGTCAAAACGGTACGGTACGCCTGGTCGAGACACCATACCTGCTTCGATGCTCCGTGCCTTCCTTCCAGCATGCATGCTTTTCTTTGCCAGTTTCCCGGCATGCATGCTACGCCTATTTCTTACTACTCCTACCTTACTTTTTCACCTTTTCACTGGTCAACGTTTCTAGATTTGGTTCTAGACTTTTCCGCAAAATAAATAAATAAATAAATAATTGGTTCTAGACTAGAAGCATAAGGTCATCCGCAAACCTCCCACATACGTTTAGACCGCGAATGTCATCCAATGCAGTCATGTATCGGTCCGCGCCGCCCCCGCGAGGCGACGGGGAGGGCCTCCGACAGGGCCGCCTCCAACCCCTCGCTCCTCTCCCTTCTCCTGCTTCGCCGCTGGCAGAGGGCACGGCCGGGCGAAGCCTTCGCCCCGTCGGCGCCGGCGGTCTCCCGCGAGGTGGGCGGTGCGGGCCTCCTCTCCGAGCCGGAGCGCGGCGCTGGCGTTGGGCGCTGCAGCGCGGCGGCGTGTGTGGGCGGCGGCATGCAGGTACGACGGCGTTCTGGGCAGCAAGGTGGCGGGGCACTCCTGTGCCGCGGTGGCCATATCTGACCGGCATGAGGCATGGGCTACGGTGGCACGGGTCGGTGGCCGTGGTACTGCCTTCCGGTGGCGGCAGCTGACGGTGGTGGTGATCCCTAGCATGCAGGCGACGGGCGGGGATGGTGGAGCGGGCTGGTGCTGGTTGGAGCGACGTGGCGGCTGCAGCCGGCTGGCTGCGCGGAGCGGTTGTGCGGCGGCCTCTCTTCTCCCGGGACTAGGTCGACGACGCGCGGCGCTGGATGCCAGCGATGCGTGCTGTCACTATCAAAAATATGTCAACTTGCGACCATCACTATTGGTCGCTGAAAGGTCATTGTTTTTTATTTGCGACCATTTTTTGACCAAAAACAGATGGTCAAAGCTGACGGTCGTTAATGAAAATTAACAAAGAAGTTCGTGGAAGGCAACGACCAAAACAAAAGGTCATTGGTTCAACGACCTTTTGTTTTGGTCGCTAACTGTCTGCTCAGGCCACGTCGGATCTGACGTGGCAAGCTGACGTGGCAAAATTACGACCAAATGAAAAGGTCATTGATAAGAATCAGCCCGGTCCGATTAGGTGTCTATATGGGCCAAGTCCATTAATTCAACCCATTTAATATATTTTTTCTGTTAATTTTCTCTAGCTACATGGGCCTAACCCAACAATTTGACCTTTTTAGTTTTTGAGATTCATGCAACTTTTTGGTCCTCGGCCTTTTTGCAGTTCATTTCTTTTTTCTGTAAGACGTTTTATTTCATTTTTGAAATTGTTAGATGCTTGTTGGGATGTGGCCTTTTTGGGCCCAATTATTTGTCTAGTTTGGCCCAAGCCGACTTTAGCCCAATCACACACATACATCCAACATTATTTCATTCAAATTAGGAAAACTCCAGGTCAAATTCAAGTCAACCATCGTATCACATCACATAACACATCTCCCAGGTTTACATAACACAAAAAACCATCTCAGGAATACATTTCCTTACACAGGAATATACAATAAGAAAATGATGGCACATCTACTATTATCATAATTGGGCTGGGTGCAGTACCGCCGCCTTATTTTGTTCCTCGGTTGCAGCCTTTGCAACCTCTCTTTCACATCCCTATGAACATACATAATTATCAGAATCAGCACTATAAGCTCTGGTTGCTCATCGAACATATAATTAACAAAACAGAATAGTTTGTGGATATTGCAAAAGAACAGAAAGCACACATATATATTGAACACAAGCAACAACCAGGAATAGATGACTTAACAGTTCATGTTTGTTAACAAAACAAGAGTAGACATCTCACAGTGTGTTAACTATCTGATGACTTTAGTAAAACACATACTAGCATTCAGTGCTACAAGAGACAGAATGGGAATTCAACTATCCCAACATCCCAACTTGGTAAATCCATGTTGCTACGAGTAAATAATGACATCAACTAACTAAACTACGGGAACTTTGCACCTCATCACCTTCTTTTCGGTGTACCACCTTCTTATGATGAGCTTCGCATCTTCGACTGTCTCTGCTACCCTAGCATCTGTCGCCTGCATCTTTCTCGGCTACCCACCTAACACTAAGGGCTACCGCTGCTACGATCCCGTCTCCCATCGTGTTTTTAGCTCCCGACACGTTTACTTTGATGAGAAGGTGTTTCCTTTTCAGCAGCAGGTACCCCTCGTCGCCCCTTCCCGCCGGCCATCGGCGGCCCTTCGGCGACTCCGTCAGGTGGACGGCACCGCTCGGCTCTCGGACCGCCTCCGGGCTTTGGCGGTCCTTGCGCCGTGGGACAAGCTGCACCTCACGCCCCCACACCGATGCCTGTCTCGTCGGCCTCCTCGGCCGACCCCGCCACCTCAGCCGCCGCCCCTCCGCCCGCCGCCCCTCCTTGGGCGCCGCAGATGCCGCGGGATCTGGCGCCGCCTCTTAGGCCGTCTCGCCGGCCGTCACGCCGGCCCCGTCACCGGCATCCTCGCTAGCTACCGCGTCGGCCCCGTCGCTGGCTGCCTCGCCGGCTGTCACGCCGGCCACGTTGCCGGACCCGTCACCGGCCGTCTCGCCGGCCGCTTCACCGGACATTCCGGCGTTGCCGTCTCGCCCTGTCACACGAGCTCGAGCTGGTATTCACCGTCTAAGTTTCCGGTACTCGAGAGCGAGTACCTCCTCGCCGCCTCCACGGCGGACCTGTCCCCTCTTCCCGCGTATGCTCGCGTAGCCCTTCGTGATCCTCATTGTCTTGCAGCGATTTAGGAAGAGTTCGCCACTCTCCAGTGGAACCACACCTGGACACTGGTTCCCCGGCCTCCTCGCGCCAATGTCATCACCGGCAAGTGGGTCTTTCGCCACAAGACCCGCTCGGATAGTACACTTGAGCGCTACAAGGCTCGTTGGGTGGTTCGTGGTTTTTGACAGCGTGTTGGAGTTGACTTCACTGAGACGTTTTCTTCGGTTGTTAAACCGGGCACGATCCGCACCGTCCTCCAGCTTGCGGTGTCCCAAGGCTGGCCCGTTCATCAGATGGATGTCTCCAACGCCTTCCTCCACGACCATCTTGAGGAGCAGGTGTATTGTGAGCAGCCCACCAGTTTCGCGACGCATGTCTTCCTGGCCACGTGTGTTTGCTGTCCCGCTCTCTACGGGCTCAAGCAAGCACCCCACGCCTGATACCAGCGGATCGCCGGGTTTCTTCAGACACTGGGCTTCAGCGTCACTCGCTCGGATGCCTCACTGTTTGTTTATCACCAGGGCGACACGACTGCATATTTACTCCTCGAAGTCGACGACATTATCCTGACAGCCTCCTCCGCAACCCTTCTTCAGCAGATTACTCTCTGGCTGCGTGACGAGTTTGCCATCAAGTGTTGGGGAATGTAGTAATTTCAAAAAAATTCCTACGCACACGCAGGATCATGGTGATGCATAGCAACGAGAGGGAAGAGTGTTGTCTACATACCCTCGTAGACCGAAAGCGGAAGCGTTAGCACAACGCGGATGATGTAGTCGTACGTCTTCATGATCCGACCGATCCAAGAACCGAACATACGACACCTCCGAGTTCAGCACACGTTCAGCTCGATGACGTCCCGCGAACTCCGATCCAGCAGAGCTTCATGGGAGAGTTCCTTCAGCACGACGGCATGGTGATGGTGATGATGTTGTTACCGATGCAGGGCTTCGCCTAAGCACCACTACGATATAATCGAGGTGGAATATGGTGGAGGGGGCACCACACACGGCTAAGAGATCAAGAGATCAATTGTTGTGTCTAGAGGTGCCCCCTGCCCCAGTATATAAAGGACCAGGCGGAAGAGGTGGCCGGCCAGGGAAGGGCGTGCCAGGGAGGAGTCCTACTCCCACTGGGAGTAGGACTCCCTCTTTTCCTAGTTGGAGTAGGAGGGGGAAAGGAAGGGAAGGAGAGAGAGGAAGGAAAGGGGGGCGCCGGCCCCCTCCTTGTCCAATTCGGACTAGAGGGGGAGGGGGAGCGCGGCCTACCCTAGCCACCCTCCTCTTCTCCACTGAGGCCCATCTTGGCCCATTAAACTCCCCGGGGGGTTCTGGTAACCCCCCGGTACTCCGGTATATGTCCGAAACTCCCCGAAACTATTCCAGTGTCCGAACATAGTCGTCCAATATATCGATCTTTATGTCTCGACCATTTCGAGACTCCTCGTTATGTCCATGATCATATCCGGGACTCCGAACTACCTTCGGTACATCAAAACAAAAAAACTCATAATACAATAGTCACCGAAACTTTAAGCGTGCGGACCCTATGGGTTCGAGAACTATGTAGACATGACCGAGACATGTCTCTGGTCAATAACCAATAGCGGAACCTAGATGCTGATATTGGCTCCTACATATTCTACGAAGATCTTTATCGGTCAAACCGCATAACAACATACGTTGTTCCCTTTGTCATCGATATGTTACTTGCCCGAGATTCGACCGTCGGTATCTCAATACCTACACTAGTGCAGAACCGGGCAATAGCACCGGTTCGTAAGGCCCTTTAGTGCCGGTTCCATAACCGGCACTAAAGTGTGGTCACTAAAGGCCCCCCCCCTTTTAGTACCGGTTCAGCACGAACCAGTGCTAAAGGGCAACCACGTGGCACGAGCCAGCTTCGGGGGCCGGGAGCCCTTTAGTACCGGTTGGTAACACCAACCGGTACTAAAATGTTTGGGTTTTTTTTGGTTTTATGATTTCTTTTTCATTTAATTTTGTGTTTTCCATTTTAATTCTTTTTCGTTTGCTGGTATTTTACGGTACTACACATTGTACACGTTATGCATATATATATATAAATAGAATTTCTAGTAGAACCAATCATATATATATCATCAATGTCTCACAAACCACCATATTAATTCACACATACACACATGTATAGCTATATATAATTTCTCCTACATATGCATGTTGCCTTCGGAGCCAGTGGCATTAGCCTAATTGGTGCCTTCGGAGCACGATGACAATTGGAAGTGGTTCATGACCTGGTTGATGGGGGCGGTAGCGGGTAATAGTATTCTCCCTTCGGATTTATGACATGGTCGAGCAAAAATCCCGCTATTTCCTCTTGAAGTGCTTCTACGCGCTCCGTTTCTAGGAGCTTGTCCCGCACCTCTTTGAACTGTTAAGAAGGAGATCAATATGCATGTGTATTAGTTGTGTGACTAGATATCGATAATGGTGTAAAAATTGTGAATAGTGTTCTGACAAGCGTACCCATTCCTGTCTTTGAGATCTGCTCCTTTCGGACGCCATCATGCGAATGTTCTCGCAAACGCAGAATGCACACTGATTCAGTCCCTTGCGCCTGCTTCAGGGCCTTTATTACGAGAATGGAATTTAATTTGATCAGATAATAATTAATCAAGCATGATAATTAAAGAGATGGCAGCTAGCTAGCTAGCTAGTACTACTTAATTACTTACCTTGGGTCGAAACCATTTCAGCTGTCGTTTCCATTCGCCTTCCGTGACGCTGATGAACCTTGCCCAAGCCCTGCCCGCCGACAAAGAAAATAAATAAAGGGGTTATTAAATAGTTCATATCATGAAATGACGAACTAAATAGGCCGAGATATATAGTTAATAATGATTGAAATTACCTGTTGACTATCCCAAACAAGATGTTATAGTCACTATTTGCTTTGAGTAGCGAGTCCAGTATTTCAACTATTCCGGCGTCAACTTTAATAATACACAAGATCCAGTGAAATCTGCATGCACACATGTTTGCATGTCTTAATTAAGCGGGCATATGTAAGAAAAAACATGTAGCTAGCTAGTAGGCAAAAACATGTAGCTAGCTAGTAGGCAAAAACAGAGAATTTGTAGTACAAGAAAGTATGACTCACTGGAAGTTGTAAGGAAGTAGTATATCTTCATTGTATTTGAGGCGCTTCAAGAACTCTAGCATGCTGTCCTCTACCTGCTTTTCATAATGCTTGTTTATTTTCCATGTGTATTCATTAACGGTGTTTGGGTCAATGAACCCAATGCCATAGCGTCCACCTTTTCTCATTTCATACATCTTCATCCTGCATAATACCATAGAAAAGAATATAGTGAGGATAATTACAGGTAATGATTGATCAAAAGGATCACTACAGCTAGCTTGAGACTTAAATTATAGAAAGAAATCACTTATAGACAATAGCAACTGACGATAGATTTGTCGAGTGCGTCTTGATTGTATAACTGAAACAGTTCAGAATACTCAACGGTCACAGGTTTCTCATGGTAGTAATGATCCTTCTTGACTTGCACCATGAGGGATTCTCAATCGGATCTCTTGGTAATGTTCATGTACCATTCATGTAATTCATACATTCTCGTTGGGAGCTTCTTGACCTCTTCTGGCTTGACCAAAGGTTGGCCCTGGGCATATTTTCGTTTTATTTCCTCCTATTTAAGCACAGGCATGTCCTCGATCTCGAGGAGTTGTCCAACAGTGATTTTGAGAGTTTCAGCCTGCATTATATGCTCCTGGGTTATTACCACATCGCCCACCTCGGGAACGTAAACTGTTTGGCCACAATAATATTGGGCGCGCGTACTATCACGTGTTGTTGGCGGCACAACAAGCGGGGGGATCGATTGCGCCGCCTGTTCTCCTAGCTGGGTAACGGTTTTCCCGCATTTTTTGACAGCTGCTTGTTGTTTGCTCGAGCTCGAGCTCGCCTCCTTCTGTAGACGTTGTCGATGTAACTTCCTAATGTGGCGCTCATAGTCTGTGTCAACAGGCTTAGGAGCTGGTGGTTGAGCCATACGAATGAAGTGGTCAACTACTTCCACAGGCACTTCCTCCCTTAGCGGCGGTGGCGGTTTCGGTCCAAAATGGGCGTCGACTTCTGCCCGCACTATGGCATTGGTTTGCTCCTCGGTCCTGTCGTAAGCCCTTACAGGAAGAGGATTAGTGAGGTTTGGACCATATTTATATCGCTTGCCTCCGCCTGTACTTCCTGTACTATGACCTCGACTCGTACCGCTACGCACCATAGCTGCGGGGTGTCTCTTCTGCGATTGCTGAGGCGGCGGAGATGGCTGACGGGGCTGAGTTGGACGAGGAGGAGTGGCCGGAAGCTGTGCCGGACTTGCAGTGGCCTGAGGTTGTGCCGTACTTGGAGGAGGAGTGGACATCTGACGCTGTGTCGGACTTGGAGGAGGAGTGGCCTGACACTTTGCCGGACTTGGAGGAGGAGGAGTGGCCTCACGCGTTGGTGGACTTGGAGGAGCGGGAGTCTGCTGACTCGGTGGCAGACTTCGACAAGGAGTCGGGTGACGCGGTGTCGGTGGCCTTCGAAAGATGATGCAATCCTTTCTCCATAGGATGATACGATGTTTGGCATCTCCGAGTGTGTGCTCCTCGTCACCTCCAGGAATGTCAAGCTCTAGCCCCGAATATTGGTCCACCACCTCATCAACCACGACACGAGCATAGCCTGCTGGAATCGGGTTGCAATGGAAGGTTGCATCGGGGGAATTTGTATAAGCAACACCGTCCGCCACCTTCAAGGATACGTTCTTAATTTTGAAGTGTAGCTCGCAGTTAGTGTTCTCCGCGATATCATCCACGGGGTATCTATCCAGCATTGCGTCAAACAGGGCGGAACCCACGCTGCTTCTCGGCATGGATGGGGTGGTGGTATCCAATGCTGGATCATCCGCTAGCTGCTGCAGCTGCTGAGACCCCCTTTGCTGGCTAAGTGAGTCGATCTGCTCCTGCTGCCGCTGGAATTTGATTGCCAAGTCCGCGTGCGCTGATTCTAGGCCTTGAAGGCGTTCATAGTCGAGCTTCCTCTGCTCCTCCTCCATCTTCCTCTTCTTCTCCTCCGCAATCTTCTTTCTTGCACGGGTTCTGTAGTCGGCGTTCCAGTCCGAAAACCCCTCATACCACGGAATAGCGCCCATGCCTCGTGTTCTTCCCGGGTGTTCAGGATTTCCCAGGGCACGCGTAAGCTCGTCGTTCTCTCTGTTGGGCTCGAACAACCCGGACCGAGCCTCTTCTATTGCAACAAGTTGCTTATCTTCGGCTCCGTCCAGACATGCCTTCTTGGAAACTTTGCCTGTCTTCGGGTCCAACTCCCCCCCATGCGCATAGAACCAAGTCCTGCACCTGGGGGGCCAGCTCAATGTTTCTGGAGTGACACTTGCATCCAGCATCTCTTTCTCAGACTTATCCCACTTAGGCATTCCCACCGCATAGCCACCTGGCCCCAGCTTATGGAACTTATCCTTTTTTGCGGCATTGGCCTTGTTTATTCTTGACCGTTCCTTAGATAATTCCGAATCCTTGAATTTCACGAAATCGTCCCAATGAGCACTTTGATTCTCTAGTGTTCCCTCGAATACTGGAGTCTTCCTTCCTCCCTTGACGTACTTGTCCCATTCACAATTCTTGTGGTTCTTGAATGCAACCGCCATCTTCCTAAGAGCAGCGTCCTTGACTTTCTGCACATCTGCTTCTGTGAAATGATCTGGTAGGGTGAAATGTTCCATGAGAGTATCCCAAAGCAGACTTTTTTCTCTGTCGTCGACAAAAGTAAGATCTGGACGTGGCTTTGCTGGCTTTCTCCATTCTTGAAGGGAGATCGGGAGTTGGTCCTTCACAAGAACTGCGCACTGACGAACGAACTTGTCCGCAATCTTGTTAGGCGCTAATGGTTCACCATTACGTTTGATTGCCTCGATATTATACTTTACGCCCTCCTTCAACTTTTTGTTCGGGCCTCGTTTTGTCCTTTTGCCCGAAGATTTGCTCGATCCGGATGGCTGAAAGAAGAAAGATCGATTCGTTAATATATCTTCAACTCATTTAAAACATGTGATGATCACTAGATGCCTGCTTATATAAATATATATACCTCTCCGGTGTTGTCATAATCATAGTTCATGACTTCATCAATTCGGTCGTCGCGATCGAATATCATATCACCCTCTTCGGTGTTGTTTAGAAATTCGGAGCCGTCATAATCTTCTTCATTCTGATCATCATTTGGCCCGCGTATTATATCGAACATGGTCTGTTCTCCCTCTCTGTTGGTATTGTCCGCCATAGCTTTTATTTAACTATGCCAAAAGAAATATAAAACAATTTAGTATTCAAATTACATCGTCTCGAATAATAGATATAATCTCGAATACATCGTCTCAAATAATAGATATAATCTCGAATACATCGTCTCAAATAATAGATATAATCTCGAATACATCGTCTCGAATAATAGATATAATCTCGAATACATCGTCTCGAATAATATATAATCTCGAATACATCGTCTTGAATATTATATATCGAGTACATCACTGGCTAGGTAGCTAATAAAGATCGAATACTACAGAAGAATCTAGGACACTCGCGGTTCCTGCGGCGCGGGCGATGGACACCCAAAGAGAAGGAACCCTCACAGGATCATAGCTGAAGTGAGATCCCTGAAGACACTGCCAGGTATTGGAGAACCTGCCGCCCTCTAACGCAACCATGTAGCGATGGACGTGCTCGTCCTCCTCCCTAACACGGTGACGTACCACCTCCGGCAGGGCCGGCTCCCTCCGCACCGAAACTGGCCCACGCGAACGCCACCAAATGAGATCAGGGTCGACGACGGGACCCGGGGCCGGGTTCCTCATCAAGCGGCGCGCCCCTCCAGGCAGCACCTCCCAGTGCCAACCCGGCGGAGCCCAGTCCCGGACATGGGTCAGTCAGACGTCATCGCGGATGGGTCGACGGCGAGGATGCGGGCCGGGCATCGTCGAGAACAAATACTAGCTATATGCCCGCAAAAAGTAACATTTTTTTAATGTTTGGATTTTGATAACTAAAATTTCTAACATTTCTATATAACTAACATTTCTATAACATTTCTAATATTTCTAGAACTAAAAAAAAGAAAAATTTCTAATTTTTTTATAACTATTTCTATAACTAAAAAAAAGAAAAATTTCTAACAATTCTAACTTTTTATAACTATTTCTATAACTAAAAACAGAAAAGTTTCTAACAATTCAAACATTTCCAACTATTCTAACAATTCTAACATTTCTAACTATTTCTAAAAAACAGAAAAATTTCTAACAATTTCTAAAAAACAGAAAAATTTCTAACAATTCTAACTTTTTTATAACTATTTCTATAACTAAAAAACAGAAAAATTTCTAACAATTCTAACATTTCTAACTATTCTAACAATTCTAACATTTCTAACTATTCTAACAATTCTAACATTTCTAACTATTCTAACAATTCTAACATTTCTAACTATTTCTAAAAAACAGAAAAATTTCTAACAATTTCTAAAAAACAGAAAAAATTCTAACAAGTGTGTGTGTGCGCGCACTCACCGGCGAGGCGAGAGGCGACGGGGGGCGGCGGCGGGGACGGTGACGGGCGCGGCGACGACGGGGATGACGACGACGGGGACAGGGACGGGGCGGCGTTGACGGGGACGGGGACGGGGACGTACGGGCCGGGGCGGCGGTGACGACGGGGACGTACGGGGCGGCGACGACGGGGACGGGGACGACGCGGGACGGGCCGGGACGGGGCGGCGGTGACGACGGGGACGACGGGGACGGGGCGGCGATGAGGGATGGAGACGTACGGGGGACGCGGCGGGCGACGGTGCAGAGGAGAAGAAGCAGATGAGAAACTGAAATTTTCGTAAGTGTTGTTTATATAGGAGGGGCCTTTAGTACCGGTTGGAGCCACCAACCGGTACTAAAGCCCTGTTTTGGCCAGGCCAAGCGGCGGGAAGAGACCCCCTTTAGTACCGGGTGGTGGCTCCAACCGGTACTAAAGGCCCCCCCTTTAGTACCGGTTGGTGGCACGACCCGGTACTAAAGGGGGTGCGCTGGCGCAGGTGCGGTGCAGCAAGTTTAGTCCCACCTCGCTAGCCGAGGGGCGACCGCACTGGTTTATAAACCCCCGTGCGGTAGCTCTCTCGAGCTCCTCTCCAAAGCAGGCCTACTGGGCCTACATGTTCTGTGCTGCCCTGTAGGCCTACTGGGTCTTTGCGGGCCTGCATCCTGGCCCAACAACAGGTTGGGTTTCTAGTCGTATGCCGGCCGCTTTGGCCTAGTAGGCGGGCTTTTTATTTTTATTTTTTTGCTTTATTTATTTTTGAGTTTTTTTTGTGTATTTAGAGTTTATTTGTGAATATTTTTGCTTTAGGTACAAAAAATTACAAACTTTCTGTTAGTGCCCGTAGTTTTCAAATTTGAATAGTTTAAGTTTTGAATTATTTGAAATTAGTGTGAATCACTAGTTTGTAAATAACTTAACTTTAAAAATCAGTAAAGGCATGAAAGAATTTGTTTACACATAAAATTTCTTCGCGTTTCAAATGCCAAAACACATAATTAACTACCCTAACTATTACAGAGATTCCCTTCTGGGTGTGAAACACAGAAGAAAGTGATGATAGTGAAGCCGATCACATCCCAGATCTTTGGGTGTGAAACTTTTTCTTCGCGTGTGTCCCTTTGCGCCGTAACCATGGAAAATCTTCATCATTTAACGGGATGCTCGGGTCAATATTCACTGTGAATGGAGCAATTTCATCAAACTTTTCATAATCTTCTGACTTGTCTGTCTTGTCATCCACTCCCACGATGTTTCTCTTCCCAGAAAGAACTATGTGCCGCTTTGGCTCATCGTACGATGCATTCGCTTCCTTATCTTTTCTTTTTCTTGGCTTGGTAGACATGTCCTTCACATAGAAAACCCGTGCCACATCATTGGCTAGGACGAATGGTTCGTCTGCATACGCAAGATTGTTGAGATCCATTGTTGTCATTCCGTACTGTGGGTCTTCCGTTACCCTGCCTCGTGTCATATTGACCCATTTGCACCGAAACAAAGGGACCTTCAAACCACGTCGATAGTCAAGTTCCCATATGTCCTGTATATAACCATAATATGTTTCCTTTCCCGTCTTGGTTTCTGCATCAAAGCGGACACCACTGTTTTGGTTGGTGCTCTTCTTATCTTGGGCAATCGTACAAAATGTATTACCATTTATCTCGTACCCTTTTAAAGTCATTATATTCGAAGATGGTAACTGGGACAGCAAGTACATGTCATCTTCAATAGAGGTGTCATGCATGGTACGTGTCTGCAACCAGCTGGCGAAACTCCTGGTTTGTTCACGTGTAATCCAGTCATCAGACCGCTCCGGGTGTTTGGAGCGTAGCAAATTCTTGTGTTCATCCATATACGAAGCCACCAAGGCGGAATTCTGTAGAATTATGTAGTGTGCTTCAGTGAGAGAATGTCCGTCCATACATATTATTTGTTCCCCTCCTAGCGTGCCTTTTCCATCCAGTCTGCCCTTATGCCTTGATTCAGGAACACCAATCGGCTTAAGGTCAGGAATAAAGTCAATACAAAACTCAATGACCTCCTCATTTTGACGGCCCTTGGAGATGCTTCCTTCTGGCCTAGCACGCTTATGAACATATTTCTTTAAGACTCCCATGAACCTCTCAAAGGGGAACATATTGTGTAGAAATACAGGACCCAAAACGTTAATCTCTTCGCATAGGTGAACTAGGACGTGCGTCATGATGTTGAAGAAGGATGGTGGGAACACCAACTCGAAACTGACAAGACATTGCACCAAATCATTCTCTAACCTTGGTATGATTTCTGGATCGATTACCTTCTGAGAGATTGCATTGAGAAATGCACATAGCTTCACAATGGCTAATCGAACGTTTTCTGATAGAAGCCCCCTCAATGCAACCGGAAGCAGTTGCGTCATAATCACGTGGCAGTCATGAGACTTTAGGTTCTGGAATTTTTTCTCTGCCATGTTTATTATTCCCTTTATATTCGACGAGAAGCCAGACGGTACCTTAATACCGAGCATGCATTCAAAGAAGATTTCCTTCTCTTCTTTGGTAAGAGCGTAGCTTGCATGACCCTGATGTATGCCGTCTTTTCTGTGCATACGTTGCTGGTCCTCTCGTGCCTCACGTGTATCTTTTGTCTTCCCATACACGCCCAAGAAGCCAAGCAGGGTCACACAAAGATTCTTCGTCACGTGCATCACGTCGATTGCGGAGCGGACCTCTAGGTCTTTCCAATAGGGCAGGTCCCAAAATATAGAGTTCTTCTTCCACATGGGTGCGCGTCCGTCAGCGTCATTCGGAACAGGTTGTCCACCAGGACCCTTTCCAAAGACCACCTTCAAATCCTTGACCATATCATGTACATCAGCACTAGTACGGTGGCGAGGCTTCGTCCGGTGATCCGCCTCACCTTTGAAATGCTTGCCTTTCTTTCTTACGGGATGCCTGCTCGGAAGAAATCGACGATGTCCCAGGTACACATTCTTCTTACAATTAGCCAAATATATACTGTCGGTATCGTCCAAACAGTGCGTGCATGCGCGGTATCCCTTGTTTGTCTGTCCTGAAAGGTTACTAAGAGCAGGCCAATCATTGATGGTCACGAACAGCAACGCCTTTAGGTCAAATTCTTTCCCCATGTGCTCATCCCACACACGTACACCTGTTCCATTCCACAGTTGTAAGAGTTCTTCAACTAATGGCCTTAGGTACACATGAATGTCGTTGCCGGGTTGCTTAGGGCCTTGGATGAGCACTGGCATCATAACGAACTTCCGCTTCATGCACAACCAAGGAGGAAGGTTATACAAACATAGAGTCACAGGCCAGGTGCTATGGTTGCTGCTCTGCTCCCCAAAAGGATTAATGCCATCTGCGCTTAGACCAAACCATACGCTCCTTGCGTCATCTGCAAACTCCTTCCCGTACTTTCTTTCGATTTTTCTCCACTGCGACCCGTCAGCGGGTACTCTCAACTTTCCGTCTTTCTTACGGTCTTCTCTGTGCCATCGCATCGCCTTGGCATGCTCTTTGTTTTGGAACAAACATTTCAACCGTGGTATTATAGGAGCATACCACATCACCTTGGCAGGAATCTTCTTCCTGGGGCGCTCGCCCTCAACATCACCAGGGTCATCGCGGCTGATCTTATAGCGCAATGCACCACATACCGGGCAAGCGTTCAAATCCTTGTACTCACCGCGATAGAGGATGCAATCATTAGGGCATGCATGTATCTTCTGCACCTCTAACCCTAGAGGGCAGACAGCCTTCTTTGCTTCGTACGTACTCTCGGGCAATTCATTGTCCTTTGGAAGAATATCCTTTATCATTACCAGCAACTTTCCAAATCCCTTGTCAGATACACCATTCTCTGCCTTCCATTGCAGCAATTCCAGTGTGGTGCCCAGCCTTTTCTTGTCACCTACGCAATTCGGGTACAACAATTTTTTGTGATCCTCTAACATGCGCTGCAACTTCTTCTTCTCCAAATCACTTGCGCAGTTTCTCTTTGCATCGGCAATGGCCCGACCTAGATCATCAACGGGCTCATCTGATGCCTCTTCTTCAGCTTCTTCCCGCATTGCCGGCTCAGCTTCTTCCCGCATTACCGGCTCAGCTTCTTCCCCCATTGTTGTATCATCGTATTCAGGGAACCCATGGCCAGGATAGCTGTCGTCGTCCTCTTCTTCTTCATTGTCTTCCATCATAACCCCTCTTTCTCCGTGCTTGGTCCAAACATTATAGTAGGGCATGAAACCGGACTTAAACAGGTGGACGTGAATGGTTCTTGATGTAGAGTAATTGTGACCATTCTTACAGCGAGCACATGGACAAGGCATAAAACCATCCGCCCACTTGTTTGCCTCAGCCGCAAGCAGAAAAGTATGCACGCCCTCAATGAACTGGGGAGAGCATCGGTCATCGTACATCCATTGCCGGCTCATCTTCATTACACAACACCGAATAGACCAAATTAATACAAGTTCATACATAAAGTTCATACAACACTTAAATGCAACAAACAAATAACTCTCTAGCTAAAGCATTTAAATGCAACAACAAATACGATCAAGATCACAACTATGGTAACAATGGATCCAACAGCATAATGATACCAAGCCTCACTATCGATGGCATATTTTCTAATCTTTCTAATCTTCAAGCGCATTTTCTCCATCTTGATCTTGTGATCATCGACGACATCGGCAACATGCAACTCCAATTCCATCTTCTCCCCCTCAATTCTTTTCAATTTTTCCTTCAAATCCTCGTTTTCTCTTTCAACTAAATTTAACCTCTCGACAATAGGGTCGGTTGGAATTTCCGATTCAACTACCTCCTACATACAAATATCTATGTCAACTTGATGGGCATAATTTGTCATAAACACGAAATGCAACTAGTTTTAAAAGTGAATATATATACCACATCCGAATCATAACAAGGACGAGGGCCGACGGGGACGGATATCAAAACCATGGCACTATATGTATAACAAACAACGTACGGGTAAGATAATTATACGAGTAACTATATATCCAAATCACACAAACATCAATTTTTATATAAAATTTCATGAACAAGAGGCTCACCACAAGGTGGTGCGGCGACGGGACGGTGCGGGCGATCGACGGTGGTTACGATGGAGATTTAGAAGGCACTAAGTAAACCACACCTACATATGCAAAGTAAGTGTTATTTTTGACCTCAAATTGCATATAAATCAAATACTAGCACATATATATATATATATATATATCCTCCCAAATTACTAAACTCAAAAATCAATCACTATATAAAGCATTGCACGAGCTAATCTAGCAATGAGAGATGAAAGGACAAAGTTGCTAACCTTTGTGATGATTTGAATGGATGGGGGCCTTCAAATCTTGACAAATTTTGGGCAAAATGTGTGATGAGCTTGAGAGGAAGAGGGGAAGAACAGAGAGGAGAGGGGAAAGGGGAAGAACAGAGCGAGCTCGGGTGGACGAAGGGTCTATGTAGGATGACCTTTAGTACCGGTTCGTGCCAAGAACCGGTACTAAAGGGGCTGGAGGGGCCCCAGTCTGACAACATCCTGCCACCACTCTCATTAGTACCGGTTCGTGGCACGAACCGGTGCTAAAGGTTCGCCACGAACCGGTACTAATGAAAGCGGCCCGGCTAGCCGTTGGAACCGGCACTAATGTATACATTAATGCCGGCTCAAATACAAACCGGCACTAATGTGCTTCACGTTTGACCCTTTTTCTACTAGTGCTAGTTCAATCTCGTTACCGGCAAGTCTCCTTACACGTTCCATAATACATCATCCCACAACTAACTCATTAGCTACAATGCTTGCAAGGCTTATAGTGATGTGCATTACCGAGTGGGTCCAGAGATACCTCTCCGACAATCGGAGTGACAAATCCTAATCTCGAAATACGCCAACCCAACAAGTACCTTCGGAGACACCTGTAGAGCACATTTATAATCACCTAGTTACTTTGTGACGTTTGGTAGCACACAAAGTGTTCCTCCGATAAACGGGAGTTGCATAATCTCATAGTCATAGGAACATGTATAAGTCATGAAGAAAGCAAAAGCAACATATTAAACGATCAAGTGCTAAGCTAACGGAATGGGTCAAGTCAATGACATCATTCTCCTAATGATCTGATCCCATTAATCAAATGACAACTCATGTCTATGGCTAGGAAAAAGATCCATCTTTGATTAACGATCTAGTCAAGTAGAGGCATACTAGTGACACTCTGTTTGTCTATGTATTCACACATGTATCATGTTTCCGGTTAATACAATTCTAGCATGAATAATAAACATTTATCATGATATAAGGAAATAAATAATAACTTTATTATTGTCTCTAGGGCATATTTACTTCAGTCTCCCACTTGCACTAGAGTCAATAATCTAGATTACACAGTAATGATTTTAACACCCATAGAGTCTTGGTGTTGATCATGTTTTGCTCGTGAGAGAGGCTTAGTCAATGGGTATGCAACATTTAGATCCGTGTGTATCTTGCAAATCTCTATGTCTCCCACCTGGACTTGATCCCGAATGGAGTTGAAGCGTCTCTTGATGTGCTTGGTTCTCTTGTGAAATCTGGATTCCTTTGCCAAGGCAATTGCACCAGTATTGTCACAAAAGATTTTTATTGGTGCCGATGCACTAGGTATGACACCTAGATTGGATATGAAGTCCTTCATCCAGACTCTTTCATTTGCTGCTTCTGAAGCAGCAATGTACTCCGCTTCACACGTAGATCCCGCCACGACGCTTTGTTTAGAACTGCTCTAACTGACAGCTCCACCGTTTAATATAAATACGTATCCAGTTTGCGATTTAGAATCATCCGGATTAGTGTCAAAGCTTGCATCAATGTAACCATTTACAATGAGCTCTGTGTCACATCCATAAACAAGAAACATATCCTTAGTCCTTTTCAGGTATTTCAGGATGTTCTTGACCGCTGTCCAGTGATCCACTCCTGGATTACTTTGGTACCTCCCTGCTAAACTAATAGCAAGGCACACATCAGGTATGGTACATAGCATTGCATGCATGATAGAGCCTATGGCTGAAGCATAGGGAACATCTTTCATTTTCTCTCTATCTTCTGCAGTGGTCGGGCATTGAGTCTTACTCAATTTCACCCCTTGTAATACAGGCAAGAACCCTTTCTTTGCTTGATCCATTTTGAACTTCTTCAAAACTTTGTCAAGGTATGTGCTTTGTGAAAGTCCAATTAAGCGTCTTGATCTATCTCTATAGATCTTGATGCCCAATATGTAAGCAGCTTCATCGAGGTCTTTCATTGAAAAACTCTTATTCAAGTATCCTTTTATGCTATCCAGAAATTCTATATCATTTCCGATCAACAGTATGTCATCCACATATAAGATTAGAAATGCTATAGAGCTCCCACTTACTTTCTTGTAAATACAGGCTTCTCCAGAAGTCTGTATAAAACCATAAGCTTTGATCACACTATCAAAGCGTCTATTCCAACTCCGAGAGGCTTGCACCAGTCCATAAATAGATCGCTGGAGCTTACACACTTTGTTAGCACCTGAAAGTGCGTTATATCGACTAGAGGGGTGTGTGAATAGGCGATTTTTATGAAATTCTTCACTGAGGAATTTGCCGGTGAGGAAATTCCGTAGCAAAGAACCACTAGCAGTGGAATAAGTACTCAAAAGTAAACATAACAGAATACAAGCATAGTCATCATGATGAAATGAAGACAGGCACAGAGTACAAGAAGCGTAATCACAGGATAACACAGGATGAAGACAAACAGACTGAAGAAATTGAACTGAGGAAATTGAGAAAGTCTTCAGTCAAAGTCTTCAAACACAGATATGAACAAACACACAACACAGTTATGAGGAAATGAAAGAGTTGAGGGAATAGAACCAGTAAGCTTGGTGAAGACAATGATTTGGTAGACCAGTTCCAACCGTTGTCTCAGTTGTACGTCTGGTTGGAGCAGCTGAGTATTTAAACTCGAGGACACACAGTCCCGGACACCTAGTCCTGAACACGCAGCTCAGGACACCCAGTCCTCACCGTATTCTCCTTGAACTAAGGTCACACAGACCTCGTCCAATCACTCGTGGTAAGTCTTCAGGCGACTTCCAAACCTTCACAAACTCGGTCACTCGGCGATCCACAATTCCTCTTGGATGCTCTAGACCATGACGCCTAACCGTCTGGAAGAAGCACAGTCTTCAAAGGTAACAAGCGTCGGATCCACGCAGGATCAATCTCTTCAGTGATGCTCAATCACTTGGGGTTTGTAGGTGTTTGGGTTTTGGGTTTTTGGTTTTTCCTCACTTGATGATTTTCGCTCAAAGTCCTTAGAGGATGGGTTGCTCTCAAATGACAAGTGTCAGTTTCTCTCGGAGCAGCCAACCAGCTAGTGGTTGTAGGGGGCGGCTATTTATAGCCTAGGGAGCAACCCGACATGATAAGACATAAATGCCCTTCAATGATATGACCGTTAGGTAGATAGATATTTTGGGATAGCTGGCGCATAGCACAACAACGGTCGGAATTTTGAGTAGCAAAATCCTCTGGGCTATCATGTTCCTCACTGTGTAGGAAATCCGCACTGGCGAATTCCTAACTCCTCAGTCAGAACAAATTCCTCAGAGACCAGAAGAACTTCGTCTCTGTCACTGAAGAAATTGACTGAACTGTATGAGATTTCCAATGGCTTCACTCGAAGGGATTGGTAGGTGTAGGATTTTGAGTTGAGCATCACATGGAAATTTTTCCTTAGTATTTCCTCGACCCCCTTTAACAGTACGATGTTTCCTATGACTCAAGAAAGAGAAAATGAAACTACAAAAACAAAAGTCTTCATGCTTCATGTTCCTCGAATGAATACCAAGTCTTCACGGTCACACCATTTTCTTCACTTTCAAAGTCTTCAGAAAGTCTTCAGAATACCAAAGTCTTCAGACGAAGAACTTCATTTTTAGGGGTCGACTTTCTCTGTAAATATGAAACTCCTCATAGACTTATAGACCTGTGTACACTCATAAACACATTAGTCCCTTAACCTATAAGTCTTCAATACACCAAAATCACTAAGGGGCACTAGATGCACTTACAATCTCCCCCTTTTTGGTGATTGATGACAATATAGGTTAAGTTTTCAACGGGGATAAACATATGAAGTGTAACTACTAATATTGAGGAATTTGATTGCAAGATATAGAAGAACTCCCCCTGAAGATGTGCATAGTGAGGAATTTTCTTTTGAAGCAATGCACACTTGAAGAGTTGAATCATGGAGATCTCCCCCTATATCTTGTAATTCATACACGCATTTGATATATAACAGTGAAGAATTTGAAATGCATGATGAAATATGGTGACTGATGTAATTCAGCATGCGTGCAATAATATTAACGAGGAATAAGCATGCAAAAAAAATGTATCAAGAGTATCAGAGCACCATCGGGTTTAAGTTTACAACTCGATCCAATAAAGTCGCAGAAGAACGAGAGTTGTAACTTAACAAAAAAAAAACGCCCATATAGAAAGACCTGCTTGAAGACAAACTCAAAATTCTCCCCCTTTGTCATCAAATGACCAAAAGGAACGAATATGAGGACTAACGCCCTTGAAGAATATCAAGTTGATGAAGGAGCGCCAACGTTGGTGGGGTCGTTTGTTGTAGTAGGGCCTGCCGCAGTGTCGTCCAAGTCTTCATTTTCATCAGTGTCGCGCGATGAAGAATATGAGTTGGCCACCAGAGAAGGAACCTTGGCCTTCTTGAATTTCTTCGGTGGAGGTGCAGACCAGTCAAAATCTTCTTTGAGACCCATGTTCTTCAGATCTTCTTCACCATACAGATGTGACAGGATTGCCCAGGTGCGACCGAAGACGTGATGGAGGTAGTAGTGGTTTTTCTTCACTGCATTGTGTGTGGCAGTCATGTTGTGAAGAAGTGAACCAAACTGATGCTTAACCCATTTGTGATTTCGATCCACCTTCTGGTGAAGACTAAGCAGAAGTTCACGGTCAGTCATCACGCGCGGAGCAGTGACTTGAGGAGTGGACTTGGGTGCATTGGCAGAGTCATGTGTGGCAGAGTCATCATTGGTGGAATAAGATGCAGCTTTGCGAAACTGACCATCCAATGGATGAATGCCTTCATCTATTATAGCTGGTGCCTTGCCCTTTCCATCAACTAAGGAATATGTCTGCTTGAGGACTTCAATTGGGGGCAAGTAGCTAAGGTGATTCCGGAAATCAGCTTTGTAGTTGAGTGAAGACCTTGTCCTGAGGAATCTCATAATCCAAGGTGCATAAGGCTTCAGCTCAAATGGAGACAGTGCAACATTGGCCATAGTCCTCATGAAGAAATCGTGATAATTGACAGGAATGCCATGAACGATGTTGAATACCAGATTCTTCATGATTCCAACAATTTCCTCATCAGATGAGTCATGGCCTTTGATAGGACTGATTGTCCTCGTAAGAATACGATAGACAGTTCTGGGCACGTACATTAATTCCTTCACGAGGAATTTGGTTCTTGGTGCCTGACCTGGCTTCAAAGGTTTCATCAGCACCTGCATGTAATGATGTGTGAGCTCAGGTTCACTGTAGATGCAGCGAGCTTCTTCAAGGGGAGGACTGAGTGGTAGAGCACGAAGCAATTCAGAGGCTGGTGCAGTGTAGTGAGTGTTTTCAGACATCCAGTCCAACACCCAGGAATTCACATCTTCAGCATCTCCAGTGATGTGCAGCGTTGCATAGAATTAAAGAATCAGTTCTTCATTCCAATTGCAGATGTCAGAGCAAAAGTTTAGCAGTCCAGCATCGTGAAGAACACTGAGGACTGGTGCGAAGCATGGCAGAGATTCCATATCCACATGAGGAATATGCTTGTCGGTGTCAAAACCGGCGGATCTCGGGTAGGGGGTCCCGAACTGTGCGTCTAGGCCGGATGGTAACAGGAGGCAAGGGACACGAAGTTTTACCCAGGTTCGGGCCCTCTCGATGGAGGTAAAACCCTACGTCCTGCTTGATTAATATTGATGATATAGGTAGTACAAGAGTAGATCTACCACGAGATCGAGGAGGTTAAACCCTAGAAGCTAGCCCATGGTATGATTGTTGATGTGTACGTTGTCCTACGGACTAAAACCCTCGGTTTATATAGACACCGGAGAGGGTTAGGGTTACGCAAAGTCGGTTACAATGGTAGGAGATCTTCATATCCGTATCGCCAAGCTTGCCTTCCACGCCAAGGAAAGTCCCTTCCGGACACGGGACGGAGTCTTCAATCTTTTATCTTCATAGTCCAGGAGTCCAGCTGAAGGTATAGTCCGGCTATCCGAACACCCCCTAATCCAGGACTCCCTCAGTAGCCCCTGAACCAGGCTTCAATGACGACGAGTCCAACACGCAGATTGTCTTCGGCATTGCAAGGCGGGTTCTCCTCCAAGTACTTCATAGAAGATAGTGTCCGGCTCTGCAAAATAAGTTTCCACATATTTCCATAGAGAGAATAATATTTACACCAATCTAATCTGCTGACGTATTCCGTAGCGTGTCACACCACGGCCAAGCCTTTATCCGAGTCGTTTCATTATCCCACCTCAGCGCGTCATGCGAGGCGGTTTTCTTGGCATGTCTTGTTAAAGCAGAGATCATGTCCCCTTATCCCGGGATTCTCATCAATACGGGCGTGGGTAACCCAACCGCTTCTAGGACTCCTAGATTATAGGCAAGTCCAAACGGACAGGGAGAGGACGCTTGATATTCACCCTCTTTATAAAGGGGACAAGGCTTTTATTTTTCCCTCCCGTGCTCAATCGAATCCTTCCCCCACCTCAAGCTCAAACGCCCGAAGTTCAGGTCAGACGCCCCGAACCTTCAGTCATGTCCGGATCTAGCCTTCAAGGCCGATGGATGCCTTCCTCCGTCACGGAAGAAGACATCAAGAAGTTGAGGGAGGCCAGATATCTGACCGCCGAGATTTTGCATCGGCTGCCTCCCCGAGGGCAGGCCGTCCCTACCCCCGAACCCAACGAGAATGTCGTGTTCGTTTCCCACTTCCTTCGAGGTCTAGGCCTTGCCCTGGATCCTTTCGCCAGGGGTTTGATGTTTTACTACGGGCTAGATTTTCATGATCCAGCTCCAGACTCCTTTCTTCATATCACGACATTTATTGTTGTGTGCGAGGCCTTCCTCCGGGTTACCCCCCACTTTGGCCTATGGCTCAAGACCTTTGAAGTGAAGCCGAAGCTGGTCGAGGGGCAACATGCAGCGTGTGGAGGTGCCTCAATACGCAAGATGACAGGAGCTCCGTGGCCCAAAGGTTCCATCCCAGAGGTGTCTGAATTGTGGCAACAGGAGTGGTTCTACATCACGGCTCCTAGCAGTGCCAAGTGGGCGGCCCCCTGTGTTCCGCTCGGGCCCCCCACCATAGCTGATGTCGTGGATCAGCAGAGGTCTGAGCTGGGTTCCAGTCAAGGACGTGCCTATACTGCAAGGCCGCATTCGAGATCTCTTCAATGGAGATTTCAGTTTGGTTGCGGTGATACAGGTTATGCTGGTTCGTCAAGTCCAGCCTTGCAAACGCCGGCCTCTTCGCCTGTGGGAGTTTAATCCCGAGAGACCGCGTGCTATTCAAAATTTTCTCGGCCTGACGCACGAGGAGATGTACAAGTCATTCTTCGGACCTCAGATGGAGTGTCCGGAAATCACCGAGGACGTGGGTCTGAGTAGTAACCGCGCCGCCGAACAGGTAAGGCATCTTCCGGCCGAACATACTATCTCTACTTTGTTACGAAGTTATTTCTGAGAGTTCGCTTTTTGACCAGGACTGGCTAAGGAAGGCGAAGTTGATTCGGTGTTCGGCCCCCCTCCCTGAGGGTTTGGAAAATGCGGTATTGGAAAAGATGCTCCAGACGGCACCTTGCGTGAAGCCCTTGAAGGAAGATACTGTGGAGGATAATGCAGGCGGATGCGGGCCCCCAACGCTACCCATTCTAGCCGAGGGAGCGAGCGCCTCCATGAGGGAAGGCGACCAGAAGAGGAAAAGGACTGCGCCCGGGGATTCGGAAGCCGAAGCTTCCAAACGGGAGAAGAAGTCTCCCACAGAGGGTCCCACCTTGGGGGGCGCTGTTGCCGCACAAAGTCCGCGGGGGGATCAATTCTCCCACGAGTCGTAAGTGACCCGAAATACCTTTAATAGTACCGATATGCCATCTTTTTCTTCTGAGAAAATAACCACCACATATATTTTGCAGTTCGGGCCTTAGCCCCTCTCAAATGAGCTCATCTTTGGGGGATCTTCTTCCAGAGATGATGGAGAGTGAAACGCCTCCTCCGGACTCCTCTGCTCCAGAAGCGGGCGACCCTGAAGTGTCGTCGCGGAGGGCCTCTCCGAGTCCGGTGAGGCCAGAAGATAATCCCATTGACCCCCGAAGCTCCCAGTGTCCGGCTCCCAAAGGGAGCAGACAAAAGAGTCCGACCCCGTCTAGTGTACGATCGGATGTTCTGAGGGAGTTGGTGGGGTGAGCGGCCATCTCAGATGAACACCTTGTGATGATGAATATGGTGATGGAGAGAATATCGTCCGCCGAAAGCGGATTGCATGAAGCTTTTATGAGTCTACTGACAGGCTTTGAGGTACGTAAAAGAATGTATGATAATCCTGCACATGCTAGGTGTGCCCTGTGTAGATAGTATCCCCTGAGACTCTGGTTGTCGTCAGAAACGACGACGAACAGAGGATCATATTCCCAGGAAATAACCATAATGCCTTTATGTGTAGGTTATGGAAGCTCCGGTGGCTAGCCGGACTAGCGAGTTTGCCCATTTAGAACGGCAGTTGGATGCGGCAGACGCCGACATCGAGCTTGTTAACAAAAGGCTTGACGAGGAACAGGGTAAGTGTTAATATCTGGTAAACGCCACATAGGAAGAGCAGCATGATGCCAATATCTTAAATATGTTGTGACTGCAGATGGAGCTGCCACTGTTGAAGCCTTGCAGGCAGAACTTGCCCAAGCCAAGGAACAAGCGAGGTTAGGTAATGCGGCTGCTGTGAAGGCGGCCGAAGAGTTGCAACCCGAGAGGGCCGCGCATGGCGAGACTCGAGACAAGATGGCCAAGATGGCTATATAATTAAAAGCCACCGCCGACCGTTGCCGGGTTCTTGAAAAGGAAAACCAAGCAAAGGCATCAGACCTTGAGAAGGCTGTTGCGACGAAAAAGGATCTCCGCTCTGCTATGAGGGCAAAGAAGGAGGAGCTGCGGGAAGCCGGGGATATTGTAGCTGGGAAATCCTTTATGTTGCGGAGGAAATTCGGAGATCCACGGTATGCCCCTCTGGATCGGCTGTGGAGTTCAGAGGATGTATACATGGATTTGGCGGCGAGCGCTGCCGATGCGACCAAGTACTTCCAGGGTCAGACGGACCGTGGAGTAGACCAGCTGTTTTGGAGGCAATTCCATTCTCCCGAGCGTCCACTTTCGTTGGCTGACCAATTAGCCAAGTGGGCCGAACTAAATAGGTTGTCCGGACTCTCTATGAGGTCTGTTGTGGATCAGCTATGGTCGGGAAGGCCAAAACCGAACAGCTATTTCAGCTTGGTGCAGCAGATCCTTGACGTGGTGCCGCGTATTGATGCGATGAGGAGGTCGGAGTGCATAGAGGGCGCACAGATGGCCTTTGCCCGTGTTAAGGCATATTGGGCGGAGATGGATGCTACCAATGTTGCAGCGCGGGATTCGGCTGTAGGTCGAAAGGCTGCCGAGCACTACTTTGGAGAAGTTCTTGAGGGTGCCCGTTTGATAGAGACCCAGTGCTCAAAAAAATATTATGTTTGAGTGATATGTAATCTCATTGTAAGCGAAATGCTTTTATAAATTTTTATAAGGCTATTTTTATACTTTTGCCTGAAAGTAATATGATGCCTCCTGGGCGGCCATTTATGTATACATGTGTATAACCTGAAAGATTGCAGCCGTCGGCTTCAACCCTCACGCATATAATGCGGAGGTGCTCGCAAAAACACGCATTCACACTTAACCCAACGTCTTGGTCCTATTAAGGAGGTGATAGCGGAGTGAGCGAGGCAACCGGACTATGATGCTTTAGCACTTTCACTTAGCCATAGGAGTTTGACAGTGGGGCTACTAGATAGCCCCTGGTGGCTCCGCACTCTCCCGATCTCGGGGTGCGTACATGCCTGGACGGGAAACGGCCCTTCGTTAAGGCGGAGGAATTCTAACATTCCCACAAGTCATCGAGTGGTTGACCAGTCTCACGCTATATCATGACAGTCAGTTTTCGGCTTTCTCTACTGAGGTGCTCGTCCGGATGAACCAGGGCACAATCGCAGTAGTTCTCCTGGTGCTACCTTAGCCGGCAAGGCGGAACGTAAGGCACCAAAACACAGGAGCCGGGCAAACCCAACATTTGGCCAAAGACAATGATCCGGAGCTGATGCATATAGGGCCAAACTCGCGACGCCGAACACTCCGTAAGGTATTCGGTCTTTGTGGTATAAACCGGGCCTAAATAGTGGCCTTTGTAAGAAGCCTCGTGTGTCCAGGTACGTGCATTGTTCTAGCGTGGCCACATGCCAAGACGTCAGCATCCTTCTCAACGGTGGATATGTATCAACAAGAGACAGTAAAAAAGGTTTACGCAGGGTCTTAATCTAAAAAGAATCCTTGGAGCGGGTCCCTGCTGCATGTCTGCGCCCGTGTCTCCGTTGTGCCGTATCCTGGACGGGT
This sequence comes from Triticum urartu, assembly GCF_003073215.2. NCBI lineage: Eukaryota > Viridiplantae > Streptophyta > Magnoliopsida > Poales > Poaceae > Triticum > Triticum urartu. Next base: position 32,564,793 of record NC_053023.1, on the reverse strand, counting down.
GTAGCACGATGATCGTCTGTAAAAGAGAGGAAGTTAAGTGAAAAAGTTGTCGTGCAAAAGGATAGTTTTTAAAGAAACCGTGTATAATTCAAGATGATAAGAAATTGCCACTTGTCTGCGCGCGTTGAGCTCCTTGTATTGACAAATAGGGGTGTGACCACTTATTTCCGTATAAATAGCGGCGCCGGACTTGATTAGTTGTATCTGAGGTCTTGACGACCTATTGGATGCTTTTGTTTGTCCGGGCGCCTTTAGTGTGCGGCGGCCAAGGCAGCCTCACTCTCTTCGGCGCGCAGAGATCACTTGATATTTCCGTGCACTGTAATGATGCCACGTGGACCGGGCATCTTGAGTGTGAGGGAGGCGTAGTGTGGTATTGCATTAAAGCGAGCGAAAGCTTCGCGTCCGAGCAGTGCTTGATAGCCACTTTGAAATGGAGCGATGTGGAAAGTTAAATGCCCGCGATGGAAGTTATCGGGGGAGCCAAATGTAACTTGTAGTAGAAGGGAGCCCGTACAACGAGCCCCTGTGCCTGGCGTTACTCCTTTAAAGGTAGTATTGATATGGCGAATTTGTGTTGGGTCTAGCCCCATCCCGCGGATTGTATCCTGATATATTAGGTTTAGGCTACTGCCGCCGTCCATCAAGACCCTTGTGAAGTGATATCCGCCAATTACTGGGTCTAATACCAGGGCAGCCCATCCTGCGTGTTGGATACTTGCTGAGTAATCGCGATGGTCGAAAGTGATCGGTTGAGATGACCAGTGGCAGGACTTCGTAGTGATAGGCACTTGGGTATACTTTCCTGGGAGTGCCGCATTGTCTTTTCCCTTGATTACGTGTAACACGTTTACTGTTTTGACTTCTGGTGGAAATTGCTTTTGTTCCCCCGTGTCTTGCTTGGGGGGCTCGTCCTCGTCTTCACTTGGTGTATCCCCCCCTTGTGTACGGTGTTGAGCTTGCCGGACTGCTTGAAGACCCAACATTCTCTGTGGGTATGATTAGCAGGTTTACCAGGGGTACTATGAATCTGACATACTTGGTCCAGAATTTTATTGAGGCTGGACAATTCGTCCCTGGTGCCTTTAGGGGGCGGCTTTTGGCCTGGCCGAGAGCTTTTGAATCCGGCATTTACTGCCGTGCCCTTCGTGCTGTCTTCTTTATTCCGGCATTTGTTATTGCTGTTGCGCCGTGATTTCCCGTTTCCATCTCTAACTTGGTGCTGCATTTGGCTAGCCAGCTATCCTCCCCCGTGCAAAAGCGGGTCATGAGGTTTGTTAGTGCGGCCATCATTCTCGGCTTATTTTGGCCGAGGTGTCTGGCGAGCCATTCGTCACGGACGCTATGCTTGAAAGCTGCTAAGGCTTCGGCATCCGGACAGTCGACAATCTGGTTCTTTTTAGAAAGAAACCTGTTCCAAAGCTTTCGGGCTGACTCTCCGGGCTGTTGAGTTATATGACTCAAATTGTCCGCATTCGGAGGTCGGACAAAAGTCCCTTGAAAATTTGCCCGAAAGGCGTCTTCGAGCTCTTCCCAACTTCCAATGGAGCTTTCGGGGAGGCCTTTGAGCCAGTGACAAGCTGGCCCTTTGAGCTTGAGGGGTAGGTACTTGATGGCGTGGAGATCATCTCCTCGAGCCATATGGATATGAAGGATGTAGTACTCAATCTAGACCCCAGGGTCTGCTGTTCCGTCGTATGCCTCTATGTTTACGGGCTTGAATCCCTCTGGAAATTCGTGGTCCAGCACCTCATCGGTGAAACATAGGGGGTGTGCGGCACCCCTGTAGCTGGGTGTACCGCGTTGTTTGGATGTTTGTTGTGTTGCATTGTATGCTGGGGCGCGCTTGCGTGGTCCATAGATGGATCTTGTTGCACTGTCCTTTGGGTGCGAGCCCTCGCATTGGTTGCGTGTTGTATGGTGAGCGGCGTTGTATGCCGCTCAATGAAAGCACCAATGTCGGTGTCAAAACCGGCGGATCTCGGGTAGGGGGTCCCGAACTGTGCGTCTAGGCCGAATGGTAACAGGAGGCAAGGGACACGAAGTTTTACCCAGGTTCGGGCCCTCTCGATGGAGGTAAAACCCTATGTCCTGCTTGATTAATATTGATGATATAGGTAGTACAAGAGTAGATCTACCACGAGATCGAGGAGGCTAAACCCTAGAAGCTAGCCCATGGTATGATTGTTGATGTGTACGTTGTCCTACGGACTAAACCCCCCCGGTTTATATAGACACCAGAGAGGGTTAGGGTTACACAAAGTCGGTTACAATGGTAGGAGATCTTCATATCCGTATCGCCAAGCTTGCCTTCCACGCCAAGGAAAGTCCCTTCCGGACATGGGACAGAGTCTTCAATCTTGTATCTTCATAGTCCAGGAGTCTGGCTGAAGGTATAGTCCGGCTATCCGAACACCCCCTAATCCAGGACTCCCTCAATGCTCATGGTAGAAGATCTTCTCCTTGTTGAACAACACTGACGAATAGAAATTGGCTTGACTAGCAGTCCAGAAACGCCTCTTCCTAATGCGAGCAGAGTTATATGGGTTGTAATCTTCGAAGAATATGTGCTCGCCGAAGAAATCATCAGCCTTGAACTTTTGCTTGCGTGAGAATGGGTCCTTTGGCTTCGGCAGACGAGTCTCAGTGAGTTGCATCACGACCTCAGGAATCTCAATCGCAGGTTCTTCAGGTTGAGGAATTTCTGGTTCCTCCTCAGTGACAGTCTACGTCGTTGGTTGTTCAACAGCAGCAGTTTCTTCAGCGCTAGTGGCTGGAATTTCCTCATGGACAGATGCAGTGGGATGAGTTTCTTCAGAGCCCATATGTACAGTTTGTGTGGGGGACTGAGGAATTTGCTGTAGAGGGGTGAACATTGGTGAGTTTGGATGCTGACTTTCCCAGAATTCGTAACTGATTACGGGTGTGGAGCAGCCAATGTCCACATCTTCATCTTCCATTTCTTCAATGCCAGCCTCTTCAGCTGTGAACTGAGGCATAGGCGAGGAGAAGATAGGTGTTGAAGGGATCGCATCCACTTCAATTTCTTCATCCAATGGTTCAGACGAAGCAGCAGAAGGAGTTTCTTCATCAGATCCGCTGGGGATCGCATATTCTTCATCAAAAGGAACAAGGTCCTTTGATGGCCTGGTTGAGATGGGAACAACATCAATCAGATTTGCAAATGAACTTGTCATAGGCTTCATTTTCTTCGGAGCTGAAGAATCTGAAGCAGCTAATGCTTTCCTTTTCTTCACTGCAGCACGCTCTGCAGCCTTGGTCTTCTTCACATCCGATGCAGATGGAAGGATTGGAGTTGAAGTTGGTGCAGGAGCAGCTGAGGAATCTGGTTGATTTTCTTCAGGCACAACTGATGCAGTTGCCCTGAGTTCTTCAGTTTCTTCAGGCGGACCACTAGTGGGTGCCCTGGCAATTTCTTTAGTGGCTGGAATGCAGTCATCAGCCCTGGAGCTCACATTTTCTTCAGCAGCCTGATTTTCATCAGCGGTGCTGGCATTTTCTTCAGTAGGCTGAGCAGATGCTTCACCCTAAGGAATTTCCTATTGCGTTGGGGCTGCAACATTGGAAGTGAAGTTATCCGCAAGTTTCACAAAACGAACCTTGGCTCCAAGACAATCAGCGCGATATGCGTCAAAGTCATCACTGAGTTTCTTAATCTCAGTCTAAATAGTGACAAGTTCTTCAGTTGTCATAGAGACAACGTTTTTCTTCAGATAGCGCTCTTTCTTGTACTGCGCTTTCTTGATCTGCCTGGCCTTCTCAAATTTCCACTTTTCTTCTTGAATGAAGTGAGTCAGCATGTGACTCTGGCCAGGAGTCAGCTTGAAGTCAGGCAAGGGAGTGTTGGGGTCCTTGTGCCAGACATCAATGTAGTCAAGGATCAACTTGGGATCCAAAGGCAGTGGCACCTCTGATCCTTTGGCTCTAGCGGCCCTGACTTGCTTGTCTTTGATGATTTATGCAAGTTCATCATCATCAGCTTCGTCTTCTTCAGACGGTACTTGGAAAGCGACTTGTTTCTTTTGAGGACTTGGGCGAGGACCTCGTCCAGCAGTGGCCTTTGTCTTCAGCAGTGAGGGGCCAGCTGAGGAACTTGGTGCAACTGAGGAACTAGCTGAGACACCTGAGGCAATGGAGATGCCTGCAGTCCTTTGGCACGAGGCGAGATGCATAGGTGCTGAGGATTTAGTCGGAACAGTTGAGGGCTTTGGCGGAGGAGCTGAGGACTTTGGAGGAACAGGAGCAGCATTAGGAATTGGCCGTGAGGGCTTTGAGGATTCTGGCCGTGAGGGCATTGCTGAGGAACTTGGCCTTGAGGGCATTGTTGGTGAAGCACTTGGCTTGCGCGCAGGCTTCTTTGACATAGCCTTCTTTGGCTTGACAGCAAAGGCCTCAACACAGGCAGCAGCAGCAGAGTCTTCATTGAATTTCCTCACTGCTTCTTTGGCTTGACAACAAATGCCTCAGTAGAGGCAGCAGCAGCAGCAGCAGAGTCTTCATTGAATTTCCTCACTGCTTCTTTGGCTTGCTTAGCCAACTTGGCTTGGCGCTTGGCCCATTCATCAGGATAGTCCTCACCGCACTTGAGGCTGGTGGGATCAGCGATTTGGCCAGGTGCCAATGGAGGTCTTGGGCATGGAGGATTGAGTGCGAATTTCTTCATGTACTTAGGAGTGACATATCTGTATTCCCTCCACTCTCTTGCCCATCTCCTCTCTATCTTCTGAATGCGCACTTTGCGCTCATTCTTGGTTTCCTCAGTAGGTGTGCAGTACCCAGCATATATTTCATCAGGGATCTCAAACGCTGTATTTACCTCAGGCCTCTTTCCTCCCTTCCGTGGCTTCTTACCGTCAACCATTTTCTTCAGTTGAGGAATTTGAACAATTGAATTCTCTGAAGAAGTATGCAACTTTTCTTCGAGGAGCACTGCAAATGAGTTAAGTTGATGAGAACCTAGTGATTCAGCAGCTGACATGTGTACCTGTGAACAAAGTATAGTTGCGAAGAATTTGGAGAGGTCATATGCGTTCTTAGAAGGTTTTGTAAAAAGAACAAGTTAGAGGAATTTGACTAGATGAGTCTTGAAGAATTTCACTAAGCGTTCTTTGTCTGAGGTTCCAGAGATGTGTAGATTAAAAATCCACACATTTGAGGAATCTTGAAGAAAAACATGGCTTAGAGAAACGAATCAAGAACAGATGACTTGTGAGGTGTTTAGTGTGTGAATCTATGAAGAAAAACACCTTTGAAGATTTTGAAGATAATCATTCGAATCAACGAGGGTACTAAAAGTAACTTTTAATTACTCTGGACGAAGAACACGACAAACTGGAGTGAGGAGATGTGAAGTTCGTCTGTGCAAATCTTCCACGCCCTAAGTTGGTGGAGGAAGACGGCTACGGCGGCGGCGGAGTGAAGATTTCCGCGGTCGGCGCGAGTACGTCGGCGACGAGGTCAAGGCAGTGAAGCTCTTCCTCACCGGCGGCAATGAAGTAGCGGCGGCGCTAGGGTTTGAGAAGCTCGAGCTGGAGAGAGATCGAGCGGAGTAAAAGAAGTGAGGAAGGGAAGGAGGGGTATTTATAGCCACGGTGAAAAACTGCTCGCTCGAAGAAATTGGACGAACGTGCCCCTGACCCTTCTCATTCGCATGACATTTGTCACCCACGTAGTGAGAGGTGGAGATCGTGTTAGATCGTGGGTGAGTGGATAAGTATATCGTGGGATGCGGAACGGTTGCAAAGCCGAAAATTTCGATAAGATAGGTTTTAAAGTTCCGTTCGCAATTTCTTCAGCTGACAAGGACATAGTGAAGATTTTGAACGAGTTTCAAATAGAACGCACATGAAGAATTTGTGAACAGATTGGGTTGAGTATAGCATAGAGGGGAAGGGTCCGATCACATTCACTTAGCAGAAAACCAACTTGAAGAAATAGTAATAAGTGAATGCTGTAGAGGACATAAACTCATATATATATAATATATATTATATATATTATATATATTATATATAATATATATATATATATAGCCAATGAAGAAAAATGAGGAACCAGTGAAGACTATGCAAAGTTGAAGAATATGAATAATTTGAGGAATTTCAACTTTTCGTGGTGGCGTGATCCACCGTATAAGAATGATGATTTCAGACACCGCGTACAATTATCGTAGGGTTCTAAGAATCAAATTCTTCATTAATTTCTTCACACTAAGAGTGTTATTCTTCATTGATTGAAGAAAAACGTTTGTTCATGTATTGCACATCTAAGTCATCAATTTTGCATAAGTGTTAGGATGAGTGTCCTTTTCAAAGAACATTCGAAGATTCTAGGATATTTAGCTCACACCGCAACTTGCTAAATCTCTTCTCATCCAAGGGCTTTGTGAAGATATCAGCTAGCTGTTCTTCAGTCTTCACATGCTCAATAGAAATGTCGCCCTTCAACACATGATCACGAAGAAAATGATGACGAATCTGAATGTGCTTTGTCTTCGAGTGCTGAACTGGGTTGTGAGCAATCTTGATGGCACTCTCATTGTCACAGAAGAGAGGCACATTCTTCATGTTGACGCCGTAGTCCTTGAGAGTTTGCTTCATCCATAGCAATTGGGCACAGCAAGAACCAGCGGCAATGTACTCAGCTTCAGCAGTAGATAGTGATACGCAGTTCTGTTTGTTCGAGGACCAACAGACCAAAGATCGTCCAAGGAAATGACATGTACCATATGTTGACTTGCGGTCCACACGATCACCAGCATAGTCAGAGTCAGGAAATCCAATGAGATCAAAAGCCGAGCCCTTGGGGTACCATAATCCAAGTGTTGGTGTGTGAGCTAGATATCGAAGAATATGCTTCACAACCTTATGGTGTGATTCCTTCGGTGTAGCTTGAAATCGGGCACACATGCAAACACTAAGCATTATATCTGGCCTAGATGCACATAAGTACAATAAAGAACCTATCATGGAGCGGTATACCTTATGATCGAAGTCAATACCATTTTCATCAGTGCACAGATGGCCATTTGTGGGCATAGGAATTTTGACGCCTTTGCAATCTTGCATGCCAAATTTCCTCAGTACATCCTTGAGGTATTTCTCCTGAGATATGAATATGCCATTGCGTTGTTGACGAATTTGAAGACCTAAGAAGAATTTCAACTCTCCCATCATAGACATTTGATATTCTTCACTCATCATATAGGCAAATTCATCACTATAACGTTGGTCAGTACAGCCAAAGATAATATCATCAACATATATTTGGCACACAAAAAATTCACCATCATAAGATTTAGTGAAAAGGGTAGGGTCGAGTGAACCGGGTTTGAAGCCTTTCGTCATGAGGAATTCCTTCAAAGTATCATACCAAGCCCGTGGGGCCTGCTTGAGGCCATAGAGGGCCTTGTTGAGTCTGAAGACTTTGTCAGGATTCTTTGGATCTTCAAAACCTGGGGGTTGAGCAACATATACTTCTTCCTCAAGCTTACCATTGAGGAATGCACTTTTCACATCCATTTGATATAAAGTGATATCATGATGGTTAGCATAAGCAAGTAATACGAGAATAGCCTCAAGTCTAGCAACAGGTGCAAAAGTTTCATCGAAATCAATTCCTTCAACCTGTGTGTAGCCTTGAGCTACAAGCCGTGCCTTATTCCTCACCACAAGGCCATTTTCATCTTGCTTGTTGCGGTAGATCCACTTTGTGCCGATGATATTGTGCTTGCGAGGATCTGGACGTTTGACCAGTTCCCAGACATTGTTGAGCTCGAACTGATGTAATTCTTCTTGCATGGCCTGAATCCACTCAGGCTCCAGAAATGCTTCATCTACCTTAGTGGGCTCTGTAATAGAGACAAAGGCATAGTGCCCACAAAAGTTAGACAAATGTGAAGCTTTTGAGCGTGTGAGAGGACCTGGCGCTTTGATGTCATTGATGATCTTTTCAACTTGCACTTCTTTTGCAATGCGAGGATGAGCTGGTTGCCATTGAAGAATTTGATCAGCGTTTTCTTTAGCACCATTTTCTTCAGCATTTTCTTCAGGTGCATTAGCTCGACGTTCTTCATGTTCTGGAATGAATTCTTCAGCAGATTCTTCAGTAGGAATGACATCCTCAGTAGCCTTGAACTTGATAGTTTCCTCAGGTGCTGGTTCATCTATCACAGTAGGTAGGTGCTCTCTTTGCGAGCCATTAGTTTCATCGAACCGCACATCTATAGTTTCAACAACTTTGTGAAGAACGTTGTTGAAGACTCTGTAGGTGTGTGAGTCCTTTCCGTAACCAAGCATAAAACCTTCATGTGCTTTCGGTGCAAACTTTGAGTTGTGATGAGGATCTCTAATCCAACATTTAGCACCGAAGACTTTGAAATAACTTACATTGGGTTTTTTTATCAATGAGCAGTTCATAGGCACTCTTTTTGAAGAATTTGTGAAGATATACTCTGTTGATGATGTGGCACGCAGTATCAATTGCCTCAGTCCAGAAACGACGAGGCGTTTTGTATTCATCAAGCATAGTGCGAGCCATCTCAGCAAGAGTCCTGTTCTTGCGCTCCACGACGCCGTTCTGCTGAGGAGTATAAGGAGCAGATAACTCATGAGTAATACCAAGTTCATCAAGATAGTCATCGAGACCAGAATTCTTGAACTCAGTGCCATTTGTCACTTCTGATGTGCTTGATCTTCACACCAAAGTTGGTTGAAGCCCTTGAGGAAAATCGTTTGAAGACTTCCTGCACTTCATGTTTGTAAGTAACAAGGTGTACCCATGTGTAGCGAGAATAACCATCAACAATAACAAAGCCATATTGAGATGCTTCATTTGAAATAGCAGAATAATGATTAGGACCAAAGAGATCCATGTGAAGCAATTCAAATGGGCGAGTGGTGGTCATGATAGTCTTCGCTGGATGCTTGGCCTTGGTCATCTTCCCAGCTTCACAGGCTCCGCATAGGTGATCCTTGAGGAATTTGACATTCTCGATGCCAATGACATGCTTCTTCTTCGCAAGCGTGTGCAAATTCCTCATGCCTGCATGACCAAGTCGTCGATGCCAGAGCCAGCCTTCTGAAGCTTTTGCAAGTAAGCACACGGCTGGTTGTGGTCCTGTAGAGAAATCAACAATATACAAGTCTCCTCTCCTAAAGCCTTCGAAGACTTTGGAATTGTCAGCTTCCATAACCACAACACAACGGTACTTGCCAAAGACAACAACCATATCAAGATCACAAAGCATTGAGACAGACATAAGGTTGTATCCTAAGGACTCAACAAGCATGACTTTGTCCATGTGTCGATCCTTCGTAATCGCAACCTTACTTAGACCCAATACCTGACTTTTGCCTTTGTCAGCAAAGATGATATGCTTCAGATGCGATGGAGATAATGGAGCATCCATCAATAGATTCTTGTCACCAGTCATGTGGTTTGTACATCCACTATCGAGGACCCACTCAGTGGCTTTGGGTTGATCATCCTGCAGATGAGTTAGTGCAGCTTACAAACTCATATACTTCATCAGTGAAGAATATGACATCAATTCATCAGATCAATTTCATCAAGTAAAAGAACTGATAAAGCAATATGAGGACGTGAGAAATGAAAGTTCATTTCTTCATGATTAGCCTACGTCCTATCAGGCATGCTCAGGTCTCCAGCAAATTTTTCAGACGATTACGTACGTCTGGAGACCTGACCCTGCATAAGAGATTAGTTCTTTTTCTTCACCACCCACATCTGAAAGGGCGGCAAAGAGTTCATCATTCTGCGAGCTCCATACGAGAAGGATGGCATAGAAGCCAGTCCATTTTGTTTCACATAAGAGGGGTTAGAGTAAGCATAAGAGTATGCAGAGAAATTCTTCGAGGACTTATGGACATAATGATTTGAAGAATAATGCACATATCCATAATCCTTAGATCTTCCTTGCGAAACAGACGGGTTAGCACGATGATGTTCATATGAGGACTTTGATCCATATGAGGAATTTGGTCCATATGAGGACTTGAATCCATATGAAGAATTTGGTCCATATGAAGAATTTGATCTGGGGTTCCTATTCTTCACAGGTGGCGTCATGATGACATTCACTTGAAGATTTTCAAGGCATCTTTTGGGAACCCAGATTTTCTTCATAGGGGAGCCGTTCCTGCAGTTAGTGCCAACATATCTAGCAAATACTTCACCATTATGAAATTTGAACAGTTTATAGTTGGAGTCAATTGACTCATCATCAGAATGAGGAGATTCACATGCAAATCCAGATAAGTTAGATGGATCAACTGGAGGTCCCTTTGCAGCAACCCATGTAGTTTTGGGGTACTGCTCAGGCTTCCAATATGTACCATCAGCATTGAGTTTCCTCACAAAGGCGATACCCACTTTCCTAGGGTTCCTGTTGAGGATCTGCTTTTTAAGCACATCACAAAGAGCCTGATGCCCTCTGAGGCTTTTGTACATGCCTGTCGTGTACAATTCCTTCAGCCCTGCATCGTCAGTGATACTAGCAATGTCCTCAGATGAGGAATTAGTGATAGCAGATGCATGTGAAGAATTTGAAACATTAGCAGCATTTGAACATTCAGGTGAAGAATTAGCAGATTCACGTTCAATGCACTTCAATCATGGAGGAACAAATTCTTCCTGAGAAGCGCTGATTTGTTGAGCAAGTAATGAATCGCGCTCCTTCTGAAGATCTTCATAACTTACTCTTAGCTTCTCAAGGTCTTGCTTTCTTTAAAGAAATTCATAAGAAAGCTTCTCATGATCGGATAAGAGAGTGTTATGATGACTTTGAAGATTGTCAAACCTAGTCTGAAATCTCTGAAGATTTTCAGTCAGGGCTTTAGTGTGATCCATTTCTTCACCCAACATATCATCACTTTTGTCTAGCATGTTTTGAACCTTTTCTAAAGCCCTTTGTTGTTTTACAGCAATCTTAGCAAGTTTAGAATAGATGGGCTTAAGATTTTCATCAGATTCATTCTCACTTGATTCAGATGAGGTATATTTGAGTACCTTGGCACCCTTTGCCATGAAGCAGTAGGTGGGAGCGTAGTCATCATCCCCTTCACCAGCTTTGTTGGTGAGGTTATTTTCTTTAGTGTTGAAGATAGACTTGCTGACGAATGCAGTAGCGAGAGCTAGGCTCGCCACTCCAGATTCAGACTCCTCAGATGACTCCTCTTCCTCATTTTCTTCAGATTCAGCCTCAGAGTCCATTTCCTTGCCAATGAATGCCCTGGCCTTCTTGGAGCTGCTCTTCTTGTGATATGAAGGCTTTGAGGATTTTGATGATGAGGATTTTATGGATTTCTTCTTTTTCTTCGCATCATCAGAACTGTAATCCTTGTATTTCTTCTTCTTTGATTCCTTTTCCCATTGAGGACAATCTTGAATGTAATGTCCAGGCTTCTTGCATTTGTGGCAGAGCCTCCTCTTGTAGTCACTTGATGAGGAATCACTGCTCCTTGAGGGTCTCCCAAAGCGACCACGTCTTGAGAACTTTTGGAACTTCTTCACAAGCAGAGCCAGATCATGGCTTAGTTCTTCAGGATCACCAAGGCTGCTACCAAAGTCTTCATCTTCAGACTCAGATACGGCCTTGGCCTTTAGTGCACATGTTCTGCCAGAGCTTGAACCATAGAGATCTCTCATTTCAGCAAGTTGGAACTCATGAGTATTTAGCCTTTCGAGAATATCAGCAGGATCAAGTGACTTGTAATCAGCACGTTCTTGTATCATCAATGCCAGAGTGTCAAATGAGGAATCAAGCGATCTCAGCAATTTCTTCACCACCTCATGGTCGGTGATGTCAGTGGCACCAAGTGCTTGAAGCTCATTTGAGATGTCAGTGAGGCGATCAAAGGTTTGTTGAACATTTTCATTGTCGAGTCTTTTGAAACGGTTGAAGAGATTGCGAAGAACATCAACTCGAGAGTCACGCTGATTTGAGACTCCTTCATTCACTTTGGACAACCTGTCCCAGATAAGCTTCGCTGTCTCCAAAGCACTCACTTTGCCATACTGTCCTTTGCTCAGATGGCCACATATGATATTCTTCGCTTGAGAGTCAAGTTGCTTGAATATCTTCACATCAGCAGCATTTAGAGAAGGTGTGACTGAGGGAACACCATTTTCCACAAGATACCAGAGATCGTTATCAATTGCTTCAAGATGCATTCGCATCTTATTCTTCCAGTAGGGGTAGTCCGTCCCATCGAAGGTAGAACACCTAGCAGAGACCTTGATCATACCTGTGGTCGACATAACTAAAACTCCAGGCGGTTAAACCAAAATCACATAGAACAAGGGAGTACCTTGCTGTGATACCAATTGAAAGTGCATTATATCGACTAGAGGGGGGGGGTGAATAGGCGATTTTTATGAAATTCTTCACTGAGGAATTTGCCGGTGAGGAAATTCCTTAGCGAAGAACCACTAGCAACGGAATAAGTACTCAAAAGTAAACATAACAGAATACAAGCATAGTCATCATGATGAAATGAAGATAGGCATAGAGTACAGGAAGCGTAATCACAGGATAACACAGGATGAAGACAAACAGACTGAAGAAATTGAACTGAGGAAATTGAGAAAGTCTTCAGTCAAAGTCTTCAAACACAGATATGAACAAACACACAACACAGTTATGAGGAAATGAAAGAGTTGAGGGAATAGAACTAGTAAGCTTGGTGAAGACAATGATTTGGTAGACCAGTTCCAACTGCTGTCTCAGTTGTACGTCTGGTTGAAGCGGCTGAGTATTTAAACTCGAGGACACACAGTCCCGGACACCCAGTCCTGAACACACAGCTCAGGACACCCAGTCCTCACCGTATTCTCCTCGAACTAAGGTCACACAGACCTCGTCCAATCACTCGTGGTAAGTCTTCAGGCGACTTCCAAACCTTCACAAACTCGGTCACTCGGCGATCCACAATTCCTCTTGGATGCTCTAGACCATGACGCCTAACCGTCTGGAAGAAGCACAGTCTTCAAAGGTAATAAGCGTCGGGTCCACGTAGGATCAATCTCTTCAGTGATGCTCAATCACTTGGGGTTTGTAGGTGTTTGGGTTTTGGGTTTTTGGTTTTTCCTCACTTGATGATTTTCACTCAAAGTCCTTGGAGGATGGGTTGCTCTCAAATGACAAGTGTCAGTTTCTCTCGGAGCAGCCAACCAGCTAGTGGTTGTAGGGGGCGGCTATTTATAGCCTAGGGAGCAGACCGACATGATAAGACATAAATGCCCTTCAATGATATGACCGTTAGGTAGATAGATATTTTGGGACAGCTGGCGCATAGCACAGCAACGGTCAGAATTTTGAGTAGCAAAATCCTCAGGGCTATCATGTTCCTCACTGTGTAGGAAATCCGCACTGGTGAATTCCTAACTCCTCAGTCAGAACAAATTCCTCAGAGACCAGAAGAACTTCGTCTCTGTCACTGAAGAAATTGACTGAACTGTATGAGATTTCCAATGGCTTCACTCGAAGGGATTGGTAGGTGTAGGATTTTGAGTTGAGCATCACATGGAAATTTTTCCTTAGTATTTCCTCGACCCCCTTTAACAGTACGGTGCTTCCTATGACTCAAGAAAGAGAAAATGAAACTACAAAAACAAAAGTCTTCACGCTTCATGTTCCTCAAATGAATACCAAGTCTTAACGGTCACACCATTTTCTTCACTTTCAAAGTCTTCAGAAAGTCTTCAGAATACCAAAGTCTTCAGACGAAGAACTTCATTTTTAGGGGTCAACTTTCTTTGTAAATATCAAACTCCTCATAGACTTATAGACCTGTGTACACTCATAAACACATTAGTCCCTTAACCTATAAGTCTTCAATACACCAAAATCACTAAGGGGCACTAGATGCACTTACATCACCCTTTGGATCGATAAAACCTTCAGGTTGCATCATATACAACTCTTCTTCCAGAAATCCATTCAGGAATGCAGTCTTTACATCCATTCGCCAAATTTCATAATCATAAAATGCGGCAATTGCTAAGATGATTCGGACGGACTTAAGCATCACTACGGGTGAGAAGGTCTCATTGTAGTCAACTCCTTGAACTTGTCGAAAACCTTTTCAACAAGTCGAGCATTGTAGACAGTAACATTACCGTCAGCGTTTGTCTTCTTCTTGAAGATCCATTTATTCTCGATGGCTTGCCGATCATTGGGCAAGTCAACCAAAGACCACACTTTGTTCTCATACAAGGATCCCATCTCAGATTTCATGGCCTCAAGCCATTTTGCGGAATCTGGGCTCATCATCGCTTCCTCATAGTTCGTAGGTTCGTCATGGTCTAGTAACATGACTTACAGAACAGGATTATCGTACCACTCTAGTGCGGATCTCACTCTGGTTGACCTACGAGGCTCGGTAGTAACTTGATCTGAAGTTTCATGATCATCATCATTAGCTTCCTCACTAATCGGTGTAGGTGTCAAAGGAACCGGTTTTGTGATGAACAACTTTCCAATAAGGGAGAAGGTATAGTTACCTCATCAAGTTCTACTTTCCTCCCACTCACTTCTTTCGAGAGAAACTCCTTCTCTAGAAAGGATCCAAATTTAGCAACAAAAGTCTTGCCTTCAGAACTGTGATAGAAGGTGTACCCAATAGTTTCCTTTAGGTATCCTATGAAGACACATTTCTCCGATTTGGGTTCGAGATTATCAGGTTGAATCCTTTTCACATAAGCATCGCAGCCCCAAACTTTAAGAAACGATAACTTTGGTTTCTTGCCAAACCATAGTTCATAAAGCGTCGTCTCAACGGATTTAGATGGTGCCCTATTTAACGTGAATGCGGCCGTCTCTAAAGCATAACCACAAAATGATAGCGGTAAATCAGTAAGAGACATCATAGATCAAACCATATCTAATAAAGTACGATTACGATGTTCGGACACACCATTACGCTGTGGTGTTCCGGGTGGCGTGAGTTGCGAAACTATTCTGCATTGTTTCAAATGTAGACCAAACTCGTAACTCAAGTATTCTGCTCCACGACCAGATCATAGAAACTTTATTTTCTTGTTACGATGATTTTCCACTTCACTCTGAAATTCTTTGAACTTTTCAAATGTTTCAAACTTATGTTTCATTAAGTAGATATACCCATATCTGCTTAAATCATCCGTGAAGGTGAGAAAATAACGATACCAGTATGTATGATCTCCAATAAATCTGTTGCTCGCTCCATTGTTCCGGAGAACGACGTTTTAGTCATCTTGCCCATGAGGCATGGTTCGCAAGTACCAAGTGATTCATAATCAAGTCATTCCAAAAGCCCATCAGTATGGAGTTTCTTCATGCGCTTTATACCAATATGACCTAACCGGCAGTACCACAAATAAGTTGCACTATCATTATCAACTCTGCATCTTTTGGCTTCAATATTATGAATATGTGTATCACTACTATCGAGATTTAATATAAATAGACCACTCTTCAAGGGTGCATGACCATAAAAGATATTACTCATATAAATAGAACAACCATTATTCTCTGATTTAAATGAATAACCGTCTCGCATCAAACAAGATCCAGATATAATGTTCATGCTCAACGCTGGCACCAAATAACAATTATTTAGGTCTAAAACTAATCCCGAAGGTAGATGTAGAGGTAGCGTGCCGACCGCGATCACATCGACTTTGGAACCATTTCCCACGCGCATCGTCACCTCATCCTTAGCCAATCTTCGCTTAATCCGTAGCCCCTGTTTTGAGTTGCAAATATTAGCAACAGAACCAATAACAAATACCCAGGTGCTACTGCGAGCATTAGTAAGGTACACATCAATAACATGTATATCACATATACCTTTGTTCACCTTGCCATCCTTCTTATCCGCCAAATACTTGGGGCAGTTCCGCTTCTAGTGACCAGTCTGCTTGCAGTAGAAGCACTCAGTCTCAGGCTTAGGTCCAGACTTGGGTTTCTTCTCTAGAGCAGCAACTTGTTTGTTGTTCTTCTTGAAGTTCCCCTTCTTCTTCCCTTTGCCCTTTTTCTTGAAACTAGTGGTCTTGTTGACCATCAACACTTGATGCTCCTTCTTGATTTCTACCTCCGCAGCCTTTAGCATTGCGAAGAGCTCGGGAATTGTCTTATCCATCCCTTGCATATTATAGTTCATCACGAAGCTCTTGTAGCTTGGTGGCAGAGATTGAAGAATTCTATCAATGACACTATCATCCGGAAGATTAACTCCCAGTTGAATCAAGTGATTGTTATACCCAGACATTCTGAGTATATGTTCACTGCCAGAACTATTCTCCTCCATCTTGCAGTATAGAACTTATTGGAGACTTCATATCTCTCAATCCGGGCATTTGCTTGAAATATTAACTTCAACTCTTGAAACATCTCATATGCTCCATGACGTTCAAAACGTCGTTGAAGTCCCGGTTCTAAGTCGTAAAGCATGGCACACTGAACTATCGAGTAGTCATCAGCTTTGCTCTGCCAGACGTTCATAACATCTGGTGTTGCTCCTGCAGCAGGTTTGGCACCTAGCGGTGCTTCCAGGACGTAATTCTTCTGTGCATCAATGAGGATAACCCTCAAGTTACGGACCCAGTCCATGTAATTTCTACCATCATCTTTCAACTTTGCTTTCTCAAGGAACACATTAAAATTCAACGGAACAACAGCACGGGCCATCTATCTACAACAACATAGACATGCAAAATACTATCAGGTACTAAGTTCATGATAAATTAAAGTTCAGTTAATCAAATTATTTAAAGAACTCCCACTTAGATAGACATCCCTCTAATCTTCCAAGTGATCACGTGATCCATATCAACTAAACCATGTCCGATCATCACGTGAGATGGAGTAGTTTCAATGGTGAACATCACTATGTTGATCATATCTACTATATGATTCACGCTCGACCTTTCGGTCTCAGTGTTCCGAGGCCATATCTGCATATGCTAGGCTCGTTAAGTCTAACCTGAGTATTCCACGTGTGCAACTGTTTTGCACCCGTTGTATTTGAACGTAGAGCTTATCACACCCGATCATCACGTGGTGTCTCAGCACGAAGAACTTTTGCAACGGTGCATACTCAGGGAGAACACTTATACCTTGAAATTTAGTGAGAGATCATCTTATAATGCTACCGTCGATCTAAGCAAAATAAGATGCATAAAAGATAAACATCACATGCAATCAATATAAGTGATATGATATGGCCATCATCATCTTGTGCTTGTGATCTCCATCTCCGAAGCACCGTCATGATCACCATCGTCACCAGCACGACACCTTGATCTCCATCATAGCATCGTTGTCGTCTTGCCAACTATTGCTTCTATGACTATCGCTGCCTGATACGTCTCCGTCGTATCTACTTTTCCAAACACGTTTTCCCTTGTTTTGGACTCTAACTTGCATGATTTGAATGGAACTAACCCGGACTAACGCTGTTTTCAGCAAAATTGCCATGGTGTTATTTATGTGCAGAAACAAAAGTTCTCGGAATGACCTGAAACTTCACGGAACGTCTATTTGGAAATAATAAAAAATCCTTGCAAAAGATGAAGACCAGGGGGCCACCGCCTGTCCACGAGGGTGGGGGGCGCGCCCCTACCTTGTGGCCCCCCTAGAGCTCCTCCGACCTCAACTCCAACTCTATATATTTGGTTTCGGAGAGAAAAAATCAAAGAGAAGGATTCATCGCGTTTTACGATACGGAGCCGCCGCCAAGCCCTAAAACCTCTCGGGAGGGCTGATCTGGAGTCCGTTCGGGGCTCCGGAGAGGGGAATCCGTCGCCATCGTCATCATCAACCTTCCTCCATCACCAATTTCATGATGCTCATCGCCATGCGTGAGTAATTCCATCGTAGGCTTGCTGGACGGTGATGGGTTGGATGAGATTTATCATATAATCGAGTTAGTTTTGTTAGGGTTTGATCCCTAGTATCCACTATGTTCTGAGATTGATGTTTCTATGACCTTGCTATGCTTAATGCTTGTCACTAGGGCCCGAGTGCCATGATTTCAGATCTGAACATATTATGTTTTCATCAATATATGCGAGTTCTTGATCCTATATTGCAAGTCTATAGTCACCTATTATGTGTTATGATCCGTTAACCCCGAAGTGACAATAATCGGGATACTTACCGGTGATGACCGTAGTTTGAGGAGTTCATGTATTCACTATGTGTTAATGCTTTGGTCCGGTACTCTATTAAAAGGAGGCCTTAATATCCCTCAGTTTCCTCTAGGACTCCACTGCCACGGGAGGGTAGGACAAAAGATGTCATACAAGTTCTTTTCCATAAGCACGTATGACTATATTCGGAATACATGCCTAGATTAGATTGATGAATTGGAGCTAGTTCTGTGTCACCCTAGGTTATGACTGTTACATGATGAACCGCATCCAGCATAATTCTCTATCACCGATCCATTGCCTACGGGCTTTCCATATATTGTTCTTCGCTTATTTACTTTTCCATTGCTATTGTTACAACCACTACAAAATACCAAAAACATTACTTTTGCTATCATTACCTTTTGCTACCGTTACGACTACTATCATATTACTTTGCTACTAAACACTTTGCTATAGATATTAAGTTTCCAGGTGTGGTTGAATTGACAACTCGGCTGCTAATACTTGATAATATTCTTTGGCTCTCCTTGTGTCGAATCAATAAATTTGGGTTGAATACTCTACCCTCGAAAACTGTTGCGATCCCCTATACTTGTGGGTTATCAAGACTATTTTCTGGCACCGTTGCCGGGGAGCATAGCTGTATTCTTTGAGTCACTTGGGATTTATATCTGCTTATCATTATGAAGAATTTGAGAGATCCAAAAACCAAGATTTATCCCTCAACTACGAGGGGAGGTAAGGAACTGTCATCTAGCTCTGCACTTGATTCACCTTCTGTTTTGAGTAAGCTTGCGACACCTAAACCTACTTCTGCTATTCGTTCTGATATGTCGCATGTTATTGATGATGCCACTTCTTCTATGCATGATACTTATGATGAAACTACTTCTATGCTTGATACTACTATGCCACTTGGTGAATTTCTTGATGAGAAACTTGCTAGGGTTAGAGAGAATGAAAATATTGAATCTGATAATATTGATGAAAGTGATGATGAAGACTCTCCCTCTAATGAATTTGTATCACCTGTTATTCCCGAGGGTTATGTTTTTGAAAAAGAAGCTGCTCTAGCTATTTTAGCTTGCAAAGATAGATACGAACTTAAGAGGTTATTAGCTAAATGGAAGCAGCAATCTCTTAATGCTAGAATGAAACCCGACCCTGCGTTTGCTACTTCACCTATCTGTGTTACCGATAAGGATTATGAATTCTCTGTTGATCCTGATATAATTACTTTGGTTGAATCTGATCCTTTTCATGGCTATGAATCTGAAACTTTTGTGGCACATCTTACTAAATTAAATGATATAGCCACCCTGTTCACTAATGATGAGATAACTCGTTACTTTTATATCCTTAAAATATTTCCGTTCTCATTAAAGGGTGATGCTAAGATATGGTTTAATTCTCTTGATCCTGGTTGTGTGCGTAGTCCCCAGGATATGATTTATTACTTCTCTACTAAATATTTCCCTGCTCATAAGAAACAAGCTGCTTTGAGGGATATATATATATAATTTTGTTCAAATTGAAGAAGAGAGTCTCCCACAAGCTTGGGGGAGGCTTCTCAAGTTACTTAATGCTTTGCCTGATCATCCTCTTAAGAAAAATGAAATACTTGATATCTTTTATAATGGACTAATTGATGCTTCCAGAGATTACCTGGATAGTTGTGCTGGTTTTGGTTTCAGGGAAAGAACACTGGATGAAGCTGAAATTCTATTGAATAATATGTTGACAAATGAAAATAACTGGGCACTTCCTGAGCCTATTCCGAAACCAACTCCAAAGAAAAGAGGTGTTCTATTTCTCAGTCCTGAAGATATGCAAGAGGCAAAGAAATCTATGAAAGAAAAAGGTATTAAAGCTGAAGATGTTAAGAATTTACCTCCTATTGAAGAAATACATGTTCTTAATTTACCGCCTGTTGAAAAAACATTTAATCTTAATCCATTACCTATTGAAGAAACTCATGGGCTTGATAACCCAACACGGGTAGTAAAGGTAAATTCTCTCTATAGATATGATAAAGCTGAAATCCAATTTACTAAGTTTGCTAGCCCATGCTTAGATGAGTTTGATAAATTTATGGTTAAGCAAGAAGACTTCAATGCTTATTTTGGTAGACAATTGAAATACAATTCAAATATTCTTGAACACTTGGGTGATTATATGGCTAATGTCAAAGGTGAACTTAAACTTATTAGTAAACATGCTTCTATGGTTACCACTCAAGTAGAACAAGTACTTAAAGCTCAAAATGACTTGCTCAATGAATAGAATAGTAAGAAAAACTGATAATGCTGTTAGTGTTGGGGGACGTAGCAGAAATTCAAAAATTTTCCTACGTGTCACCAAGATCTATTTATGGAGAGACCAGCAACGAGGGGAAGGAGAGTGCATCTACATACCCTTGTAGATCGCTAAGCGGAAGCGTTCGAGTGAACGGGGTTGATGGAGTCGTACTCGTCGTGATCCAAATCACCGGAGATCCTAGTGCCGAACGGACGGCACCTCCGCGTTCAACACACGTACAGCCCGGTGACGTCTCCCATGCCTTGATCCAGCAAGGAGAGAGGGAGAGGTTGAGGAAGACTCTATCCAGCAGCAGCACAACGGTGTGGTGGTGGTGGAGGAGCGTGGCAATCCTGCAGGGCTTCGCCAAGCACCACAGAAGAGGAGGAAGAAGAGATGCAGGGCTGCACCAACGAGAGATCGAATCACGTGTTATGGGCAGCCCTAGGCCTCACTATATATAGGGGAGAGGGAGGAGGGTGCGCCCCCTCTAGGGTTCCCACCCCTAGGGGGGCGGCAGCCCTAGATGGGAAACAAGGGGCGGCCAAAAGGGAGAGAGGGAGGCGCCCCCTAGGGTGGGCCTTAGGCCCATCTAAGCCTAGGGTTTCCTCCTTTTTTCCTCCTAGCTGCCCCTTGGGCCTTGTGGGAGGCGCACCAGCCCACTTAGGGGCCGGTCCCTCACCACTCTTGGCCCATGCAAGCCTCCGGGGCTGGTGGCCCCACTTGGTGGACCCCCGGGACCCTCCCGGTGGTCCCGGTACATTACCGATAAACCCCGAAACTCTTCCGGTGACCAAAACAGGACTTCCCATATATAAATCTTTACCTCCAGACCATTCCGGAACTCCTCGTGACGTCCGGGATCTCATCCGGGACTCCGAACAACATTCGGTAACCACATACAAACTTCCTTTATAACCCTAGCATCATCGAACCTTAAGTGTGTAGACCCTACGGGTTCGGGAGACATGTAGACATGACCGAGACGTTCTCCGGTCAATAACCAACAGCGGGATTTGGATACCCATGTTGGCTCCCACATGTTCCACGATGATCTCATCGGATGAACCACCATGTCAAGGACTTAATCAATCCCGTATACAATTCCCTTTGTCTAGCGGTACGATACTTGCCCGAGATTCGATCGTCGGTATCCCGATACCTTGTTCAATCTCATTACCGGCAAGTCTCTTTACTCGTTTCATAACACATCATCCCGTGATCAACTCCTTGATCACATTGTGCACATTATGATGATGTCCTACCGAGTGGGCCCAGAGATACCTCTCTGTCACACGGAGTGACAAATCCCAGTCTCGATTCGTGCCAACCCAACAGACACTTTCAGAGATACCTGTAGTGTACCTTTATAGCCACCCAGTTACGTTGTGATGTTTGGCACACCCAAAGCATTCCTACGGTATCCGGGAGTTGCACAATCTCATGGTCTAAGGAAATGATACTTGACATTAGAAAAGCCTTAGCATACGAACTACACGATCTTTGTGCTAGGCTTAGGATTGGGTCTTGTCCATCACATCATTCTCCTAATGATGTGATCCCGTTATCAATGGCATCCAATGTCCATGGTCAGGAAACCGTAACCATCTATTGATCAACGAGCTAGTCAACTAGAGGCTTACTAGGGACATGGTGTTGTCTATGTATCCACACATGTATTTGAGTTTCCTATCAATACAATTATAGCATGGATAATAAACGATTATCATGAACAAGGAAATATAATAATAACTAATTTATTATTGCCTCTAGGGCATATTTCCAACAGTCTCCCACTTGCACTAGAGTCAATAATCTAGTTCACATCGCCATGTGATTAACACTCACAGGTTACATCGCCATGTAACCAACATCCAAAGAGTTTACTAGAGTCAATAATCTAGTTCACATCACTATGTGATTAACACTCAATGAGTTCTGGGTTTGATCATGTTGCTTGTGAGAGAGGTTTTAGTCAACGGGTATGAACCTTTCAGATCCGTGTGTGCTTTACAAATCTTTATGTCATCTCCTAGATGTAGCTACCACGTTCTATTTGGAGCTATTCCAAATAACTGTTCTACTTGGAGCTATTCTAAATTGTTGCTCCATTATACGTATCCGGCATCTCTACTCAGAGCTATCCGGATAGGTGTTAAGCTTGCATCGACGTAACTCTTTACGTCGAACTCTTTATCACCTCCATAATCGAGAAAATTCCTTAGTCCACTTAGTTACTAAGGATAACTTTGACCGCTGTCCTGTGATCCATTCTTAGATCACTCTTGTACCCCTTGACTGACTCATGGCAAGGCACATTTCAGGTGCGGTACACAGCATAGCATACTGTAGAGCCTATGTCTTAAGCATAGGGGACGACCTTCGTCCTTTCTCTCTATTCTGCCGTGGTCGAGCTTTAAGTCTTGACTTCATACCTTACAACTCAGGCAAGAACTCCTTCTTTGACTGATCCATCTTGAACACCTTCAAGATCATGTCAAGGTATGTGCTCATTTGAAAGTACCATTAAGCGTTTTGATCTATCCTCATAGATCTTGATGCTCAATGTTCAAGTAGCTTAATCCAGGCTTTCCATTGAAAAACACTTTCCAAATAACTCTGCATGCTTTCTAGAAATTCTACATCATTTCTGATCCATAATATGTCAACAACATATACTCATCAGAAATTCTATAGTGCTCCCACTCACTTCTTTGGAAATACAAGTTTCTCATAAACTTTGTATAAACCCAAAATCTTTGATCATCATCAAAGCATACATTCCAACTCCGAGATGCTTACTCCAGTCCCTAGAAGGATTGCTGGAGCTTTGCATACTTATTAGCATCTTTCAGGATTGACAAAACCTTCCGGTTTGTATCACATACAACCTTTCCTCAAAAAAACATCGAGGAAACAATGTTTTGACATCCTATCTGCAAGATTTCATAAATAATGCAAATATAATTCCAACAGACTCTTAGCATCGCTACGAGTGAGAAAGTCTCATCGCAGTCAACTCCTTGAACTTGTCGGAAAACATCTTAACGACAAGTCGAGCTTTCTTAATGGTGACATTTACCATCATTGTCCGTCTTCCTTTTAAAATCCATCTATACTCAATAGCATTACGACCATCGAGCCGTTCTGCCAAAGTCTACACTTTGTTTTCATACATGGATCCTCTCTCGGATTTTATGGCCTCGAGCCATTTATCGGAATCCGGGCCCACCATCACTTCTCCATAGCTCGTAGGTCCATTGTTGTCTAGCAACATGACTTCCAAGACAGGATTACGTACCACTCTGAAGTAGTACGCATCCTTGTCATCCCACGAGGTTTGGTAGTGACTTGATCTGAAGTTTCATGATCACTATCATAAGCTTCCACTTCAATTGGTGTAGGTGCCACAGGAAGAACTCCCTGTGCTCTGCCACACACTAGTTGAAGAGACGGTTCAATAACCTCATCAAGTCTCCACCATCCTCCCACTCAATTCTTTCGAGAGAAACTTTTCCTCGAGAAAGGACCCGATTCTAGAAACAATCCCTTATTGCTTTCGAATCTGAGACAGGAGGTATACCCAACTGTTTTGGGTGTCCTATGAAGATGCATTTATCCGCTTTGGGTTCGAGCTTATCAGCCTGAAACTTTTTCACATAAGCGTCGCTGCCCCAAACTTTTAAGAAATGACAGCTTAGGTTTCTCTAAACCATAGTTCATACGGTGTCATCTCATAGGAATTACGTGGTGCCCCTTTTAAAGTGAATGCGGTTGTCTCTAATGCCTAAGCCATAAACTATCGTGGTAATTCGATAAGAGACATCATGGTATGCATCATATCCAATAAGGTGCAGTTATGATGTTCGGACACCATCACAATATGGTGTTCCAGGCTGTATTAGTTATGAAACAATTTCCACAATGTCTTAATTCTGTGCCAAACTCGTAATTCAGATATTCATCTCTATGATCATATCATAGATATTTTATCCTCTTTTCACGGCGATCTTTCAACTTCACCCTGAAATTACTTGAACCTTTCAATAATTCAGACTCGTGATTCATCAAGTAAATATACTCGACATCTACTCAAATCATCTGTGAAGTAAGAACATAACGATATCCACTACATGCCTCAGCACTCATTGGATTGCACACATCAAAATGTATTACTTCCAACAAGTTGCTTTCTAGTTCCATTTTACTGAAAAACGAGGCTTTCAGTCATCTTGCCCATGTGGTATGATTTGCATGTCTCAAGTGATTCAAGATCAAGTGAGTCCAAACGGTCCATTTGCATGGAGTTTCTTCATGCATATACACCAATAGACATGGTTCGCATGCCTCAAACTTTTCAAAAACGAGTGAGCCCAAAGATCCATCAACATGGAGCTTCTTCATGCGTTTTATACCGATATGACTTAAGTGGCAGTGCCACAAGTAGGTGGTACTATCATTACTATCTTATATCTTTTGGCATGAACATGTGTATCACTACGATCGTGATTCAATAAACCATTTATTTAAGGTGCAAGACCATTGAAGGTATTATTCAAATAAACAGAGTAACCATTATTCTCCTTAAATGAATAACCGTACTGCGATAGACATAATCCAATCATGTCTATGTTCAACGCAAACACCAAATAACAATTATTTAGGTTTAACCCCAATCTCGATGGTAGAGGGAGCGTGCGATGCTTGATCATATCAACATTGGAAACACTTCCAACACATATCGTCAGCTCACCTTTAGCTAGTCTCCGTTTATTTCGTAGCTTTTATTTCGAGTTACTAACACTTAGCAACCGGACCGGTATCTCATACCCTGGTGCTACTAGGAGTACTAGTAAAGTACACATCAACACAATGTATATCCAATATACTTCTATCGACCTTGCCAGCCTTCTCATCTACCAAGTATCTAGGGTAATTCTGCTCCAGTGGCTGTTCCCCTTATTATAGAAGCACTTAGTCTCGGGTTTGGGTTCAACCTTGGGTTTCTTCACTAGAGCAGCAGCTGATTTGCCGTTTCATGAAGTATCCCTTCTTGCCCTTGCCCTTCTTGAAACTAGTGGTTTCACCAACCATCAACAATTGATGCTCCTTCTTGATTTCTACTTTCGCGGTGTCAAACATCGCGAGTATTTCAAGGATCATCATATCTATCCCTGATATGTTATAGTTCATCACGAAGCTCTAGCAGCTTGGTGGTAATGACTTCGGAGAAACATCACTATCTTATCTGGAAGATTAACTCCCACTTGATTCGAATGATTGTTGTACTCAGACAATCTAAGCACAAGCTCAACAATTGAGCTTTTCTCCTTAGTTTGCAGGCTAAGAAAATCATCGGAGGTCTTATACCTCTTGACGTGGGCACGAGCCTGAAATCCCAATTTCAGCCCTCGAAACATCTCATATGTTTCGCGACGTTTCAAAACCGTCTTCGGTGCCTCAACTCTAAACCATTTAACTGAACTATCACGTAGTTATCAAAACGTGTATGTCAGATGTTTGCAACATCCACAGACGACGTTCGAGGTTCAGCACACTGAGCGGTGCATTAAGGACATAAGCCTTCTATGAAGCAATGAGGACAATCCTCAGTTTACGAACCTAGTCCGCATAATAGCAACTATCAACTTTCAACTAATTTTTTTTCTCTAGGAACATATCTAAACAGTAGAACTATAGCGTGAGCTACGACATAATTTGCAAAATCCTTTTGACTATGTTCAGGATAATTAAGTTCATCTTATGAACTCCCACTTAGATAGACATCCCTCTAGTCATCTAAGTGATTACACGATCCGAGTCAACTAGGCCGTGTCCGATCATCACGTGAGACGGACTAGTCAACATCAGTGAACATCTTCATGTTGATCGTATCTTCTATACGACTCATGCTCGACCTTTCGGTCTTCTGTGTTCCGAGGCCATGTCTATACACATGCTAGGCTCGTCAAGTTAACCTAAGTGTTTGCATGTGTAAATCTGTCTTACACCCGTTGTATGTGAACGTTTGGATCAAACACCCGATCATCACGTGGTGCATTGAAACAACAAACTGTCGCAACGGTGCACAGTTAGGGGGAACACTTTCTTGAAATTTTAATGAGGGATCATCTTATTTACTACCGTCGTTCTAAGCAAATAAGATGTATAAACATGATAAACATCACATGCAATCAAATAGTGACATGATATGGCCAATATCATATTGCTCCTTTTGATCTCCATCTTGGGGCTCCATGATCATCTTGTCACCGGCATGACACCATGATCTCCATCATCATGATCTCCATCATCGTGTCTTCTTGAAGTTGTCTTGTCATCTATTACTTCTACTACTACAGCTAACGGTTAGCAATAAAGTGAAGTAATTACATGACGTTTATGTTGACACGCAGGTCATAAATAAATTAAGACAACTCCTATGGCTCCTGCCGGTTGTCATACTCATCGACATGCAAGTCGTGATTCCTATTACAAGAACATGATCAATCTCATACATCACATATATCATTCATCACATCCTTTGGCCATATCACATCACATAGCATACCCTGCAAAAACAAGTTAGACGTCCTCTAATTGTTGTTTGCATGTTTTACGTGGCTGCTATGGGTTTCTAGCAAGAACGTTTCTTACCTACGCAAAGACCACAACGTGATATGCCAATTGCTATTTACCCTTCATAAGGACCCTGTTCATCGAATCCGATCTGACTAAAGTGGGAGAGACAGGCACCCGCTAGCCACCTTATGCAACTAGTGCATGTCAGTCGGTGGAACCAGTCTCACGTAAGAGTACGTGTAAGGTCGGTCCGGGCCGCTTCATCCCACGATGCCGCCGAATCAAGATAAGACTAGTAACGGCAAGAATATTGAAAAAAATCAACGCCCACAACTACTTTGTGTTCTACTCGTGCATAGAATCTACGCATAGACCTAGCTCATGATGCCACTGTTGGGGGACGTAGCAGAAATTCAAAAAATTTCCTACGTGTCACCAAGATCTATCTATGGAGAGACCAGCAACGAGGGGAAGGAGAGTGCATCTACATACCCTTGTAGATCGCTAAGCGGAAGCGTTCAAGTGAACGGGGTTGATGGAGTCGTACTCGTCGTGATCCAAATCACCGGAGATCCTAGTGCCGAACGGACGGCACCTCCGCGTTCAACACACGTACAACCCGGTGACGTCTCCCATGCCTTGATCCAGCAAGGAGAGAGGGAGAGGTTGAGGAAGACTCTATCCAGCAGCAGCACAACGGTGTGGTGGTGGTGGAGGAGCGTGGCAATCCCGCAGGGCTTCGCCAAGCACCACAAAAGAGGAGGAAGAAGAGATGCAGGGCTGCACCAACGAGAGATCGAATCCGTGTTATGGGCAGCCCTAGGCCTCACTATATATAGGGGAGAGGGAGGAGGGTGCGCCCCCTTTAGGGTTCCCACCCCTAGGGGGGGTGGCAGCCCTAGATGGGAAACAAGGGGCGGCCAAGAGGGGAGAGAGGGAGGCGCCCCTTAGGGTGGGCCTTAGGCCCATCTAAGCCTAGGGTTTCCTCCTTTTTTCCTCCTAGCTGCCCCTTGGGCCTTGTGGGAGGCGCACCAGCCCACTCAGGGGCTGGTCCCTCACCACTCTTGGCCCATGCAAGCCTCCGGGGTTGGTGGCCCCACTTGGTGGACCCCCGGGACCCTCCCGGTGGTCCCGGTACATTACCGATAAACCCCGAAACTCTTCCGGTGACCAAAACAGGACTTCCCATATATAAATCTTTACCTCCGGACCATTCCGGAACTCCTCGTGACGTCCGGGATCTCATCCGGGACTCCGAACAACATTCGGTAACCACATACAAACTTCCTTTATAACCCTAGTGTCATCGAACCTTAAGTGTGTAGACCCTACGGGTTCGGGAGACATGCAGACATGACCGAGACGTTCTCCGGTCAATAAGCAACAGCGGGATCTGGATACCCATGTTGGCTCCCACATGTTCCACGATGATCTCATCGGATGAACCACCATGTCAAGGACTTAATCAATCCCGTATACAATTCCCTTTGTCTAGCGGTACGATACTTGCCCGAGATTCGATCGTCGGTATCCCGATACCTTGTTCAATCTCGTTACCGGCAAGTCTCTTTACTCGTTTCATAACACATCATCCCATGATCAACTCCTTGATCACATTGTGCACATTATGATGATGTCCTACCGAGTGGGCCCAGAGATACCTCTCTGTCACACGGAGTGACAAATCCCAGTCTCGATTCGTGCCAACCCAACAGACACTTTCAGAGATACCTGTAGTGTACCTTTATAGCCACCCAGTTACGTTGTGATGTTTGGCACACCCAAAGCATTCCTACGGTATCCGGGAGTTGCACAATCTCATGGTCTAAGGAAATGATACTTGACATTAGAAAAGCCTTAGCATACGAACTACACGATCTTTGTGCTAGGCTTAGGATTGGGTCTTGTCCATCACATCATTCTCCTAATGATGTGATCCCGTTATCAATGACATCCAATGTCCATGGTCAGGAAACCGTAACCATCTATTGATCAACGAGCTAGTCAACTAGAGGCTTACTAGGGACATGGTGTTGTCTATGTATCCACACATGTATCTGAGTTTCCTATCAATACAATTATAGCATGGATAATAAACGATTATCATGAACAAGGAAATATAATAATAACTAATTTATTATTGCCTCTAGGGCATATTTCCAACAGTTAGAGTTATGACTAGAGGTGGTAGAATGACTCAGGAACCTTTGTATCCTGTAGGCCACCCTAAGAGAATTGAGAAAGATTCTCAGAGAAATAATATAGATGCACCTAGTCCTTCTAAAAGGAAGAAAAAGAAAAATGATAGGACTTTGCATGCTTCTAGTGAACCTGTTATCGATACACCTGAGAATCCAAATAATATTTCTATTTCTGATGCTGAAACACAATCTGGTAATGAACCTGAAACTAGTGATAATGTTAATGATGATGCTCAACCTAGTAATAATAATGATATAGAAATTGAACCTGCTGTTGATCTTGATAACCCACAATCGAAGAATCAACGTTATGATAAGAAAGACTTTCTTGCTAGGAAACATGGTAAAGAAAGAGAACCATGGGTTCAGAAACCCATGCCTTTTCCTCCCAAACCATCCAAGAAAAAGGATGATGAGGATTTTGAGCACTTTGCTGAAATGATTAGACCTATCTTTTTGCATATGCAATTAACTGATATGCTTAAAATAAATCCTTATGCTAAGTATATGAAAGAAATTGTTACAAATAAGAGAAAGATACCGGAAGCTAAAATTTCCACCATGCTTGCTAATTATACTTTTGAAGGTGGAATACCTAAGAAACTAGGAGATCCAGGAGTACCCACTATACCATGCTCCATTAAAAGAAATTATGTTAAAACTGCTTTATGTGATCTTGGAGCAGGTGTTAGTGTTATGCCTCTCTCTTTATATCGTAGACTTGATTTGAATAAGTTGACACCTACTAAAATATCTTTGCAAATGGTTGATAAATCAACTGCTATACCTCTCGGTATTTGTGAGGCTGTGCCTATTATAGTTGCAAACGTTACTATTTTAACGGAATTTTTTATTCTTGATATTCCCAAGGACGATAGTATGTCTATTATTCTTGGAAGACCCTTTTTGAATTCTGCAGGGGCTGTTATTGATTGCACTAAAGGCAATGTCACTTTTCATGTTAATGGTAATGAGCATAAGATACACTTTCCGAGGAAACAACCTCAAGTTCATAGTATCAACTCTATTGGAAAAATTCCATCAATTATATTTGGAGGTTTTAAATTTCCTCTTCCTACTATCAAGAAGAAATATGATATTCTTATTATTGGGGATGTGCATATTCCCGTTGAGGTAACATAGTGTTATTCGAAATTTCTCCGGTTCCATGTTATTCGGAATGAGTTCGTTAACAAGACTTGATCAACCTTGTTAGTGGATTCCTTTTGATGATCATGAGATGGATGAAGTTAGAAAACACAACTCTCTGTACCCTCCTTTTACTTTCTATTATTTATATTAAATAAAATAAAAATAGTATTTTTCTGTCTGTTATCTGAATTATCCGTGCAATATAAAAATACCCCGAAAATAAAAGTTCTCCAAATGCCCTGAAATTTAAATATGTTTTTTTCTGGAATATTTGAGAATATTTGGCACCGAGAACACGACAGGGGGGCATCCACCTGGCCACGAGGGTGGAGGGCGCGCCCTACCCCTGGGCACGCCCCCTACCCCGTGGGCCCACGGTGGCCCTCCTCCACTTATTTCTGCACCCACACACTCCTTCTTCCTCCCACAAACACGAATATCCAGCTCAAACCCGAGTCCAATCTCATTTTGCTGCCATTTTCGATCTCCTTGCTCAAAGCACCTCTCACAAAACTGCTTGGGGAGATTGTTCCTTGGTATGTGACTCCTCCATTGGTCCAATTAGTTTTTGTTCTAGTGCTTTATTCATTGCAAATTTGTGCTGCTTAGGTGACCCTGTTCTTGAGCTTGCATGTCAAATTTATATGGTCAAAAGTAGTTCTAATGCATGATATAGGCTCTAGGCACTTGTAGGAGTAGTTGCTATCAATTTTGTTGAGTTTGGTTACTTTTATTATGAAGTTACTAAAAATTTCAGAAATTTTTCACAGGAAGAAATATGCTTAGGAAAATGTACCAAGGTGGTTCTTCAAGGAAGCAAGGACCCAGGCTTGCAATGCGTGATGCTGATGAAGAGCCAGCAAGAGACGCTCCAGTGCATCCTTATGAATGGCCTTCAGAAAACTTTATGGATCGAGCAGGAATTAAGGAAGAATTTAACGCATATTTGCGTAACCCTGATCTTGTGAGCTTCGAGGAAGAGAAGTGCAACGAGTATCACTATCTCACTAGTTCCTTTGTGAGGAGGTTTGAATATTCATCTTCACGTAATTCTCCAACTATCCCATTTGATGTTTATGAAAATTCTTACACTATGGACTTAGAGGATTTTACCACTGCTAAACTTCCACAATGGGGTAGTGTCAGGAACCTCGCAAATCTGAATTTAGAGATTTTCTTGCTAGTATAACTGTGGGGGAGTCTAGAGATATAACACAAGCTACCATAGGGAGCATTCACTTTCCTGCTATACATTATTTTGCTCTCTTCATAGGTAGATGCATTAATGGTAAAGATGAGGCATGTCACATGTGTGTCCCTGAACTCAGTATTCTTAGGAGTGCTGTGTTGGGAGATAAATCTTATAATTTGGGAGCCATTATTGCACGTAGGTTGCATCTTAATAGATTTAATGGAGATTTCTTTGGTGGAATTTATGCAACCCGCATAGCTAATTTTCTTGGTATAGCCATACGTGAAGATGATATTGAGTTGCCTCCTGCTTATTTGGATTATGAGGCTATGGTTCACCACCAGTTTGTCGAGAGGAATGAACCACCTCTCCAGTATCGCTTAATCTTTGACAGACGCCGTGCTGTCCGTATTACTCTCCCTACTCCTGCCTTCTTTGATTATCAGGCAAAAGGAAGATTTGTTATTACAAGAGAGGACGCAGATGAGTACGAGAGGAAGGCAGAGGCCGCTCGTCGCCACGCTGCAGCTCAGGAGGCGATAGCCGCTGCATCTCAGTACGACCCCAACTATTATTATGGATATCCGCCAGGCCAGCCGTGGCTATAGACCAACTTAGGCCAATAGCCTAAGCTTGGGGGAGTACGCATTTCTCACCGACATTATATTCATGTTCACACACTCATTGCTAGATGTCGGTGCTCATACTTTTTCACTGTATCATCCATGCTAGTTTATTTTCCTTTTTATGCTTTCTTCTTGTGTGTTTAATAAACCTTAAGAAAAAGCAAAGAAAATTAGTTGTAGCTTTTAATTAGTTTACTTTCCATGCTTGTAGTAGTAATTAAAAAGAAAACCCAAAAAGATTTCCTGTTCTTTTGCTTGTTGGGAGCTTTCCCGTGTAAATAGTTTTATTTCTTTTATTTTCTTTGGGGGTCGATAGGAGAAGACCATGATTAAATTGTTGAAGTAGCTCTTATATGCATTATTGTTGATCCGACAAAAGAGCCCATATTGCCTTGTCTTCTACTATTTATTGAATGCTTGCAGATTCCAGCTTAGTCCAATGCACATGCACTATTATTATTATTATTATTATTCACATCGTTCGGTCGTGCAAGTGAAAGGCAATTATGACGATATATGATGGACTGACTGAGATGAGAAAAGCTGGTATGAACTCGACCTCTCTTGTTTTTTTAAATATGATTAGTTCATCATTCCTGATTCAGCCTATTATGAATAAACATGTTTGCAATGACAACTAGAGATCATAGTTTCTTGTGCCATGCTTGATTAGCTAGGAGCTTATAATGGTTTACCTTGCGTGCCAACATGCTATTAAAATGGTTGTGATGTGGTATGATAGGGTGGTATCCTCCTCTGAATGATTTAAGTGACTTGACTTGGCGCATGTTCACGCATGTAGTTGAAACAAAATCAACATAGCCTTCACGATATTTATGTTCATGGTGGATTATATCCTACTCATGCTTGCATTCGGTGTTGATTAATTTTAATGCATGTTCATGACTGTTGTCGCTCTCTAGCTGGCCGCTTCCTAGTCTTTTGCTAGCCTTCACTTGTACTAAGCGGAAATACTTCTTGTGCATCCAACTCCATAAACCCCCAAGTTATTCGATATGAGTCCACCATACCTACCCATATACGGTATCTACCTGCCGTTCCAAGTAAATTTGTATGTGCCAAACTCTAAACCTTCAAATAAATATCCTGTTTTGTATGCTTGAATAGCTCATGTATCAAGTAGGGCTGTCCGTATCTTCCATGTTAGGCGGGTTATTCTCAAGAGGAGTGGACTTCGCTCCTCACTCACGAGAAAGTGGCTGGTCACCGGGATGCAAACTAAATCAAAATAATTGCAAACAAAACTCCCCCTAGGACTCTTGTTAGTTGGAGGCACCCGTTGTTTCGAGCAAGCCATGGATTGATGCTTGTTGGTGGAGGGGGAGTATAAAATTTACCATTCTGTTTGCGAACCGCCTATAATGTGTGTAGCATGGAAGATATCGCCATCTCTTGGTTGTTATGTTGACAATGAAAGTATACCGCTCAAAATATTATTCACCTCTATTTCAAAACCGAGATCTGGCACCTCTACAAATCCCTGCTTCCCTCTGCGAAGGGCCTATCTATCTACTTTCATGTTGAGTCATCATCCTCTTATTAAAAAGCACCAGTTGGAGAGCACCGCTGTCATTTGCATTCATTACTGTTAGTTTACATTGAGTATGACTTGACTGGATCTCTTTTACCATGAATTACAATGTCTAGTCAGTCCTTGATCTTTAAAGGTGCTCTGCATTTATGTTTTGCGGTCTCAAAAAGGGCTAGCGAGATACCATCTTGTTATATCATATTATGATTGTTTTGAGAAAGTGTTGTCATCCGAGATTTATTATTATTGCTTGCTAGTTGATTATGCCATTGATATGAGTAAACAGGAGACCTATGCGTTATTATGAATATGGTTAGTTCATAATCTTTGCTGAAAACTTGAATGCTGGCTTTATATATTTACAACAACAAGAGCAAATAGAGTTTGTAAAAGTTTTTCTTTATCACTTTCAGTTTGTCAACTGAATTGCTTGAGGACAAGCAAATGTTTAAGCTTGGGGGAGTTGATACATCTACGTCGTATCTACTTTTCCAAACACTTTTGCCCTTGTTTTGGACTCTAACTTGCATGATTTGAATGGAACTAACCCGGACTGACGCTGTTTTCAGCAGAATTGCCATGGTGTTATTTATGTGCAGAAACAGAAGTTCTCGAAATGACCTGAAACTTCACGGAACGTCTATCTGGAAATAATAAAAAATCCTTGCAAAAGATGAAGACCAGGGGGCCCACCACCTGTCCACGAGGGTGGGGGGCGCGGCTGCCCCCCTAGGGCGCGCCCCCTACCTCGTGGCCCCCAGGAGCTCCTCCGACCTCAACTCCAACTCTATATATTTGGTTTTGGGGAGAAAAAAAATCAGAGAGAAGGATTCATCACGTTTTACGATACGGAGCCGCCGCCAAGCCCTAAAACCTCTCGGGAGGGCTGATCTGGAGTCCGTTCGGGGCTCCGGAGAGGGGAATCCGCCGCCATCGTCATCACCAACCATCCTCCATCACCAATTTCATGATGCTCACCGCCGTGCGTGAGTAATTCCAGCATAGGCTTGCTGGACGGTGATGGGTTGGATGAGATATATCATGCAATCAAGTTCATTTTGTTAGGGTTTGATCCTTAGTGTCCACTATGTTCTGAGATTGATGTTGCTATGACTTTGCTATGCTTAATGCTTGTCACTAGGGCCCGAGTGCCATGATTTCAGATCTGAACCTATTATGTTTTCATCAATATATGAGTGTTCTTGATCCTATCTTGCAAGTCTATAGTCACCTATTATGTGTTATGATCCGTTAACCCCGAAGTGACAATAATCAGGATACTTACCGGTGATGACCGTAGTTTGAGGAGTTCATGTATTCACTATGTGTTAATGCTTTGGTCCGGTACTCTACTAAAAGAAGGCCTTAATATCCCTTAGTTTCCGCTAGGACCCCGCTGCCACGGGAGGGTAGGACAAAAGATGTCATGCAAGTTCTTTTCCATAAGCATGTATGACTATATTCGGAATACATGCCTACATTACATTGATGAATTGGAGCTAGTTCTGTGTCACCCTAGGTTGTGACTGTTACATGATGAACCGCATCCGACATAATTCTCTGTCACTGATCCACTGCCTACGAGCTTTCCATATATTGTTCTTCGCTTATTTACTTTTCTGTTGCTATTGTTACAACCACTACAAAATACCAAAAAAACAATACTTTTGCTATCATTACCTTCTGCTACCGTTACCACTACTATCATATTACTTTGCTACTAAACACTTTGCTGCAGATATTAAGTTTCCAGGTGTGGTTGAATTGACAACTCAGCTGCTAATACTTGAGAATATTCTTTGGCTCCCCTTGTGTCGAATCAATAAATTTCGGTTGAATACTCTACCCTCGAAAACTGTTGCGGTCTCCTATACTTGTGGGTTATCACTGCCGCTTAGTGATGAAGTAAAGCAATTACAGGGCGATTGCATTGCATACAATAAAGCGACAACATATGGCTCCTGCCAGTTGCCGATAACTCGGTTACAAAACATGATCATCTCATACAATAAAATTTAGCATCATGCCTTGACCATATCACATCACAACATGCCCTGCAAAAACAAGTTAGACGTCCTCTACTTTGTTGCTGCAAGTTTTACGTGGCTGCTACAGGCTGAGCAAGAACCGTTCTTACCTACGCATCAAAACCACAACGATAGTTCGTCAAGTTAGTGCTATTTTAACCTTCTCAAGGACTGGGCGTAGCCACACTCAGTTCGACTAGAGTTGGAGAAACTGACACCCGCCAGCCACCTATGTGCAAAGCACGTCGGTAGAACCAGCCTCGCGTAAGCGTATGTGTAATGTCGGTCCGGGCCGCTTCATCCAGCCATATCGTCGAACCAAAGTGTGACATGCTGGTAAGCAGTATGACTTGTATCGCCCACAACTCACTTGTGTTCTACTCGTGCATATAACATCTACGCATAAAAACTAGGCTCTGATACCACTGTTGGGGAACATAGTAATTTCAAAAAATTTCCTACACACACGCAGGATCATGGTGATGCTTAGCAACGAGAGGGGAGAGTGTTGTCTACATACCCTTGTAGACCGAAAGCGGAAGCGTTAGCACAACGCGGATGATGTAGTCGTACGTCTTCACGATCCGACCGGTCCAAGTACCGAACGTACGACACCTCTGAGTTTAGCACACGTTTAGCTCGATGACGTCCCGCGAACTCCGATCCAACAGAGCTTCACAGGAGACTTCCGCCAGCACGATGGCGTGGTGACAGTGATGATGTTGTTAACGACGCAGGGCTTCGCCTAAGCACCAGTACGATATAATCGCGGTTGAATATGGTGGAGGGGGCTGATACGTCTCCAACCTATCTATAATTTTTGATTGCTCCATGCTATATTATCTACTGTTTTGGACTATATTGGGCTTTATTTTCCACTTTTATATTATTTTTGGGACTAACCTATTAACCGGAGGCCTAGCCCAGAATTGCTGTTTTTTGCCTATTTCAGTATTTCGAAGAAACAGAATATCAAACGGAGTCCAAACGGAATAAAACCTTTGGGGACATGATTTTCTCACCGAACATGATCCAGGAGACTTGGACCCTACTCCAAGGAGTCAAAGAGGTGGTCACGAGGGTGGGGGGCGCGCCCCCTGCCTCGTGGGCCCCTCGGTGCTCCACCGACGTACTCCTTCCCCCTATATATACCTACGTACCCCCAAACGATCAGAACAGGAGCCAAAAACCTAATTCCACCGCCGCAACTTTCTGTATCCACGAGATCCCATCTTGGGGCCTGTTCCGGAGCTCCGCCGGAGAGGGCCGTCATCACGGAGGGCTTCTACATCATCATAGCCCCTCTGATGAAGTGTGAGTAGTTTACCTCACACCTTCGGGTCCATAGTTAGTAGCTAGATGGCTTCTTCTCTCTTTTTGGATCTCAATACAAAGTTCTCCCCCTCTCTTGTGGAGATCTATTAGATGTAATCTTCTTTTTGCGGTGTGTTTGTTGAGACCGATGAATTGTGAGTTTATGATCAAGTCTATCTATGAATAATATTTGAATCTTCTCTGAATTCTTTTATGTATGATTGGTTATCTTTGCAAGTCTCTTCGAATTATCCGTTTGGTTTGGCCAACTAGATTGGTAGTTCTTGCCATGGGAGAAGTGCTTAGCTTTGGGTTCGATCTTGCGGTGTCCTTTCCCAGTGACAAAAGGGGCAGCAAGGCACGTATTGCATTGTTGCCATCGAGGATAACAAGATGGGGTTTATTTCATATTGCATGAATTTATCTCTCTACATCATGTCATCTTGCTTAAAGCGTTACTCTGTTTTTAACTTAATACTCTAGATGCATGCTGGATAGCGGTCGATGAGTGGAGTAATAGTAGTAGATGCAGAATCGTTTCGGTCTACTTGTCACGGATGTGATGCCTATATACATGATCATACCTAGGTATTCTCATAACTATGCTCAATTCTGTCAATTGCTCAACAGTAATTTGTTCACCCACCGTAGAATACTTATGCTCTTGAGAGAAGCCACTAGTGAAACCTATGGCCCCCGGGTCTATTCTCATCATATCAATCTCCAACACTTTAATCTTGCTTTGCTTTTTTACTTTGCCTTTTACTTTTCACTTTGCATCTCTATACCAAAAATACCAAAGTATTATATCTATCAGATCTCACTCTCGTAAGTGACCATGAAGGGATTGACAACCCCTAATCGCGTTGGTTGCGAGTAGCTATCGTTTTGTGCAGGTACGAGGGACTTGAGCGTGGCCTCCTACTGGATTGATACCTTGGTTCTTAAAAACTGAGGGAAATACTTACGTTACTCTACTGCATCATCCCTTCCTCTTCGGGGAAATCCAACGCAAGCTCAAGAGGTAGCGAGAAGAATTTCTGGCGCCGTTGCCGGGGAGTCTACGCAAAAAGTCAACATACCAAGTACCCATCACAATCCCTATCTCTCGCATTACATTATTTGCCATTTTCCTCTCGTTTTCCTCTCCCCCACTTCACCCTTGCCGTTTTATTCGCCCTCTCTCTCTCTATCCTCCCTCTCTATTTGCCTCTTTTGCCCATTTGCTCTTGTTTGCTCGTGTGCTAGTTTGCTTGCTTGTCGTTATGTCTGAAATTGGGGAAGTTATCGCCGATATGGGCGATAACAATATCATGGAAAATTCTGATGCTCCTGCTGAAGAACCCCCTACCTACCATACAAAAAGATTTCGAATCGGTAGTGGTAATATTATTGGAAAAGGAGTTATTCAAGATTTCTTTACTTGTGCCGGTGCTTTGCCCTCTATGGGCGGTTCTATTCTCCATAGAACTAATAGTCTTGCGGACGTATTGCCATGCTTATCGTTGAACTTGAAAGGCAATTTATGCATATGCACCCATCTATACAAAGAGTTTTCCT
The DNA here is from genome assembly GCF_003073215.2 of Triticum urartu. Lineage (NCBI taxonomy): Eukaryota > Viridiplantae > Streptophyta > Magnoliopsida > Poales > Poaceae > Triticum > Triticum urartu. The sequence goes on along the minus strand of NC_053023.1, from coordinate 32,526,112 downwards.
AGAATTTTCTAATATCGAGCATTCCTCTGTTAAGCGTGCCGCTACTATCTTTTTGGCTCATGAATTCAGATTTATAATAAAAGAAGCCAAAGAAATCTTTGCGCACTATAGGGTGGACGCTGGTCGTCCTCCCATAGAATCTATCCTCTTCGATCAAGAAGAAATTATGCGCTTTCAGTCTCTTGACTATGTTGCTTTTCATGAAAACCTTAGAAAAAAAAGGTGCCAATCAAAATTTTAATTGATAGAATCTCTGAACTTAATAATGATTTGGCTATTCAAAATAATGAGCTAGGATGCTCTCTTGAGTTTAGGCTCACAAGGTTCTGTCAAAAGAATGCTTATAATGATGAATTGGTTGTACAATACGAAGGGCCGAAAGAGGAACCTATACCTCCTAAAATTGATCTTGGGGACTTCTGTCCTATTAAATTTGGCCCTTTTGATTAATTTTGCTTGCCTCAAAGAAAACTTGCTGCCGAACGTAGAGAATATGAAATGAGTTTCACCGATCTATCTTATTACTACGGCACAACCTAAATCTATCCTCGCTTTTATGCCTAGCTAGGGGCGTTAAACGATAGCGCTTGTTGGGAGGCAACCCAATTTTATTTTTATTCCTTGCTTTGTGCTCCTGTTTAGTAATAAATAAATTATTTAGCCTCTGTTTTGGTTGTGTTTTTTGTGTTTAATTAGTGTTTGTGCCAAGTAGAACCGTTGGGAAGACTTGGGGAAAGTCTTGTTGAACTTGCTGTAAAAAACAGAAACTTTAGCGCTCACGAGAACTGCTGTCATTTTTATTTGGGGAGTACTATTTAGTTAATTATTTTTGCATATGATTAATATATAAATTCCTCACGTCCAGAAATTTATTTTAGAATTTTTGGGGTTCCAGATCTTGCGCTAGCTACAGATTACCACAGACTGTTCTGTTTTTGACAGATTCTGTTTTTCGTGTATTGTTTGCTTATTTTGATGAATCTATGGTTAGTAAAATAGTTTATAATCCATAGAGAAGTTGGAATACAGTAGGTTTAACACCAAT
>NC_053023.1:32402538-32524067 GCF_003073215.2 Triticum urartu | reverse complement strand
ATGGACATCCAATGGCCACAGCTGCCAAAACCGTGTGTTGTTGACAAAGCCTTGCATACTTGTCAACTTAGTTTTTTTAGGGGACGCGTCAACTTAGAAGGCCCACAAGTGTGTGGCAGAGAACATATAGCCCATTGCGATTTGTAAGAATGTACAACCCATTTTTTAATTCTAATGGAATTTACTACAGCCCATTACAGTTTTTTAAAAGCACAGCCCATTTTCTAGCTAGGACAGCGATTAATAATTTCAACCATTCCTCAAAAAAAAGATTAATAATTTCAACCAACCGCTCAAAACAGAATTCAAAAAAAATTCCCACATTTTTATGGGATCCAAAATATTTTTATCCAAGATTTCTTGCCAGATTAAATATAATTTCCAAATAAAGTTGTATTACGTTGAAATCCAACGAAATATTGCGCGCGCAACAAGTAATGAAATTAAAAATTCCAAATTCCAAAAATAATATATTTTTTAAACTAATTACGCGTTTGGTGCAGTTTTTATAGTAACTGCCCAGTTATTATAATTACATCCCATTTATTATTTCTTAAAGTTCAGTTTCTTGTTAAGCCTAATGCATACCTCGTAGGAAAGTTTGCAGCCCAGTGGGGCGGATAAGTTGACCCGGATATTGTGTACAACTGTCGGCCCAGTTGCACCGCTGATGTTGAAAAAAAGGCCTGTGTAGTAGAGTACAACCTAACATGGCTACTCAGCCCACATTCAGCAACGCCGGAAAGACCCAAACAAGGCTTCTGTACAACTTTTTGAAGTCACTGAGCTCAACTAAGATTAAAGTGGAACCTAATTAAAAGTTGTCACGAGCAAAGAAATAATTCAATGGGTCCCACTTATGCGTGTGTGCGTGTGTGCGTGTGTGTGTGAGAGAGAGAGAGACCCATCAGTCAATGCTTGTAAATACATAATTCAGCCATATGCATTGTTGATGCTCAGTAAAAACTTGTATAGTTGACACAATTATATAGAACATCATAGCACACTGAACTTGCATACAAAAAATTTCACGCAGGCGGCACAATCAGGATGGAAGCATTGGATCGCTACGGGTAGTGCTATGTTGAAACCAACGAACACGTACATAATGGTTAATCTTCTTTATCAATGACCGGGAAATATCTTGAATGTTGTGCAAAGAAAACAGACAGACAACACAATAAGTTCTGCTAGCACATTAAGTTGACGTACAACCCTTTCTAAAAAAAGTTCAGGTACAAAATTAGAACAGGTCACAATCAAATGTACTGGCACAACAGTGCTTCACACCGTCAGAGCCCAGCTGTCTGGAGGAACAAACATACTTATGAGCTCACCTCCCAGGTCGTTGATAAGCTCATTCATGGACTCGCTGTTCCAAGCACGTCGTGGCAAGCCGTGGAAGGTAAGCTTTGTTAAAAGCTCAAGCTCAGAGGGCACCAAGCCCCATCCTGGGTACCACCGATCAAAGCTCACTAGCGCGCCATCGCAAAAAAATGCCGGGAAGATTCGAACACACGACTGCAGTCGAAAGTTGTCCGGAACATGACGAAGAAATTAGCCGGTGGCGAACAAACTTCGACTAGAAATTCACTTATTTTGATGCCGTGCGCAATGCCAAGAGCTTTGACAAGGTCGTCCGGCAAGACACTAGGCCAGTCGCCGTTGATGGTTACCATCAGCACTTTGCCGACAAACTGGTCGTCAAGCGCCGCCATGCCACTTTTGAGCGACAGCACGCAGCGACTGAAGGCAGGACGGACCTGAGGATCTCCGGCTCGGAGATCCACGTTGACCGGCGACATGATAGCGTGCTTGAGTACAGGGAGTACAGGAGGGGGATTTGGGGGAACTAGAGTAGGAATCGAGATTCTAGAGGTGGGTGAGGGGCGAGAGATTGGGGATGAAAAGGTAGCATGAATTTCGAACACGCGCCAATATGCTCTCATCACGCAAGCACACGAAAACACCGAGGGCACCCACATGTCGGCCTAAGAGTCCTTATTCTTTCTTTTTTGGAGAGCTCGGCCTTTTTTTAGGATCTTTTGAGAGCCCGGCCTGAGAGTCATAATTGACATGTTTGGCATTGCGTTACTACTCGGCCCATATTCAACGACACCTCACTGGCCCAACCAAGTGTACATCATCGAAAAGACACTGTGCTCAAATTATATAACTTGAAAAAAGGAGATACACTCTGAACACTGGAGAATGGTGATGCCCTCATTTAGCCCACCAGTAGTTCGAGACAATAAACAGTTCGAAACAACGATATATACAACATTCAAACACTGACTAGTGACTACTATAGACATAAACAACAAGACATGATAGTACGATGTCCATCCAACGGCAGTAGTGCTTCTTCAACCTCTGATCTTCTTGCTCCAGCCGCCCAAAGCTGCGCCGGTCGTGCCGCATGCTCCTGCCTCCCATGGTCGGCTGTGCTGCTGCAGAGGCCTCACCGCCCCCTACTATTCCCACCACTGGGCAGGCCCTGCGGCGACGGCAGCCTCACACCGCAGCCGAACCGGTGAACCCTCATAGTCCTCTTCGCGCGGGCTTCCACTGCCGCGTCATCCCCTTCCTAGGCCTCGTCGTCGTCCACCGCCGTGGTGCTCTCCGCGCGGCATGGTCAACATGGTCAAGGAATGACTTCCATCGGAAGACTACTGTACATGGTGAGGCTTACAGCTGGGTCCACGGCCACAGCCCAGTTTTTTTGTGATTTGCCAAGTAAGTCGCCTTGTCAGGCCTGTTGGGCTGCAAATCTTTCAACACGAGGAGAGCTTTCATTCGGCTGGCCGAGAAAATGGCCCGTCAGTAATGAGAAATGGGTTGTACATTTTTAAAACACATCAAACCGGCAATTAGTTTCAAATATCTTTTTTTTCATTTCAAGATTTTAAATTACATTAATTTTTATGCGTGGATAATTTTTTGGATTTTATATTGATATACATTTATTTTTAAAATCAGTTTGAATGTGAGTCAAAATTTCGGGATTAAAAACAGTTCGGACCGCACCGAAATATGCAAAATTTCGTATAATTTTTTAACCGTTGCCACAATATGGGCTGTAATGCTAACAAAAAGAATATGGGCTCTAAAAAAATCTTAAGAATTAGCAAATGGGCTATAAATTTTTAGAAATAATGGCAGATGGGCTGTATGCTGTTTTCCACAGATTTGAGGCTTTCCTAAAAAAAGGTTGACGCACAAGCACTGACTGTTGGATGTCCATCCAACGGCCGTCGTGCTTTTTCAATCTCTGCTCTTCCTGCTCCAACCGCTCAAACAAGCGCCGACGGGACTGCCTGCTCCCTCGTCCTCGTGGCCGGCTTCACTGCCGCACAGGCCTCACCGCCCGACCGTACTCCCATCGCTGGCCTAGCCATCCCTCTACTCACCCACACCTGCTGTTATTCTCCAGTGACTGCAGACGAACCAGTAAACCCTCGTACAGTCGTACTCCCCTCCGCGTGGGAAAAACTGTCGAGTCTTCCCTGCCTCCGTATCGTCCCCTTCCTAGGCCTCGCCGTCATCCACGGCCGCAGCAAGGAAGTGCCTCCTTATTGCGCAGAAAATAATGATTCCTCCACCTGACAGCTGGGACCCACCAGACGGGCCACTGTATTTCACGAAAAAAACGTTTTCCCCTGACTGCTGGGACCCACCACCTACATCTTCGCAGGCAAGGAAGTGCCTGACAGTCAGGACCCACCTGGTCGAAGCGTATGTAGCGTTGTCATTCTGGTCGCGAACGTGTACGTACATACTGTTCGATGTAGAGGCACGCACGTGTCGTAGTAGAGGCGCGCACGTGTCATAGTAGAGGCGCGCACATAGCATGTACACGTACGTACAGCGGCCAGGGTGCAAGATAGAAAATATGGCCACGTATGTGTACATACGGGCAGGGTCTGGAACGCCTACTCGCGCATACGTAGGGCCAGGGCTCGTGTACTTGGCTGGGACGGAACGGAAAAACAGCGTCGTCGTCGTGTTCATGGGGAGGCAACGGAATGCGTCGTGTTCATGGGGAGGCAACGGAATGCGTCGTGTTCATCGGGAGGCAACGGAACGTGTGGGAGCCAACCGGTTGGGTCGGAACGGAATGCGTGGTCGTGTTCATCGGGAGGGCTTGGACGGAACAGGCGATGGAAACGAGGTCTGGCGTACCGCACAACGGAGGAAACGGACCTCCTACGTTCGGAACGGGGTCCTGTTTATCGGGAGGGGTCTGGCGTACCGCAAAACGTAGGAAACGGACCTCCTACGGTCGAAACGGGGGTCCTGTTCATCGGGAGGGGTGTGGCGTACCGCAAAACGGAGGAAACAGACTTGTGTTGGAGCGCTACGGTCGAAACGGGGGTCCTGTTCATCGGGAGGGGTGTGGCGTACCGCAAAACGGGACTCCATGGGATACTGTCACTACTAGGAAAAGGGCTATAGATGGAATTGACACTAATGGCGCACCAGACATGTGGTGTGCCATTACTATATACTAATGGCGCACCATGTGTTGGTGCGCCATTAGTGTGCAAATACTAATGGCACACCACGTCCACGGTGCGCCATTAGTAAATTTTTTTTAAAACAACTAATGGCGCACCGTGGATGTGGTGCGCCATTACTAGTTCAACTAGTAATGGCGCACCACATCCACGGTGCGCCATTAGTAAAAAAAATTATTTGTTTTTCAAAACTACTAATGGTGCACCGTGGGAGTGGTGCGCCATTACTAGTTGAACTAGTAATGGCGCATCATGCCACGGTGCGCCATTAGTAACTTGGCCCAAACATTCGCCCGAATGCACCCCCCCCCCTGTGGACCGCCTTTTCGGTTTCAAAAAAAATTAAAGAAAATGAGAGAAATGTCATAAAAATAAAAGAAAATAAGATTCCCATGTGATATGTGGTCTAGTTGTTAGCAAAATTTACAAACATGAATTTTCGACTTTTTTGCAAAATCTCTCGAGAATTTGTAAAAATGGGCATAACTTTTGCGTACGAACTCGGATGAAAAAGTTTTTTATATGAAAAATCATCTACTCGAAAAGTTATATCTGAATTTAACGGGGGGAACCCCGTTAAACATTTTCAAAATCCTCAAAAACCTAACAGAAAAAAAGATATGGTGCTTTTAAGATCTAGAGAGGCAAAAAAATTCAAAAAAAATTCAAACTTACTAATGGCGCACCTGCCCATGGTGCGCCATTAGTATCTTCCCGCCTTCAAAATTCAAAATAAATCAAAAAATAAAAAAAGTTAATAATGGCGCACCTGCCCATGGTGCGCCATTAGTATCTTTCCGCCTTCAAAATTCAAAATAAATCAAAAAAATAAAAAAAAGTTACTAATGGCGCACCTGCCCATGGTGCGCCATTAGTATCTTCCCGCCTTCAAAATTCAAAATAAATAAAAAATTAAAAAAAGTTAGTAATGGCGCACCTGCCCACGGTGCGCCATTACTATGTCGTATATATGGCTGGGCGCACCTCCTCCACTCCACCTCTCCTCCACTCCATCTTCCCTTCTCTCCTCCACCATACTACCCTCCTCCTCTCCGGCGACCTCCTCCTCCTCTCCGGTGACCTCCTCCTCCTCTTCGGCGACCTCCTCCTCCTCTCCGGCGACCTCCTCCTCTCCAGGGACCTCCTCCTCCCTCCTCTCCTCTCCTCTCCTCCCCTCCCCTCACGATTTCTCCTCCCTCCTCTCCGGTGAGCTCCTCCTCCCTCCTCTCCTCCCATTCCCTCATGGTTTCTCCTTCCTCCTCTCCGATGCTTCGGTGAACTCCTCTTCGGCGACCTCCTCCTCCTCTCTGGTGATGTAGGCGAGCGCCTCTCCGGTGACCTTCTCCTCCTCCTCTCCGGTGAACTCCTCTCCGGCAAAAGAACACGGCAAAAGAATGTACAAGATCCAAAAACAGGAACAAAATTTGAAATAATATCGTGCCAAAAAACGAGCAAAAAAAACTAGCAAAAAATGGGCAAAAAAATCACGACCCAGATCCAAATTCAATATTCAAAAATAGCAATGGCGCACGGTGGGGGTTAGACGGTGCGCCACTACTATTTTCCCGCCTTCAAAATTCAAAAATACTAATGGCGCACCGTGGCCTATACTAATGGCGCACCAGTGGCCTATACTAATGGCGCACCGTGGCCTATACTAATGGCGCACCACTGGTGCGCCATTAGTAAAAAATACTAGTGGCGTGATACTAATGGCGCACCAGTGATGCGCCATTAGTAGGCAACACTGGTGCGCCATTAGTAGCCCTTTTCCTAGTAGTGTGTTCATCTCCATCGTCGACCCCCTCCAGCCTCCACGAGCTACTGTTCCTCCACCATCGACCTCCTCCAGCCTCCACCTGCGACTGTTCATCCACGGGCTCTTGTTCATCCAGCGTCCACCGCACGCTACTCCACCGGCTACTGTTCAGCCAGCCCTCTCCACGGGCTCCTGTTCAACCACCCCTCCACGGGCTACTGTTCATCCTGCCCTCCACCGTCTACTATTCATCCTGCCCTCCACGGGGTGGTCCTGTTCATCCAGCCCTCCACGGGGTTCTGTTCATCCAGCCCCACCCGGCTCGATCGATCGGGGTCCTGTTCATCTAGAGGCAACACCACGAGGTCCTGTTCATCCACCTCCACCGGGAATAGTTCATCCAAACCCCCCCCTCCCCGCAATGCTCACTGTTCATCCAGAGGCAGCATCGATCGGCTTCAGTTAGCAGCAGTAGTGAAGGAATCACTCGATCAGGTTCAGTTAACAGCCATCGATCGATCGCTCGGGTTCAGTAATGCGTAGCCTACAATGCAATCGCTCGGGTTCAGTTAGAGCCCAATGCCTCCCTCGGGTTCAGTTAGAGCCAACGCCTCGCACACACGCGCGTACTTGTATGAGAGAAGCACGCATCACTCGGCCTCCGACCTCCCACTATAACCGGGAACTCCCCGAAATTTTCCTCGCCCTCGCTTCTACCACGGTTTTTTCCGTCATGGACGGCCCAAAAAATGTAATGCAGCTGCGTCTCCAGCCCGCCCAGGACGAAAAGCCCATTTTCTGTCATGATTTTTTGTCATAGAAGTAGGAGCCCACCACATCTATGATGAGACCGGGTTTTGTCACAATTATCGTCATAGAAGTGTCATATGTATGACAAAAAAAAATCGTTCGGCCCAAAATGTCACGGATGTGTCTTTTTTTTGTAGTGAGAATGGCCAACTCCTTGCTTACTTCTACACAACGTGTTGTCTACATTTGTAACTTGTCTGTGTTTTGGATTGGGCCCCAACATCATGGTCCTCTGGTGAGCTAAGAGAGATTTCTGTATGCAGGCTGCACAGACTACCTTTTTTATAATTTTTAAAATATCACCTGCTTATGCTTCATGGCGTGTAACATTATTGTTAGTCCCGTTTTGCCATGTACAAAATAGTCTATCTTGCTTGCTTCACTGGTGTAACTATATTTTTGCCCTAGTCATGTGTACTTACAAAAACATTTCAAGATGAAGTGACATCAACACAAAGATCTGCGAGCAGTGCGGCATGGCTGTTACCGTATGATTATGGATTGGAATTAGAATGTGCTGATATTCTCGAGCATCAACTAGAGGTGGCAAGACAACGTGTACAAGATTCTCAACGTACAATCATCAAGTTGAGACTGGACATGCAGGTATTAGATGCAGGAGTCGAAAAACTGAGACAAGACAATGAGGTAACAACGAAGGAATTGGAGATTTTACAGACTGAAATTTGTGCTATCTAAATCAAGCCAATCCTATTTTCTGAAGAGATTATAGTTCAAATGGTAAGTTATATTGATGCACGTCCATGATGTAGGAGCTGTATTTGCCCAGTGTATGTAATTTGTTGTTTGTGTATGCTTTATTATCACTGGTGCTGAACCATAATGCCCAGTGGGTATAATCGGCTGTAATTTCTTTATTGTACAGTGTAGGATTATTCTACGTTTCTATGCCTTAGTCTCTTTATTGTATAGTGTATGTTTTTTAGAGGTGATAGTATAGAGTAGGATAATTCTTTGAATATGCTATATCGTTCAAATGGCGGCCAACTCGCCCAAATATTGTAGAGACCATGGCCCTCCACAGGTCGTACGATCCATGGGCCATCTACGGGACGGACGATCCATGGCCTTCTATGGTCGTCGAATCCGTGGGCCCTCTATGGGCTGTCGGATCCATGGGCCTTCTGTGGGTGATGTCTACTACACAACCTTCTTCTTGTAGACGTTGTTAGGCCTCCAAGTGCAGAGGTCTGTAGGATAGTAGCAAATTTCCGTCAAGTGGATGACCTAAGGTTTATCAATCCGTAGGAGGCGTAGGATGAAGATGGTCTCTCTCGAGCAACCCTGCAACCAAATAACAAAGAGTCTCTTGTGTCCCCAACACACCCAATACAATGGTAAATTGTATAGGTGCACTAGTTCGGCGAAGAGATGGTGAAACAAGTGGTATATGGATAGTAGATAAAGGTATTTGAAATCTGAAATAATAAAAACAGCAAGGTAGCAAGTGATAAAAGTGAGGGTAAACGGTATTGCAATGCTAGGAAACAAGGCCTAGGGTTCATACTTTTGCTAGTGTAAGTTCCCTCAACAATACTAACATAATTGGATCACATAACTATCCCTCAACATGCAACAAAGAGTCACTCCAAAGTCACTAATAGCGGAGAATGAACGAAGAGATTATTGTAGGGTACGAAACCACCTCAAAGTTATTCTTTCCAATCAATCTGTTGGGCTATTCCTATAAGTGTCACAAACAGCCCTAGAGTTCGTACTAGAATAACACCTTAAGACACAAATCAATCAAAACCCTAATGTCACCTAGATACTCCAATGTCAGATTATACGATATGCATCACACAATCTCAGATTCATCTATTCAACCAACACAAAGGTCCTCAAAGAGTGCCCCAAAGTTCTACCGGAGAATCACGATGAAAACGTGTGCCAACCCCTATGCATAGGTTCATGGGCGGAACCCGCAAGTTGATCACCAAAACATACATCAAGTGAATCACGTGATATCCCATTGTCACCACACATACGCACTGCAAGACATACATCAAGTGTTCTCAAATCTTTAAAGACTCAATCCGATAAAATTACTTCAAAGGGGAAACCCAATTCATTACAAGAGAGAAGAGGGGCAGGAGAAACATAAGATCCAACTATAATAGCAAAGCTCGCGATACATCAAGATTGTGCCAAATCAAGAACACGAGAGAGAGAGAGAGAGAGATCAAACACATAGCTACTGGTACATACCCTCAGCCCCGAGGGAGAACTACTCCCTCCTCGTCATGGAGAGTACCGGGATGATGAAGACGGTCACCAGAGAGGGATTGGCCCCTCTGGCAGGGTGCCGGAACGGGTCTAGATTGGCTTTCGGTGGCTACGGAGGCTTCTGGCGGCGGAACTCCCGATCTATTGTGTTCACGGATGTTTTTAGGGTATATGGAGATATATAGGCGGAAGAAGTACGTCAGGGGGGCCACGAGGGGCTCACCAGGGTGGAGGGCGCGCCCAGGGGGTGGGCGCGCTCCCCTGCCTCGTGACCTCCTCGCAGATCCCCCGACGTGCACTCAAAGTCTTCTGGGCTTCTTTCCTTCCAAAAATGAGTACCGTGAAGTTTCAGGTCAATTGGACTCCGTTTGATTTTCCTTTTCTTCAAAACCCTAAAACAGGGTAAAAACAGAAACTGGCACTGGGCTCTGGATTAATAGGTTAGTCCCAAAAATGATATAAAAGTGTGTAATAAAGCCCATAAACATTCAAAACAGTAGATAATATAGCATGGAGCAATCAAAAATTATAGATACGTTGGAGACGTATCAGCATCCCCAAGCTTAATTCATGCTCGTCCTCGAGTAGGTAAATGATAAAAACAGAATTTTTGATGCGGAGTGCTACTTGGCATAATTTCAATGTGATTCTTCTTAATTATGGTATGAATATTCAGATCCATAAGATTCAAGACAAAAGTTTAATATTGACATAAAAACAATAATATTTCAAGCATACTAACTAAGCAATCATGTCTTCTCAAAATAACATGGCCAAAGAAAGTTCATCCCTACAAAATCATATAGTTTAGTCATGCTTCATTTTCGTCACACAAGAATGCTCTCATCATGCACAACCCCGATGACAAGCCAAGAAATTCTTTCATACTTTAGTAATCTCAAACCTATAAACTTTCACGCAATATATGAGCGCGAGCCATGGACATAGCACTATGGGTGGAATAGAATATAATGAGGGGGTTATGTGGAGAAGACAAAAAAAGAGAAAGTCTCACATCAACGAGGCTAATCAATGGACTATGGAGATGCCCACCGATTGATGTTAATGCAAGGAGTAGGGATTGCCATGCAACAGATGCACTAGAGCTATAAATGTATGAATGCTCAACAAAAGAAACTAGTGGGTGTGCATCCAACTTGCTTGCTCACGAAGACCTAGGGCACTTGAGGAGGCCCATTGTTGGAATATACAAGCCAGGTTCTATAATGAAAGTTTCCCACTAGTATATGAAAGTGATAACATGAGAGACTCTCTACTATGAAGATCATAGTGCTACTTTGAAGCACAAGTGTGGTAAAAGGATAGTAACATTGTCCCTTCTCTCTTTTTCTCTCATTTTTGGGCCTTTTCCTTTTTTGATGGCCTTTCTCCCTTTTTTGGGGCCTTCTCTTTTTTATGGCCTTTCTCTTTTTTTGGGCCTTCTCTTTTTTACGGCCTTTCTCTTTTTTATTCCTTACTTGGGACAATGCTCTAATAATGATGATCATGACACTTCTATTTATTTACATCTCAATGGTTACAACTCGATACTAGAACAAAGATGACTCTATATGAATGCCTCCGGCGGTGTACCGGGATATGCAATGATTCATGAGTGACATGTATGAAAAAATTATGAACAGTGGCTTTGACACAAATACGATGTCAACTACATGATCATGCAGAGCAATATGACAATGATGATGCGTGTCATAATAAACGGAACGGTGGAAAGTTGCATGGCAATATATCTCGGAATGGCTATGTAAATGCCATAATAGGTAGGTATGGTTGCTGTTTTGAGGAAGATATAAGGAGGTTTATGTGTGATAGAGCGTATCATATCACGGGGTTTGGATGCACCGGCGAAGTTTGCGCCAACTCTCAATGTGAGAAAGGGCAATGCACGGTACCGAAGAGGTTAGCAAGGATGGAAGGGTGAGAGTGCGTATAATCCATGGACTCAACATTAGTCATAAAGAACTCACATACTTATTGCAAAAATCTACAAGTCATCAAAAACCTCGGCACTACGCGCATGCTCCTAGGGGGATAGATTGGTAGGAAAAGACCATCGCTCGTCCCCGACCGCCACTCATAAGGAGGACAATAAAATAACACCTCATGTTTCAAATTTGTTACACAACGTTTACCATACATGCATTCTACGGGACTTGCAAACTTCAACACAAGTATTTCCCAATTTCACAACTACTCAACTAGCACGACTCTAATATCACCATCTCCATATCTCAAAACAATCATCAAGCATCAAACTTCTCTTAGTATTCAATACTCTATATGAAAGTTTTTACTATTCTTGTATACCTAGCATATTAGGATTTTAAGCAAATTACCATGCTATTTAAGACTCTCAAAATAATCTAAGTCAAGCATGAGAGATCAATAGTTTTTATAAAACAAATCTACCACCTTTCTCTAAAAGATATAAGTGAAGCACTAGAGCAAATGACAAACTACTCCGAAAGATATAAGTGAAGATCAATGAGTAGTCGAATAATTATGCAACAATGTGAAGACTATCTAACATTTAATAATTTCAGATCTTGGTATTCTATTCAAGCAGCAAGCAAAGCAAAATAAAATGACATTTTAAGAATGGCAAACATCATGTGAAGAAGCAAAAACTTAGGATCAACCGAAACTAACCGATAATTGTTGAAGAAGAAAGGTGGGATGCCAACCAGGGCATCCCCAAGCTTAGATGCTTGAGACTTCTTGAAATATTATCTTGGGGTGCCTTGGGCATCCCCAAGCTTGAGATTTGTGTCTCCTTAATTCTTCTCATATCACGGTCTCCCTAAGTCTCAAAAGCTTCATCCACACAAAACTCAACAAGGACTCGTGAGATAAGTTAGTATAAACCATTGCAAAAACCTTATCATACTCTACTATAGCAAATCACTAAAATTATTATTCAACATTGCATACTAAATGCCTCTGCATATTTAATAGTCCTATCCTCAAATAGAATCATTAAAGAAGCAAACATATGCAAACAATGCAAACATAACAGCAATCTGCTTAAACAGGACAGTCTGTAAAGAATGCAGCAACATCCATACTTCCCTAGATCCCAAAATTATGAAACAAAATTCCCACTGTAGTAAATTTATCAGAGATTAATATGCAAAATGTTTCAACATTTTATCACATTCTGACTTTTCTAGGGAATTATTGCAACAGCGGTAAACTTTCTGTTTTCAAACAGCAACATGTGGACTTCTAAAATAGGCATAGTAAAGGCTATCAATGCCACTTTTATTGAAATAAAATATGCAAAACAAAGTTCTAAATAAAAGCAAGCAAATCCTAATAAAATAAATTGACGCTCCAAGAAAAACACATATCATGTGGCGAATAAAAATATAGCTCCAAGTAAAGTTACCGATGAACGAAGACGAAAGAGGGGATGTCTTCCGGGGCATCCCCAAGCTTAGGCTCTTGGCTATCCTTTAATATTACCTTGGGGTGCCTCGGGCATCCCCAAGCTTAGGCTCTTGCCACTCCTTATTCCATAGTCCATCGAACCCTTACCCAAAACTTGAAAACTTCACAACACAAAACTTAACAAAAAACTCGTAAGCTCCGTTAGTATAAGAAAATAATTCACCACTTCAAGGTACTGTAATGAACTCATTATTTATTTATATTGGTGTTAAACCTACTGTATTCCAACTTCTCTATGGTTTATAAACTATTTCACTAGCCATAGATTCATCAAAATAAGTAAACAACACATGAAAAACAGAATATGTCAAAAACAGAACAGTCTGTAGTAATCTGGATCAAACGTATACTTATGGAACACATAAAATTCTCAAATAAATTTCTGGACATGAGGAATTTATCTATTAATCATATGAAAAAAGAAATAACTAAATATCACTCTCCAAATAAAAATTTCAGCAATTCTCGTAAGCGCTAAAGTTTCTGTTTTTTAGAGCATGATCAACAAGACTTTCCCCAAGTCTTCCCAAAGGTTCTACTTGGCACAAACACTAATTAAAAGCATAAACCAATATCTAAACAGATTCTAGATGAATTATTTATTACTAAACCGGAGCAAAAATCAAGGGATAAAAATAAAATTGGGTTGCCTCCCAACAAGCGCTATCGTTTAACGCCCCTAGCTAGGCATGATGATTTCAATGATGCTCACATAAGACATAAGAATTGAAACATAAAGAGAGCGTCATGAAGCATATGACAAGAACATTTAAGTCTAACCCTCTTCCTATGCATAGGGATTTTGTGAGCAAACAACTTATGGGAATAATAATCAACTAGCATAGGAAGGCAAAACAAGCATAACTTGAAAGTTTTAAGCACATAGAGAGGAAACTTGATATTATTGCAATTCCTACAAGCATATATTCCTCCCTCATAATAATTTTCAGTAGAATCATGAATGAATTCAACAATATAACCAGCACCTAAATCATTCTTTTCATGATCTACAAGCATAGAAAATTTACTACTCTCCACACAAGAAAAATTCTTCTCATGAATAATAGTGGGAGAAAACTCAACAAAATAATTATCATGTGAGGCATAATCCAATTGAAAACTAAAATCATGATGAAAATTTTTGTGGTTATCATTATTCTTTATAGCATACAAGGCATCACAATAATCATCATAGATAGGAGGCATGCTTTCATCATAATAAATTTGCTCATCAAAACTTGGGGGACAAAAAATATCATCTTCATAAAACATAGCTTCCCCAAGCTTGTGGCTTTGCATATCATTAGCATCATGGATATTCAAGTAATTCATACTAACAACATTGCAATCATGCTCATCATTCAAATATTTAGTGCCAAGCATTTTATAGATTTCTTCTTCTAGCACTTGAGCACAATTATCCTTTCCATCATACTCACGAAAGATATTAAAAAGGTGAAGCGTATGAGACAAACTCAATTCCATTTTTTTATAGTTTTCTTTTATAAACTAAACTAGTGATAAAACAAGAAACTAAAAACTCGATTGCAAGATCTAAAGATATACCTTCAAGCGCTAACCTCCCCGGCAACGGCGCCAGAAAAGAGCTTGATGTCTACTACACAACCTTCTTCTTGTAGACGTTGTTGGGCCTCCAAGTGCAGAGGTTTGAAGGACAGTAGCAAATTCCCTCAAGTGGATGACCTAAGGTTTATCAATCCGTAGGAGGCGTAGGATGAAGATGGTCTCTCTCGAGCAACCCTCCAGCCAAATAACAAAGAGTCTCTTGTGTCCCCAACACACCCAATACAATGGTAAATTGTATAGGTGCACTAGTTCGGCGAAGAGATGGTGAAACAAGTGGTATATGGATAGTAGATAAAGGTATTTGAAATCTGAAATAATAAAAACAGCAAGGTAGCAAGTGATAAAAGTGAGAGTAAACAGTATTACAATGCTAGGAAACAAGGCCTAGGGTTCATACTTTCGCTAGTGTAAGTTCCCTCAACAATACTAACATAATTGGATCACATAACTATCCCTCAACATGCAACAAAGAGTCACTCCAAAGTCACTAATAGTGGAGAACGAACGAAGAGATTATGGTAGGGTACGAAACCACCTCAAAGTTATTCTTTCCAATCTATCCGTTGGGCTATTCCTATAAGTGTCACAAACAGCCCTAGAGTTCGTACTAGAATAACACCTTAAGACACAAATCAATCAAAACCCTAATGTCACCTAGATACTCCAATGTCACCTCAAGTATTCGTGGGTATGATTATATGATATGCATCACACAATCTCAGATTCATCTATTCAACCAACACAAAGGACCTCAAAGAGTGCCCCAAAGTTCTACCGGAGAATCACGACGAAAACGTGTGCCAACCCCTATGCATAGGTTCATGGGCGGAACCCGCAATTTGATCACCAAAACATACATCAAGTGAATCACGTGATATCCCATTGTCACCACAGATACGCACGGCAAGACATACATCAAGTGTTCTCAAATCTTTAAAGACTCAATCCGATAAGATTACTTCAAAGGGGAAACTCAATTCATTAGAAGAGAGAAGAGGGGGAGGAGAAACATAAGATCCAACTATAATAGCAAAGCTCGCGATACATCAAGATTGTGCCAAATCAAGAACACGAGAGAGAGAGAGAGAGATCAAACACATAGCTACTGGTACATACCCTCAGCCCCGAGGGAGAACTACTCCCTCCTCATCATGGAGAGCACCGGGATGATGAAGATAGCCACTGGAGAGGGATTGCCCCCTCCAGCAGGATGCCAGAACGGGTCTAGATTGGCTTTAGGTGGCTACGGAGGCTTCTGGCGGCGAAACTCCCGATCTATTGTGTTCACGGATGTTTTTAGGGTATATGGAGATATATAGGCGGAAGAAGTACGTTAGGGGGCCACGAGGGGCTCACGAGGGTGGAGGGCGCGCCCAGGGGGGTGGGCGCGCTCCCCTGCCTTGTGACCTCCTCGCAGATCCCCCGACGTGCACTCAAAGTCTTCTGGGCTTCTTTCCTTCCAAAAATGAGTTCCGTGAAGTTTCAGGTCAATTGGACTCCGTTTGATTTTCCTTTTCTTCAAAACCCTAAAACAGGGTAAAAATAGAAACTGGCACTGGGCTCTGGGTTAATTGTTTAGTCCCAAAAATGATATAAAAGTGTATAATAAAGCCCATAAAAATTCAAAACAGTAGATAATATACCATGGAGCAATCAAAAATTATAGATAAGTTGGAGACGTATCAGTGGGCCGTCGGATCAATGGGCCTTCTATGGGTCGTCGGATCAATGCGTCTTCTACGGGCCGTCACATCTATGGGCCTTGTACGGGCCGTATAAGGGGCCATAAACGGGCTAGAGTGGAAATTGTACATTTTATGGGCTGACCATAACGAGCTGTTAATAGGCCGTATTTGATGATGCTATGAAAATGGCCCAACAGATTAACGGGCCACAAACGGGCCGACCGTATCCACGGGCTGAATTTGGCCCAGAAGCAGAAAAGGCCAGTAACGGGCCGTAAGTAACCGAATGCTAGAAATGAGCCCAAGAATAAATGGGCCCTGAGAAGGCCGAAAGGTAACACGGGATGGAAACGGCCCAATGGATTAATGGGCCGCTAATGGGTATAAAGCGATACACTATTCATTACGGGCCAGTTTCACCACGGGCCGTTAATGGGCCAAGAGTTACAAAGGGACTCATATGGGCCGAAATACGTCATGGGCAATACATGTGTTGGAAGTTACAACGGGCTGGAACCATATTGGATGGCCCAGATGACGCTACTGGGCCTAATTCCGGTAGGCTGTAACGGGCCGTGAGTTAGCGGGCTATAAATGGGCTATATGCAAACATGCCGTTAACAGGCTTTCCGTGGGCCGACCCGCCACCTTTTGACCAAGTAAATGGGCCAGCCTTTTCACAAGAATGGGCCTCTGTTGGGTCGTGCCACATGTCGACGTATCATAGGCGCCTTGGGTCCAATGAGTGGATGACATCTGTCCCAACGGTGAGCCGACACGTGTTTCCTCCAGCCAATGATGATTTTACACGTGGAAAATACCCATTGGTCGGGGTTGTTAACGGGTTATCGGATCCAAAACCAGAACCGATAGCTTAACGGCATTCCATTATGGTGGATGCCACATGTCGGTCACCATTGACGAAAGCACTTCTGTGACGCGCGATTTATCGTCATGGAAGTTCACACCTCCGTGATGATAATTTTGGTAATGTCATGGAACACTTCTACGACTGCACAAGTATAAATATCTTGATTCTGTCATAAAATCGTCATGGATGTACATGCATGATAAAAATGCGACCTACTATGACAAACACGTATCATCACGGGAGTGTATTTTTTTAGTGCACTAGTGAAGCCTATGGCCCCCGGGTCTACTTTACATCATATAAGTTTCCGATCTACAATTCTAGTTTACTATTTATTTTGGAATCTTTACTTTTCAATCTATACAAAAAATACCAAAAATATTTATCTTATTATCTCTATCAGATCTCACTTTCGTAAGTGGCCGTGAAGGGATTGACAACCCCTTTATGGTGTTGGTTGCGAGGTTCTTGTTTGTTTGTCCAGGTACTAGGTGATTTGCGTGTAGTCTCCTACTGGATTGATACCTTGGTTCTCAAAAACTGAGGGAAATACTTACGCTACTTTGTTGCATCACCCTTTCCTCTTCAAGGAAAAACCAACGCATGCTCAAGAGGTAGCATATGGCAATTCTCAGTTAACGTGATCAAGATTTTCCTTATGTGTGTTGCAGGGAAACAATGGGAGAGACTGCGGTTTACCATCGAGGTTTGTTCAAGCAGGGTCCTTTGGCTAATAGCACATTATTGTGCAGTTGTAGGAATCATTCTAATATTTAGGTTTCTTAAAATTTGGTCTTGCACATGTAGGTCCTGCTATCAGAAGCTTAGACCCACTGTTTGACCCACTTTGCATATGGGGAAATGAGATGTCCATGAATATTAGTCAAGTCAAGAAACTCAGAAAGGTTGTAGGATGAAGAAACTTGCGACGAATAACAATAAGATCTTTGTTTGCACAATGAAGAAGACATCAGTCAACTATAGGATGGTACCAACTCTTTTACCTTGTTTTTACCGCTTGCGCCATTTCAAAATTTACAACGGATATTTATGCATAGCTTTGTTTTCAGTACTTTTCAAAGCAGTTCACCGATGATTACCTCTCAAACCACCTGCATGGTCAAGAGGCGAGGAAGGTATTCATTCAACACCCACAGTACAATATTGAAGTCTTGTTGAAGAGGATGAAGGTTGGGCGGGCAATTATCCATAGCCACCGGCCTAAAGTTGCAAGGACATTCAACATCACTGAAGGCTCAGTATTTTCCTTCCACTTCTGCAGTTTCCTAGATGATATTCATCTGTCTATTTACCGTGTATGATGCTACTTTACAAAGGTTTTGATGCTGCATGTGAAACTTGGTGCTGTTGTCTAATGGCGTAACTGAGTGCCGAAGCTATCTGATGTAATTCGATTATGAAATCCTGGTTGCTTTTATATGGATATGAAATATCTGGCGTGTTTTATAAGAAATATCAGTTTGATTAGTACATGGATTATCCATAATAGGCTAATTACCCTGCTTATTGGGGTTTTCTATTGCAAACGGTTACTCAGACAGCACCATGGGCGATGAACTCAAACAAGCCGCACGGTTTCTAGAAAGTAGGTGTGTTCAATCAACTAACAATCACACACGGCTTCCAGCAGCGAACTGTTTGCGTTAGGCCACCTTGCACAAATGTTTCCACACAAAGAACTGTGTGGGATGTACATACCTACGGAAATGATTTTTTGGGATTCACCGTGAGGGATGTCCATACCTACGGAAATGATTTCTGGGATTCACCGTGTGGGATGTACATACCTACGGAAATGATTTCTGGGATTCACTATGTGGGATGTACATACCTACGGAAATGATTTCTGGGATTCACCGTGTGGGATGTACATACCTACAGAAATAATTTATGAGATTCACCATGTGGGATGTACATACCTACGAAAATGATTCGGTTTTGATGCCTCGCCCGATCGCACACGGCCCCAGCCTGGGTCCCAGGAGGGGCTATCCCTGACGATTTCTGGGTCATGTGGGAAGGACACCCTATTGCACACACTCACTTGGGGACGGTTCCAAATGTCGTCGCGGAAAGGGATTTTAAACCGTTTGTTTGGACGTCGTTGTACCAGTGTCATGTCACAATCTGAGAGGTTTAGGAACATAGAAGAAGATGATAATTATGGAGAGAAGAGAGCAGATGTTTTTTATTGTCTCAATGTGTGAGTAGACCCCTAATTTTCGAGCATATGGATGAACCTTGCCATGTATAGGATCTGAAATGTTATAATGGATATGAGATCCTCTGTTGAATACTTAGTTTAATAGACTTCATGAATGTTGTGAATGGGCCCCACTCAACATTACCGCCGAAAGGCCATGATGTATTTTACTATCGTTGTAAAGGTTAGGATGTGAAGGTATTTCGAGGTGACAGTAAAAGTCTTTGCTTCTAACCTTTGAAATTGATAGGGGATTTACAGAGAAGCCTTAGAGAGGCTGCGTCCATGGGGCAACCCCCAATTACCTTAGTTGTAACCCATAGGGGGAGACTACGATAGTGGTGTGCATGGCACGAAGTCTATCTAGAGTGGAACGTCTTCTGTACACGGCTCCGGCCAGCATAATCATCAAGAGTGGCTCAAGTATCCAAACCATACAATGCCAATGCATAGGTTATGTTAGAAATGTACCAATGGAGATTCCAGATTCCCTCAGAATGCCTAACTCCTCTATCATTCTCACTTGTTATCCGTGCTATTGTTTCCTATTTACTTTTATGTTATTTACTTCCGACTCGCTCTGCACCAAAATCACTATGTACTTCCTCCCTCACTTTGTATGTAGTTTACAATTACTTGTAGGCAAAAATACATAATTCACTTCAAGAGGCAACGCTAAATTCCTATGCTCCCTGTGGGATCAATACTCTTACTTTCAAAATGCTACAACTAAACTCTGTGCACTTTTAGGCCATCACACCACGACACCGCCGGACGGTGACAATGGTGGTTGCCTTCCATATGCCTCTAGACCACGCGCCAAGGCTTCATAGTGCACGCCGCCCACAATGGCCTTGATGACAATGGCCTCAAGCATGCACCATTGGAGCTGCGCCTACAGCCGTCACGCCAAAAATGCCCCCCCACCAAGACGCGCTAATCACCTACCAGAGAAAACGAAACAAAAGGGAGCCCAACGTAGGCAGTGCACAATGTGAGGCATAAAAGGATGAACTAAGAAATCTTAACCGACTTAACGAAAGGACCAAAACACTCACAAAAACAAATGACCTATCAGCTAAGCAAAGGTTGTGTCTCTCTCCACGGTGACCCCAATCTGGCTGGAACAACCTTAGTCGGATGCCTCGGTTATTCCAAAATGGTCGGAAGGGACTGCCCTGTCAGGCTGGCTCTCTCGGACAGTTGGCCAGGTATGCGAGCCGTGAAAGCATGGACATCACTCTAACCGGCCGGCCGATTGCTGGCGAGTATGTGTATGAGCAGTGCATGGGGCCTCCCGTGTGGGTGCGTCCGACGATGTCCCATTACAGTGGACCCAAAAGCGCCACAATCATGTATACCCATCATGGACCACCTAGCCGGGTCGCCCGGGTTCACTCGTTCGGGTAGATTGGATGGCAAAAAACCTCGAGAGACCCTCATGGCAAGCCACTGCCGAACAGACGACTCATAGGCTCACTTCAGCCGAAAGAAGCACTCGCAAGAGCCTTTTCGCGCGGTGCCACCTAGGACTTCATGAGTAGGTGCGAGGCAACGGCCTCCGCCCAATGATGGTGGCCCCGGGCGCGCTAGATAGTCCACCTATCAAGAAAGTGAAGTTCACACATAGTGCCACTAATAGGTTTGTCTCTCCTATTCTTATTTGGCATCAAAACACTTTTTTGATCAAAAGAAGCACTAAACCATGGTACGGTGTATATCCGAGGAAATCAAAACTAAGCTGGATGACTCAACTTATCCACCACTATAAATACATTCTAACATGATAAAATCACAAAATTATTTGTCCAAGTTTACACATTAATTAGATTATGGAAACTTTATTAATAATTTTACATGTATATTCAAACAAAACCACCAGGTCCACCATAGTAAGTATGCACACCAAAGTGACTATATCCATCAACAGATCCCTTCGCAATATATTTGGATAAATTGGTGGTGACATACCCAAATTTATTGTCATCTGGAATAGCATACTTGTTTTCCTTATTTAAAATTTCGATATTTCTCACAAATGCTACTTTTCCAAGTCCTTCAGAAGCAAAATGGCCACTACCCATTTGTGGAGAGTCTGATGACGCTGTTGGACCTTGAACATATCCACCCCATAATGCGTAATTACATTGATCCTTCATGAAATGGAAAATTTCTCTTGGCCAGTATCGATCCAATATGTATGTTTTGTGGACCATAAGCCACCCACCAATGTTTAGTCACTGGATCCTAAAATAAATCAGGGTTCATGATAAATGCTTCAACATAGTTGAAATGAATAACAATTGATCAAATGTTTGTGGTGAGGTGAAACTATCCTTTTAATTGTATTCCATATTAACATGAACATAATATTAGAGATATATTTGGGAGTCTCCCATCTATGCTAAAATATTTTTCTATGATCAAAGGTTCTTAGTAAGATTGTGTTATCTAATGGTTTGACACCTATAAGTTTGGTTTAGCCAATGTGTTCAAGTTTTCAAAAAATATAGTTCATGTATTTCATATGACAAAACAAAATACAAGAATAAAAAATTATTTACATGAGAACACCTTGAAAATAGCAACAGCTATCATGTATTGTGGTCCTTTATAGACAGAAACTGGTTTAAGTCTTCCTCCTAGACCAACACTTGAGCTAACTTGCATGAAAGCGCCACAATCATGATCAGGGCAAGTCTTTAAGCCATCAACCTTTACATAAATGTGTTCCAACGTCAATAAAAACTATATCATTATAAGTTATTCATATTAAATTAAAGAACGTGTATCTAGAGAAATAGTTATGGATTACCCAAGCAACATGAAACCTAGCAGAGTTGTCACCACTGTAGCTTGGATACACTACTAGGAAAAGGCCTACTAATGGCGCACCGGTTTTGCCTACTAATGGCGCATCACCGGTGCGCCATTAGTAGCATGCCACTAGTAATTTTTACTAATGGCGCACCACAGGTGCGCCATTAGTATCTGGTATACTAATGGCGCACCATCCAGTGCGCCATTAATATATAACACCATGCGCCATTAGTGTGCCTCCCAGGGGCCATATTTAACCATGTGCTTTGGCACACTAATGGCGCACTGCGGATAGATGCGCCATTAGTATACTTGGCATACTAATGGCGCACTCTGTCTTGATGCGCCATTAGTATCATGGGTTATTTCAGAAGATCACAAGTAGCATCATCACAAGTAATAATCACGTCTATGTGTTGTAGCGCGACTAGGTTTGCTCTTTCAAAGTCGGCGAGTCGACCCTCGAAGTCGACATGCATTTCGCGGCGACCCTCACGGTGACCCCATCCAGCGAGCCTGCCGAGGTGCCTGTTGACGGGCAGACCAACGGGGTTCTCGATGCCTAGATAATTCGTGTAGTAGGAGATGCACTCTTCGGTCAGAAAGCCCCTGGCTATACTTCCCTCTGGACGTGACATGTTGCGAACGTATCCTTTGATGACACCATTCATCCTTGTCTTTTTTATTTATCTACGGATCATTTCCGTCATCTTCCCGCTTCTTCTCCTCCCTATCCGCGTGCCAACGCAGGAGCTTTGCTACCTTAGGGTCCGCGAAATACCGCTGCAGACGAGGAGTGATCGGAAAGTACCACACCGATTTTCGAGGAGCTTTCTTCCTCTTCTTGTATCGAGTGACGCCGCACACCGGACATATGGTAGACTCTGCGTGCTCGTCCCGATAAATGATGCAATTGTTCATGCACACATGGTATTTCACGTGCGGTAAATCCAGAGGACACACGATTTTCTTTGCCTCCTCGAAACTGGTCGGGCACTTGTTCCCCTTGGGAAGACGTTCGTGCCAGAATGACATGTTCTCGTCGAAGCATGCGTCGCTCATTTTGTGTTTTACCTTCATCTCCAGAGCCATGAGCGTTACTTTCAGGCGGGTATCCTCGGGCCTGCATCCTTCATACAATGGAGTAACTGCGTCTATCTCCAGTTGATCCAGCTTGGCTTTCTCTCGGACGGCAGCTCTTGCGTTATCCATCTGCTTGAGAAGCAGCTCTTGAATATGAGGGTCCTGCACCCAGCCTCCATCGTCGTCTGCTCCGGCATCTTCATCTTCATGATCATGCCCTTCGTCTTGATCTTCCTCATCATCATGTACGACATCTTCTACATGATGACTGTGTACAGCATCACCGTCGTGATCATGTCCTGGAGATTCTTCGTCTTCTTGCCCGCCCTCGCCGCGGTGGTACTTGTCTTGTTGCCCTTCCTCATTTCTTGCCCGGCCCCATGGACGACTTCATAGTCATCTTCATCACCTTGCCACCGATAGCCATCCATGAAACCACGCAAGAGCAGGTGGTCCCGCACCTGCCCGGAATCCGGGTCCGCAATAAGGCTCTTCAGCTTGCATCTTCGACATGGACATCTTATCTCCGTCTTGTTCTTTTGAAGCATCTCAGCCTTCGCGGAGCTCAAAAACCTATTCACGATGCCTTCGGTCATCGTGCGGACCATGGTCGCCTGCGGGGTAGAGCAAAACGATATTTTAGAACCAAGAAATTTTTTTGCATGACCTTCCCTAAAAATAGGACCAAAAAGAATGCATAGTGCCAAAATTCTCACCGAAACGGAAATGAATCAACATTCCGGCAAAATATTGGCAACTATCGCATTTCAAATACCGGTACCTGCAAACACAAACATATATGCAACACCACAAACACATGCAACACCACAAACATACATAGATCTAGCTAGGCCACAAAAAGTGCATGTGGACGCTGTTGGAGCGAGCTAGGGAGAAAAAAAGTAGATCTACATCATGAAGATAGCTTTCCCCTTACTTACCTATCAAAAAAAGGTAATTTCACCACTTAATTTTGATGAATCTATGGTGGAAATGAGGTGAGGAGGAGGAGGCAGCCGAAAGCTTGGAGAAGGAGGTGGAGGGAATGAAGTGGGGAAAGTGAGTGGGGAAAGTGAGTGGGTAGGTGTGGGGCTGTCCAAAATATCTTGTTGGGGTCCCAGGTTACTAATGGCGCACCACCTGCAAATGCGCCATTAGTAACTTTGGTTACTATTGGCGCACCTGCAGGTGGTGCGCCATTAGTAGTTTTGCAGAAAAGTAAAAAAAATATACTAATGGCGCACTTTTACAGGGTGCGCCATTAGTAGTTTAAACTAGTAATGGCGCATTGTGAGGCGGTGCGCCATTAGTAGTTTTGCAAAAAAAAGAATAAAAAAATTCAGTACTGGCGCACTCCATGTCTGGTGCGCCATTACTAGTTAGAACTAGTAATGGCGCAGCAGAGGTAGGATGCGCCATTAATATGTATGTAAAAATGAAAAAAAATATCACTAGTGGCGCACCAGTTCTCTGGTGTGCCATTAGTGTCTTCCACACTAATGGCGCATCACCAACTGGTGCGCCATTAGTATATAATAGTGGCGCACTACTTCCCTGGTGCGCCATTAGTGTCAATCCTATTTATAGCCCTTTTCCTAGTAGTGATATACCCAAGAACCAGCCCCGATCCCATCTGCAACACCCGCTTTTATTATCTTATTAATTTGTATCCACGATGCACTTAGATCCTTACTATTGTTCTTCACCATAGGATTATAGATATTTATTTTAGCCCGCGTTCCGTATAGCACATCATAATACTATACTCCTGCAACCTGCAAGCCGAAACAAGATATTGACTTGTTTACAATGAAAATACTAATGCTTATTAAACAAGAAAGATTGACATCATATAACAATAATATTTTGGTGGACATCACTTAATGGTGCATTTAAGGTCAATACAGACCAAACATTTAGAGAAAAATTCCATCCACTGCAGTGGCAACAAAAATATCAAGTATAAAAATATTCACACAATTAGTTATTTGCATTTATTTATTTGACTACCTTGGACCATATATTTCATCTAAAGGATGAATTTAATGCGATAAAATCCTAGACTGTTGTTAGGTAATATTACTTTTGACATGTGGTTTGCATGGCAATAAATTGTTGTGCATTTAACAACTACAAAGAAAATTTTATATTGTCATAGTCGACCATTATAACCGAATCACTCAAAAATTATATTAAAAACTCACCTCATGTTCTTCATTGGTAATCACTTTATCAATAGTTTCTATTGGCGTGTGGACCCTTCTGTTGTTGCGCAATATCGGAATCGTTCCTATAGGGCACTCAATCAAGGGCAATTGGGCTTGTGGGATGACATCCATCGACGGAGATTTGGTAGAAATACTCAGTGGGAAAGAGCTTGGTTCCATCTGTAATTGGAAAAGTTAAATCAATATGTACTTTTAAGACAAAATATGATAAAAATATGCATGTTTATGTGTTATGATGCACAATTAAATATATCCACATAATTAGTTGAATTTGCAGTTTGCCTTTCTTGGTGATCATACCAAATGTTTTATATTTCTCTTCTATGAAATAAAGATAACATGGAGAGAAATTTTAGAACGCTAGATGTGTAGTGAAAGCTTATTTATGAAGTATTAGAATAAAAAATAAAGTTAAAATAATTGCTAGCATGATTATATATATTAGCTACCAATCTGCCACTGTTTACTTCAAATAGCATACAGTTCCTGCATGGATTGAGACATGAATATCTACATTTTACTTAGGCAGTACATGAATGTTATAATATATTGATTATTAAAACTTGCCTAGATTTTGTGGTCTTTTAGTAGTGGATGGCTAAAGGCTGGTTGTAATTCACATCGATGCAGTCATAAACATCTCTTCCGTCAACCTATTTCGGCATCTCCTCAACTTCATAGTCAAAAAATTGATTATAGATATACAAACTAAGATGAATTCATACATACCAGAATAGTCTTATTGACTTTTTGATTCAATGGGACCCCGCTAGTATTTTCTTCTCGTCTGATACACTTTACTTATTTTCCTCCGATGGCTAGAATAAGATATGCTAAGAGAATGGTCACACTAATAGATGGATTCTCTTTCATGGTGGAAATATGAAATGTTCATTTTTTTAATGTGTCCACCATCATATTTATAATGTTTGGAAAGTATCATGAAATGAATGGTTGTCATTCAATAAGAGCAATAAATTGCATTGCTAGAATAAAAGATGCCATTGTATTAATTGCATAAGATATAATAATCGACCGCCTCTTGGTTTTTATTACCAAAATCTTGAAGTACTAATGCCACAAAATATTTGAGTTATGTAATAAATGGAAAGATCTTCACAATTATTGTCTCATATGGATAATGTCGACCCTAGTTGATTGGTCACCCTTGTAGTAGATAAGATACAATAATTGTACCACCTCCTAGTATTATTACCAAAATCTTGGAGTAGTAATGCCCTAATAATATTTGAGATATGTAATAAATGAAAAAATCGTCACAATTAATGCCCCGTATGATAATGTTAGCCCTAGTTGATTGTTGTTTGATTACAGATGATATTAACTCAATTTATAATAGACAAGTTTGGGTCAATTCAATATGATCGTTCTTCTAATGTCATAATCTCAATGTTGTTTTAGGACTATCATTACACTTAACGATATCTAAGATCCGGAAAACGTGATCACCAACAAAACTTTAGCTAGTCCTGGAGGAAAGACTAGGAAACATTTATTTAACCATTTATCATTCCACATGTGCATTTGAGTTTTGCACTGCATCACATATTCCAGGATCATATCAGTTATAGCATAGAATAAAGACTGTATAATTATGAATATGGAAATATAGTAATACAAAGGTTTTTTTATGATTTTGCCCCTAGTTCCTTAGTTGTGCTTAGTTGTCCCCATGCTCTAAAGTTTTGCTCACTTTTCCCCACACTCTTGTCTGAACTGGACGTTTGTTGTTGGGTTAATGGCTTGACCATTAACTGCTGATGAGTGCGGCTATTTTGGGCCGGGTCCTCCTTTGACCGTTACGTCCTGACAAATGGGGCCACAAGGACACAACTCGGAGTAGCTTGTCTGAAATTGGTCGAGTCACTCTTGCACCACCTCCTCCTCCGCCGCAGTCGTCGTGCCCTCCACCCTCTAACCCTATTCCGTTCATCGGCGGTGCCGTGCCTCCTCCACATGAACCCCCCTCAATCTGGGATTAAGAAGTGATGTTAGGGGAAGACGCCCTCCGGCCCATCAACCATGGAGATGGTTGGGTCGAGTCGAGGGCAGATAATTCATGGATTCCATCTGGATAAGCTTCGTTTCCCCTCGAATGGATGACCAAACTTGTCAATTAGGCAGTGATACGTCTCCAACGTATCTATAATTTTTTATTGCTCCATGCTATATTATCTACTGTTTTGGACATTATTGGGCTTTATTATCCACTTTTATATTATTTTTGGGACTAATCGATTAACCGGAGGCCCAACCCAGAATTGCTGTTTTTGCTTGTTTTAGGGTTTCGAAGAAAAGGAATATCAAATGGAGTCCAAACGGAATGAAACCTTTGGGAACATGATTTTCTCAACGAACAAGACCCAGGAGACTTGAACCCTACGTCAAGACACAAAAGAGGAGGCCACGAGGTAGGGGGCGCGCCTACCCCCCCCCCCCTGGCGCGCCCTCCACCCTCGTGGGCCCCCTGTTGCTCCACCGACGTACTCCTTCCTCCTATATATACCTACGTACCCCCAAACGATCAGATACGGAGCCAAAACGCTAATTCCACCGCCGCAACTTTCTGTATCCACGAGATCCCATCTTGGGGCCTGTTCCGGAGCTCCGCCGGAGGGGGCATCGATCACGGAGGGCTTCTACATCAACACCATAGCCCCTCCGATGAAGTGTGAGTAGTTCACCTCAGACCTACGGGTCCATAGTTAGTAGCTAGATGGCTTCTTCTCTCTTTTTGGATCTCAACACAATGTTCTCCCCCTCTCTTGTGGAGAACTATTCGATGTAATCTTCTTTTTGCGATGTGTTTGTTGAGACCGATGAATTGTGGGTTTATGATCAAGTCTATCTATGAATAATATTTGAATCTTCTCTGAATTCTTTTATGTATGATTGATTATCTTTGCAAGTCTCTTCGAATTATTAGTTTGGTTTGGCCTACTAGATTGATCTTCCTTGCAATGGGAGAAGTGCTTAGCTTTGGGTTCAATCTTGCGGTGTCCTTTCCCAGTGACAGTAGGGGCAGCAAGGCACGTATTGTATTGTTTCCATCGAGGATAACAAGATGGGGTTTTCATCATATTGCATGAGTTTATCCCTCTACATCATGTCATCTTGCTTAAGGCGTTACTCTGTTTTCATTAACTTAATACTCTAGATGCATGCAAGATAGCGGTCGATGAGTGGAGTAATAGTAGTAGATGCAGGCAGGAGTCAGTCTACTTGTCTCAGACGTGATGCCTATATACATGATCATACCTAGATATTCTCATAACTATGCTCAATTCTGTCAATTGCTCAACAGTAATTTGTTCACCCACCATAGAATACTTATGCTCTCGAGAGAAGCCACTAGTGAAACCTATGGCCCCCGCGTCTATCTTCATCATATTAATCTTCCAATACTTAGTTATTTCCTTTGCTTTTTACTTTGCTTTCATTTTACTTTGCATAATTATCACAAAAATACCAAAAATATTATCTTATCATATCTATCAGATCTCACTCTCGTAAGTGGCCGTGTAGGGATTGACAACCCCTTATCGCGTTGGTTGCGAGGATTTATTTGTTTTGTGTAGGTGCGAGGGACTCACGCGTAGTCTCCTACTGGATTGATACCTTGGTTCTCAAAAACGAAGGGAAATACTTACGCTACTTTGCTGCATCATCCCTTCCTCTTCGGGGAAAACCAAGGCAGTGCTCAAGAGGTAGCAAGAAGGATTTCTAGCGCCATTGCCGGGGAAGTCTACGCAAAAGTCAACATACCAAGTACCCATCACATACCCTTGTCTCCCGCATTACATTATTTGCCATTTGCCTCTCGTTTTCCTCTCCCCCACTTCACCCTTGCCGTTTTATTCGCCCTCTCTCTCTATCCTCCCTCTCTTTCTCTATTTGCCTCTTTTTGCCCGCTTGCTTTTTGTTTTTTGTGTGTTAGTTTGCTTGCTTGCCACTATGGCTCTACCTAAATTTGGTGATCTTCACCTTAAAAGGTTAGAAGAGATCGAAAGCAATGTCAGGCGTTTTATGGTTTTGCAATTTGAACATAATAGTTTCTTCAGAAACGAGCTTAAGGAACAGAAAATTTTTATGAGTTTTATGAATAAAGAGCTTGATGATATGTCTAAAGAATTCGATGGTTTAAGATCCCAGATTGCTCATCTTGAGAAATTGACTGCTGAAATTTCGGATAGGCAGGCAACCTTAGTTAAAAGGATGGCCGCTAAACCGGATTGCTATGAAAATAAAGATGAAGATCTAAAAGTTATTGATGTGTCCCCTATTAAATCTTTGTTTTGCAATATGAATCTTGATAATGATGGGACTGAATATGATCCACCTTTACCTAGAAGGCGTTCCAAGAATTCGGATTTTTTTGATCTTGATGCTAAAATTGATAAAATTGGGATTGAAGAAATTAAAACCCTAGATGTTGCTAAATCCACTATTATGGATTTCAAGGAATTCAACTATGAAAATTTCTCTTTGATTGATTGTATTTCCTTGTTGCAATCTGTGCTAAATTCCCCTCACGCTTATAGTCAAAATAAAGCGTTTACTAAACATATCGTTGATGCCTTGATGCAATCTTATGAAGAAAAACTTGAATTGGAAGTTTCTATACCTAGAAAACTTATGATGAGTGGGAACCAGCTATTAAAATTAAAATTAAAGATCATGAATGCTATTCTTTATGTGATTTGGGTGCTAGTGTTTCCACGATTCCAAAGACTTTGTGTGATTTGTTAGGTTTCCGTGATTTTGATGATTGCTCTCTAAACTTGCACCTTGCGGGTTCCACTATTAAGAAACCTATGGGAAGAATTAATGATGTTCTTATTGTTGCAAATAGGAATTATGTGCCCGTAGACTTTATTGTTCTTGACATAGATTGCAATCCTTCATGTCCTATTATTCTTGGTAGACCTTTCCTTAGAATGATTGGTGCAATTATTGATATGAAGGAAGGAAATATTAGATTCCAATTTCCATTAAGGAAAGGTATGGAACACTTCCCCAGAAATAAAATTAAATTACCTTATGAATCTATTATGAGAACCACTTATGGATTGCCTACCAAAGATGGCAATACCTAGATCTATCCTTGTTTGTTATGCCTAGCTAGGGGCGTTAAACGATAGCGCTTGCTGGGAGGCAACCCAATTTTACTTTATTTTTATTCCATGATTTTTTTCTCCTGTTTAGTAATAAATAATTATATAGCCTCTGTTTTGGTTGTGTTTTTTTGTGTTTAATTAGTGTTTGTGCCAAGTAGAACCGTTGGGAAGACTTGGGGAAAGTCTTGTTACACTTGTTGTAAAAAATAGAAACTTTAACGCTCACGAGAACTGCTTCCATTTTTATTTGGAAAGTGATATTTAGTTAATTATTTTTTAAGATGATTAATAGATAAATTCCTCACGTCCATAAATTTATTTTAGAATTTTTGGGGTTCCAGATCTTGCGCTAGCTATAGATTACTACAGACTGTTCTGTTTTTGACAGATTCTGTTTTTCGTGTGTTGTTTGCTTATTTTGATGAATCTATGGCTAGTAAAATAGTTTATAAACCATAGAGAAGTTGGAATACAGTTGGTTTAACACCAATATAAATAAAGAATGAGTTCATTACAGTACCTTGAAGTGGTCTTTTGTTTTCTTTCGCTAACGGAGCTCACGAGATTTTTCTACTTTGAGTTTTGTGTTGTGAAGTTTTCAAGTTTTGGGTAAAGATTTGATGGATTATGGAACAAGGAGTGGCAAGAGCCTAAGCTTTGGGATGCCCATGTCACCCCCAAGATAATCTAAGGACACCTAAAAGCCAAAGCTTGGTGATGCCCCGGAAGGCATCCCCTCTTTCGTCTACCTCTATCGATAACTTTACTTGGACCTATATTTTTATTCACCACATGATATGTGTTTTGCTTGGAGCATCTTGTATGATTTTATTCTCTAATTTTTAGTTCACCACAATCATCCTTGCTGTACACACCTTTTGAGAGAGCCATACATGAATTGGAATTTGTTAGAATACTCTATGTGCTTCGCTTATATCCTTTGAGTTATATAGTTTCGCTTTAGTACTTCACTTATATCTTTTAGAGCACAGTGGTGGATTTGTTTTATAGAAACTATTGATCTCTCATGCTTCACTTCGATTATTTTGCGAGTCTTAAATAGCATGGTAATTTACTTGAAATCCTATTATGCTAGGTATTCAAGATTAGTAAAATTTTCTTATGAGTGTTTTGAATACTAAGAGAAGTTTGATGCTTGATGATTGTTTTGAGATATGGAGGTAACAATATAAAAGTCGTGCTAGTTTAGTAGTTGTGAAATTTAGAAATGCTTGTGTTGAAGTTTGCAAGTACCGTAGCATGCACGTATGGTAAACGTTATGTAACAAATTTGAAACATGAGGCGTTATTTGATTGTCCTCCTTATGAGTGGCGGTCGGGGACGAGCGATGGTATTTTCCTACCAATCTATCCCCCTAGGAGCATGCGCATAGTGCCAAGGTTTTTGATGAATTGTAGATTTTTACAATAAGTATGTGAGTTCTTTATGACTAATGTTGAGTCCATGGATTATATTCACTCTCACCCTTCCATCCTTGCTAGCCTCTTCGGTACCATGCATTACCCTTTCTCACATTGAGAGTTGGCGCAAACTTCGCCGGTGCATCCAAACCCCGTGATATGATATGCTCTTTCACACATAAACCTCCTTATATCTTCCTCAAAACAGCCACCATACCTACCTATTATGGCATTTCCATAGCCATTCCGAGATATATTGCCATGCAACTTTCCACCATTCCGTTTATCATGACACATTCATTATTGTCATATTGCTTAGCATGATCATGTAGTTGACATAGTATTTGTGGCAAAACCACCGTTCATAATTCTTTCATACATGTCACTCTTGGTCCATTGCATATCCCGGTACACCGTCGGAGGCATTCATATAGAATCATCTTTTGTTCTAGTATCGAGTTGTAATCATTGAGTTGTAAATAAATAGAAGTGTGATGATTATCATTTTCTAGATCATTGTCCCAGGTTTGAATTATAAAAAAGAGAGAAAGGCCATATAAAAAAGAGAGTGTTGGGGATCGTAGCAGAAATTTAAAACAGTCTCCCACTAGGGGGATAGATTGCTAGAGGCTTACTAGAGGCTTACTAGGGACATGTTGTGGTCTATGTATTCACACATGTATTACGGTTTCCAGTTAATAGAATTTTAGCATGAACAATAGACAATTATCATGAACAAGGAAATACAATAATAACCATTTTATTATTGCCTCTAGGGCATATTTCCAACAGTCTCCCGCTTGCACTAGAGTCAATAATCTAGTTCACATCACTATGTGATTGTAATGAATCCAACACCCATGGGGTTTGTTCATATCTCGCTTGCGAAAGAAGTTTATTAGTCAATGGGTCTGAACCTTTCAGATCCATGTGTGCTTTACAAATCTCTATGTCATCTTGTAGATGCAGCTACCACGCGCTACTTGGAGCTATTCCAAATAACTGCTCTACTATACGAATCCGGTTTACTACTCAGAGTCATCCGGATTAGTGTCAAAGTTTGCATCGACGTAACCCTTTACGACGAACTCTTTTACCACCTCCATAATCGAGAAAATTCCTTAGTCCACTAGTTACTAAGGATAAGTTCGACCGCTGTCATGTGATCCATTCCTGGATCACTCTTGTACCCCTTGACTGACTCATGGCAAGGCACACTTCAGGTGCGGTACACAGCATAGCATACTGTAGAGCCTACGTCTAAAACATAGGGGATGACCTTCGTCCTTTCTCTCTCTTCTGCCGTGGTCAGGTCTTGAGTCTTACTCAATATTCACACCTTGTAACACAACCAAGAACTCCTTCTTTGCTGATCTATTTTGAACTCCTTCAAAATCTTGTCACGGTATGTATTCATTTGAAAGTACTATTAAGCGTTTTTTATCTATCCTTATAGATCTTGATGCTCAATGTTCAAGTAGCTTAATCCAGGTTTTCCATTGAAAAACACTTTTCAAATAACCTTGTATGCTTTATAGAAATTCTACATCATTTCTGATCAACAATATGTTAACAACATATACTCATCAAAAATTCTATAGTGCTCCCACTCACTTCTTTGGAAATACAAGTTTCTCATAAACTTTGTATAAACCCAAAATCTTTGATCATCTCATCAAAGTGTACATTCCAACTCTGAGATGCTTACTCCAGTCCTTAGAAGGATTGCTGGAGCTTTGCATACTCGTTAGCTTCTTTCAGGATTGACAAAACCTTCTGGTTATATCACATAAAACCTTTCCTCAAGAAAATCATCGAGGAAACAATGTTTTGACATCCTATCTGCAAGATTTCATAAATAATGCAGTAACTGCTAACATAATTCCAACAGACTCTTAGCATCGCTACGAGCGAGAAAGTCTCATCGTAGTCAACTCCTTGAACTTGTCGGAAAACATCTTAACGACAAGTCGAGCTTTCTTAATGGTGACACTTACCATCATTGTCCGTCTTCCTTTTAAAATCCATCTGCATGCAACAACCTTACGACCATCAAGTAGTTCTTCCAAAGTCTATACTTTTTTTATACATGGATCCTCTCTCGGATTTTATGGCCTCGAGCCATTCGTTAGAATCTGGGCCCACCATCGCTTCTCCATAGCTCGTAGGTTCATTGTTGTCTAGCAACATGACTTCTAAGACATGATTACGTACCACTCTAAAGTAGTACACATCCTTGTCGACCTATGAGGTTTGGCAGTGACTTGATCCGAAGTTTCATGATCACTATCATAAGCTTCCACTTCAATTGGTGTAGGTGCCACAGGAACAACTTCATGTGCCCTGCTACACACTAGTTGAAGTGACGGTTCAATAACCTCATCAAGTCTCCATCATCCTCCCACTCAATTATTTCGAGAGAAACTTTTCCTCGAGAAAGGACCCGTTTCTAGAAACAATCACTTTTGTTTCCGGATCTGAAATAGGAGGTATACCCACCTGTTTTGGGTATTCTATGAAGATGCATTTATCCAGTTTGGGTTCGAGCTTATCAGCCTGAAACTTTTTCACATAAGCGTCGCAGCCCGAAACTTTTAAGAAACGACAGCTTAGGTTTTTCTAAACCATAGTTCATACAGTGTCGTCTCAAAGGAATTGCATGGTGCCCTATTTAAAGTGAATGCGGTTGTCTCTAATGCCTAACCCATAAACGATAGTGGTAATTCGATAAGAGACATCATGGTATGCACCATATCCAATAGGGTGCAGTTATGATGTTCGGACACACCATCACACTATGGTGTTCCAGGCGGTATTAGTTGTGAAACAATTTCCACAATGTCTTAATTGTGTGCCAAACTCGTAACTCAGATATTCATCTCTATGATCATATCATAGACATTTTATCATATTGTCACGACGATCTTCAACTTCTCTCTGAAATTACTTAAACCTTTCAATAATTCAGACTTGTGTTTCATCATGTAAATATACTCAGCATCTACTCAAATCATCTGTGAAGTAAGAACATAACGATATCCACTGTGTGCCTCAGCACTCATTGGACTGCACACATCAAAATTTATTACTTCCAACAAGTTGCTTTCTTGTTCCATCTTACTGAAAACGAGGCCTTTCAGTCATCTTGCCCATGTGGTATGATTTGCATGTCTCAAGTGATTCAAAATCAAGTGAGTCCAAATGATCCATCTGTATGGAGTTTCTTCATGCATATCTACCAATAGACATGGTTCGCATGTCTCAATCTTTTCAAAAAATAGTGAGTCCAAAGATCCATCAACATGGAGCTTCTTCATGCGTTTTATACCAACATGACTCAAATGGCAGTGCCACAAGTATGTGGTACTATCATTACTATCTTATATCTTTTGGGATGAACATGTGTATCACTACGATCGAGATTCAATAAACCATTCATTTTAGGTGCAAGACCATTGAAGGTATTATTCAAATAAACAGAGTAACCATTATTCTCCTTAAATGAATAACCATATTGCGATAAATATAATCCAATCATGTCTATGCTCAACGCAAACACCAAATAACAATTATTTAGGTTTAACACCAATCCCGATGGTAGAGGGAGAGTGCGATGTTTGATCACATCAACCTTGGAAACACTTCCAACACATATCATCATCTCACCTTTAGCTAGTCTCCGCAACCTTTTATTTCGAGTTACTAACACTTAGCAACCGAACCAGTATTTATTACCCTGGTGCTACTAGGAGTACTAGTAAAGTACACAATAATATGACGTATATCCAAAATACTTATGTCGACCTTGCCAGCCTTCTCATCTACCAAGTATCTAGGGTAGTTCTGCTTCAGTGACCGTTCCCCTCATTATAGAAGCACTTAGTCTCGGGTTTGGTTCAACCTTGGGTTTCTTCACTAGAGTAGCAACTGATTTGCCGTCTCATGAAGTATCCCTTCTTTCCCTTGCCCTTCTATAAACTAGTGGTTTAACCATCAACAATTGATGCTCCTACTTGATTTCTACTTTCGTGGTGTCAAACATCGCGAGTTGCTCAAGGATCATCATGTCTATCCCTGATATGTTATAGTTCATCACAAAGCTCCAATAGCTTGGTGGCAGTGACTATGGAGAACCATCACTATCTAATCTGGAAGATTAACTCCCACTCGATTCAAGCGATTGCAGTATTCAGACAATCTGAGCACATGCTCAACGATTGAGTTTTTCTCCCTTAGTTTGCAGACTTAAGAAACTTGTCAGAGGTCTCATACCTCTTGACGTGAGCACTAGTCTGAAATTCCAATTTCAGTATTTGGAACATCTCATATGTTCTGCGACATTTCAAAAACGTCTTTGGTGCCACAATTCTAAACCGTTAGTATCACTACTAGGAAAAGGGCTATAGGTGATATGGCCACTAATGGCGCACCAGACATGTGGTGCGCCATTAGTATATACTAATGGCGCACCATGTGTTGGTGCGCCATTAGTGTCCAAATACTAATGATGCACCACATCCACGGTGCGCCATTAGTAACAAATTTTTTTCATTGTTTTTTCAAAACTAGTAATGACGCACCAGCGGATAGTGTGCCATTACTAGTTAAACTAGTAATGGCGCACCACATCCACGGTGCGCCACTAGTAAATTATTTTCAAAAAAAAATTCAATTTTTTTTTCAAAACTAGTAATGGCGCACCGTGGGTGTGGTGAACTAGTAATGGCGCACCACTCCCACGGTGCGCCATTACTAACTTGGCCCAAAACTTCCACCGAATACACCCCCCCCCTCCTGGACCGCCTTTTCAGATTAAAAAAATAAAAGAAAATGATGGAAATGTCAAAAAAAATAAAATAAAATAAGTTTCCCATGTGATATGTGGTCTAGTTGTTGGGAAAATTTACAAATATGAATTTCGACTTTATTTGCAAAATCTCTCTGAAATTTGTAAAATGGGCATAACTTTTCCATAAGAACTCGGATTAAAAAGTTTTCTATATGAAAAATCATCTACTCGAAAAAAGTTAAACATTTTCAAAATCCCCAAAAACCTAACAAAAAAAAGTTACGGGGCTTTTAAGATCCGGAGGCAAAAAAATTCAAAAAATTTCAAACTTACTAGTGGTGCACCGTATGCTAGGTGAGCACTAGTAACAGAAAAAAAATGGGTTCGAAAAAAAATTGAATTATTTTTCAAAATATGATACGTAATATGACCGGGAAGTTTGAAATATTTTTTCAAAATTTCATCATACTCATGAACATGAACAAAGTCCTAGACATCATCAAGGTTTAATAGGATTGATATGATAGATATATCAACAAGTGCCTGTGAAGTGAGGTGGTGCTGGGGTTGGGTAGAACTACGAAGTTAAGCATGCTCGGGCTGGAGTAGTGTGAGGATGGGTGACCTTCCGGTAAGTTTAACCATCGAGTGCGATTTGACCTGAGATTAAGCATATTGACCCGAGATTAAGCCATACTGACCCAATATTATGGAAAAATAAAAAATTGAATTATTTTAAAAAAAATTGAATTTTTTAAAAAAAAATTGAAAAAAATTAATGGCGCACTTCTATGTGGTGCGCCATTACTAGTAATGGCGCACCTCTAGGCATACTAATGGCGCACTGGTGCACCATTAGTATCTGGTATACTAACGGCGCACCAGTGGTGCGCCATTAGTAAAAAATACTAGTGGCGTGATACTAATGGCGCACCAGTAGTGCGCCATTAGTAGGCAAAACTGCTGCGCCATTAGTAGGCCTTTTCCTAGTAGTATATTACGTACTGAACTATCACGTAGTCATCAAAACGTGTATGTCAGATGTTTCCCAACATCTACAGACGATGCTCGAGGTTCAACACACTGAGCGGTGCATTAAGGACATAACCCTTATGTGCAGCAATGAGGACAATCCTCAGTTCACG
Organism: Triticum urartu; assembly: GCF_003073215.2. NCBI lineage: Eukaryota > Viridiplantae > Streptophyta > Magnoliopsida > Poales > Poaceae > Triticum > Triticum urartu. Next base: position 32,486,271 of record NC_053023.1, on the reverse strand, counting down.
GACCCAGTCCGCATAATTGCTACTGTCAACTCTCAACTAAATTCTCTCTAGGAACATATCTAAAACAGTAGAACCAAAGCATGAGCTACGACATAATTTGCAAAGACGTTTTGACTATGTTCATGATAATTAAGTTCATCTAATCAAATTATTCAATGAACTCCCACTTAGATAGACATCCCTCTAGTCATCTAAGTGATACATGATCTGAGTCAACTAGGCCGTGTCCGATCATCACGTGAGACGGACTAGTCATCATCGGTGAACATCTTCATGTTGATCGTATCCACTATACGACTCATGTTTGCCTTTCGGTCTTCCGTGTTCCAAGGCCATGTCTGTACATGCTAGGCTCGTCAAGTTAACCTAAGTGTATTGCGTGTGTAAATCTGGCTTACACCCATTGTATGCGAACGTTAGAACCTATCACACCCGATCATCACGTGGTGCTTCGGAACAACAGACCTTAGCAACGGTGCACAGTTAGGGGGAACACTTTCTTGAAATTATTGCAAGGGGTCATCTTATTTATGCTACCGTCGTTCTAAGCAAATAAGATGTAAACATGACAAACATCACATGCAAATCATAAAGTGACATGATATGGCCAATATCATCTTGCGCCTTTGATCTCCATCTTCGAGGCACGGCATGAACACCATCGTCACCGGCATGACACCATGATCTCCATCATCATGATCTCCATCATCGTGTCTTCATGAAGTTGCCTCGCCAACTATTACTTCTACTACTATGGCTAACGGTTAGCAATAAAGTAAAATAATTACATGGCATTTTCATTCACACGCAGGTCATAAATGAATTAAGACAACTCATATGGCTCCTGCCGGTTGTCATACTCATCGACATGCAAGTCATGATTCCTATTACAAGAACATGATCAATCTCATACATCACATATATCATTCATCACATCCTTTTGGCCATATCACATCACATAGCATACCCTGCAAAAACAAGTTAGACGTCCTCTAATTGTTGTTGCATGTTTTACGTGGCTGCTATGGGTTTCTAGCAAGAACGTTTCTTACCTACGCAAAACCACAGCGGTGCTATACCAATTGCTATTTACCCTTCATAAGGACCCATTTCATCGAATCCGATCCGACTAAAGTGGGAGAGACAGACACCCGCCAGCCACCTTATCCATCAAGTGCATGTCAGTCGGTGGAACCAGTCTCACGTAAGCGTACGTGTAAGGTCGGTCTGGGCCGCTTCATCCCACAATGTCGTCGGATCAAGATAAGACTAGTAACGGCAAGCAAATTGAACAAATCATCGCCCACAACTGCTTTGTGTTCTACTCGTGCACAGAATCTACGCATAGTCCTAGCTCATGATGCCACTGTTGGGGATTGTAGCAGAAATTTAAAATTTTCTACGCATCACCAAGATCAATCTTTGGAGTCATCTAGCAATGAGAGGGAGAGGAGTGCATCTACATACCCTTGTAGATCGCGAGCGGAAGCGTTACAAGAATGCGGTTGATGGAGTCGTACTCGCGGCGATTCAAATCGCGGAAGATCCGATCTAGCGCTGAACGGACGGCGCCTCCGCATTCAACACACGTATAGCCCGCGGACGTCTCCTCCTTCTTGATCCAGAAAGGGGAGAGGAGAAGTTGAGGGAGAACTCCGGCAGCACAACGACGTGGTGGTGGAGCTCGTGGTATTCCTGCAGGGCTTCGCCAAGCTCTACGGAGGAGAAGGAAGAGTTGGAGGAGGGAGGGGCTGCGCCAGGGAAGGGGTGCGGCTGCCCTCTGTCTCCCTCACTATATATAGGGGGAAGGGGGTGGAGGAGGCACCCTAGGGTTCCCTAGGGGAGGGGCGGCGGCCACAGGGAAAACCCTAGATGGGTTTGGGCGCCCCCACCCCTAGGAAACTTGTCCCCCAAGCCGGGAGGGGTGGCTACCCTAGGGGAGGCGCCCCCACCTCTCCAAGTTACGTGAGATGGGGCGGGAGGGGCGCTCAGCCCCTTAGTGGGCTGATGTGCCCCTCCCCTTGGCCCATAAGGCCCCCCAACGCTTGTCGGGGCCTCCAAAACCCCTTTCGGACACGCTGGTCATCACCCAGTACCACCGGAACAATTCCGGACTCCAATACCCTTCGTCCAATATATCGATCTTCACCTCCGGACCATTCCGGAACTCCTTGTCACGTCTGGGATCTCATCCAGGACTCCGAACAACCTTCGGTAACCACATACTATTTCCCAAAACAACTCTAGCGTCATCGAACCTTAAGTGTGTAGACCCTACTGGTTTGGGAACCATGCAGACATGACCGAGACATCTCTCTGGCCAATAACCAATAGCGGGATCGGGATACCCATATTGGCTGAACCACGATGTCGGGGATTCAATCAATCCCGTATACAATTTCCTTTGTCTATCGGTATGTTACTTGCGCAAGATTCGATCGTCGGTATCCCCATACCTTGTTCAATCTCGTTACCGGCAAGTCTCTTTACTCGTTCCGTAACGCATGATCCTGTGGCTAACTCATTAGTCACATTGAGCTCATTATGATGATGCATTACCGAGTGGGCCGAGAGATACCTCTCCGTCACACGGAGTGACAAATCCCAGTCTCGATTTGTGTCAACTCAATAGACACTTTCAGAGATACCCATATTGTGTCTTTATAGCCACCCAGTTATGTTGTGACGTTTGGCACACCCAAAGCATTCGTACGGTATCCGGGAGTTGCACAATCTCATGGTCTAAGGAAATGATACTTGACATTAGAAAAGCTTTAGCAGACGAACTATACGATCTTGTGCTATGCTTAGGATTAGGTCTTGTCCATCACATCATTCTCCTAATGATGCGATCCCATTGAGGGAGTCCTAGATTAGGGGGTGTCCGGACGGCCGGACTATACCTTCAGCCGGACTCCTGGACTATGAAGATACAAGATTGAAGACTTCGTCCCGTGTCCGGAAGGGACTTTCCTTGGCGTGGAAGGCAAGCTTGGCGATACGGATATGTAGATCTCCTACCATTGTAATCGACTTTGTGTAACCCTAACTGTCGGTGTCAAAACCGGCGGATCTCGGGTCGGGGCACCCGAACTGTGCGTCTAGGCCGGATGGTAACAGGAGGCAAGGGACACGAAGTTTTACCTAGGTTCGGGCCCTCTTGATGGAGGTAAAACCCTACGTCCGGCTTGATTAATATTGATGATATGGGTAGTAAAAGAGTAGATCTACCACGAGATCGGAGAGGCTAAACCCTAGAAGCTAGCCTATGGTATGATTGTTGTTGTGTATCTTGTCCTACGGACTAAAACCCTCCGGTTTATATAGACACCGGAGAGGGTTAGGGTTACACAAAGTCGGTTACAATGGTAGGAGATCTACATATCCGTATCGCCAAGCTTGCCTTCCACGCCAAGGAAAGTCCCTTCCGGACACGGGACAAAGTCTTCACTCTTGTATCTTCATAGTCCAGGAGTCCGGCTGAAGGTATAGTCCGGCCATCCGGACACCCCCTAATCCAGGACTCCCTCAGTAGCCCCCGAACCAGGCTTCAATGACGATGAGTCTGGCGCGCAGATTGTATTCGGCATTGCAAGGCGGGTTCTCCTCCAAATTCCGTGTACCTGTTGAATAAAGTCCGGTTTCTTGTAAATGTTGCGCTCCTCGGCTTCTACGCCCAATAATGGCCGTCTCCCATGTGTCAAACGAATATGGAAAGTATGAGTGTTTTTACATCCACACCCCTAGCCACGTAAATGAGCCGCCCATTTAAGGGGACGAGGATTTAGATCCAAACCACACCTTCTCCCCTTCGAGAGTGTTCATCAGAACGCATCCGACAAAGGTCCATACCACCATGGCCAGCCGTTGCAACTCCTCCTCTCGCCCTTCCAGCCCTCAGCCTAGATATTGGAAGAGATGCTCCATCCCGCATAGCGAGCTAGTGACGCTCCAGACCAAGGGATTTCTCCCCCCGGCCTATATGGTCCCAGTTCGAGCCGGTCATGCCATCTATAATGGCGGAGAGCAAGCGGAGAGTGCCCCTAATCCCTCCAAAGGAGAGCGGGTGTGCCTCGTCCCTTATTTAATAAGAGGGCTTGGATTTCCAATCCATCCATTTCTCCGGGGGCTCCTGGAGTTCTATGGCCTCCAGCTACACAATCTCACGCCTGCCTCCGTATCGCATATCACGGGCTTCGTAGCCCTCTGCGAGCTGTTCTTGGGTGTTGAGGCTCATTTCGGGCTGTGGAAAGAGCTATTCTGCCTTGTGCCCCGTTCTCAGAAGGGGTCGATATTTCAAGTGGGTGGAGCCGAAGTGTGGCGCATCGCCGGGACCGAATATCTATCCGGAACCCCAAAGAAAGCGTCCGAGGACTGGCCTTCGGAATGGTTTTACATAGAGGATGTCCCGCTGCCGGATCCTGTCCGGATCGGCCTCCCTGAGTTCGAAAGTGCTCCACTAAAGAAGCGCCTAAGTTGGCGTCCACGGAGCCCTCAGAGGGAAAGTGACAAGGACGTCCGTTACCTGATGGGTCGGATAAGATTGTTAGCTCATTCCGGACTGACCATGATCGGGGTCATGGCCGCATGCATCATGCGAGGGGTGCAGCCGCTACAGTACAGAGGCCACCCCATGTGGGATTTCAACGGGGAGGACGACGCCACTCGCTACGGCCGTAAGGGACCGGATTCGGCTGCGGCCCTAACAAAGACCTTGTCCGCTTTGTACAAGGGAGAAGAGGAGGAATTTCTCCGCGTTAACCCACAGGGTGGATTCTCTATGTACAATCCCCCAAGCTGGGTAAGTGGTTTACCTGCCCATCCGTTTTATATTCCCATTGTTAAATATTCAGTCTAACGACTTTAATGCAGGAACAGCGCCAGGCTGTTAAAGAAATAAACAGCCCTCCTCCACAACCCGAGGACCCAGGACGGTCCCTCGACCCGGCCTCTCAAGAGGATCCGGACTTATTTGTGGAGCGGATTGATGGAGTGTTCCATCAATTGAGCAAGGACAACGCCTTGGTGGCCATTACGGCCGATTACCCAGGGCTAATCCCGGCCTCCCAGGTAACTGAGATCGAAGTCCCAGTACCCCGAATAGGGGTCCGCCCTCTCGTGTTTTCAGTTTCCTGATTACAATCGAGCTTTGCAGGGGAGGTTTTTGAGATGGGAGGCCGAACCTGCGGCGACAAGCCAACAAGGGGCCGCAGGGCCCCGTGGGCAGAAAAGAAGTGCAGTCCAGACTGAGGCGTCAGCGCAAAGGTATGGAGCGCCCTCTTATCCCAGGTGTTATACCTTCGAGGAATATTAACACTCGTGCTCTCTTCAGGACAAAGAGACCTCGCCGGACTATATCCGGAGAAGCTACCAATTGCGCCTCCACCAGCCAGGCTGCAAAGCCTGGTCCGGAGGCGGAGGCGAACACAAGGCGCGCACCGAACGCTCCTCCGACGGAGGATGTGGACAGGTTGTCTGCCACCAACTCTGAGGTGGAGAGTGCCATGAACCACAGGCGTCGCCGGATAATTCTTCGCGACGCTTGTTTCTCCCGAGAGGCATTAGATGCCTTCAATTCGGGAGATGCGTACCTCCATGCCGCTCAAAATGGTCTAGCTAGAGCAACGGAGCAATATGTAAAAGACATACGGGTAAGAAAATTTTGGTAATTATATATATATATACCAGTAGCCCCCGAGACTTCAAACAGTTAGAATAACTGATTTAAGGATCATTTGTTATGCAGGTTCTTACAGAAAAGAATTCCCTACTGTCCCAGGAGCTGGAAGAGTGCAAAGCCCAACTTGAGGCCGCACTAGCCGTGGCAGGGGAGCCCAAGGAGACCCCCTCTGGTAATAGACACTTCGAAAGATAAGTATTTTGCGAAGCACGGCATGGGTGCGAGTCTGACAAATGAATTTGCAGATGGCGCCGGATTGAGTCCGGAAAGGCAAAAACTCCTACGCCAGCTGAAGGCTGGTGAGAAGGTGCTGACAAAGGTGAGGCGGGAGAAGAACGATCTCCAAGATGCCAACACCAAGCTAGGCGTCAACCTGAAAGATGTTTGTGCCCAGCTGGCAGACTCCGTTAAGGAGAATCAGCGGCTTCGGCGCGGCATATTTAGTAAGTGCTTGAACGAACCATTGAAAAAAAGTTCGGCGGGGAAGTCGACTAATAGAGTAATGTCTGTAGGTGTGCTAACAGGTCGTCCTACAGAGGAGATGCCCGGTTCTACGGGTGACCTTCTTCCCGAGCTCTCGCAACTGCTCGAGCGAGTTTGGCAGGCGATGTAAGGCGTCGCTTAGGCCTTGTGGCCATCCATGTCCATGCCCGAAGGACTTGGAGAGCTTGCGGAGAAGCTAAAGGGAGCACGGCGGCACTTCCGATTGTGGAAGATATCGGCCTGCCGTCAAGGCGCTTGGGAGGCTTGGGCCATGGTGAAGACGCGGTACACAAAGGCTGACCCCAACCACATGGCCGAGGTCGGTCCTGTGGGGCCCGATGGGAAGGAGATCGTTGTAAGCTTAGTATACGGCCAAGTAGAATTGGCCGCAAAGTATTCCCAGCAGGACTGTAAATTAGACAGCCTGTTAGATGGTATTGAAGAGGAATACAATCAGTCAGAATGACTATGTAATTTAGTTGACATTTATAATGCCTTCTAGCCGGATTGTAGATCGTTTGTCATGGCCGACCTTTTCGCTTCAGCCTCGGGACCTGACTGTCCGGAGTGTGTCCGAATTCCCATGCGGTTATATAAGAATCGGGGAATGCATGGAGACCAGGCGTAGGGGTCATTAGTGCGTGAACAGACAAGTGCCCGACTAGTTATGTTATATTACATGGTTAGTAAGAAACATCTTCCACGGAGAATAGTTCCGTTAGGGGTTCCTTTCCCTGGGAGGCATGCCCTAAAGTGCATGCCCATTCTGCGAAAAAGACGCAGGAAAAAGCATCTGGGGGCGCATAAATAAATAAGTGAAAAGATTATCTTTTAGGTCACCGGCCGAATATTCCCTTAAGAACACTAGCTTTTGGCTTCACCCAGTCTGAGGTACACATCCGGCTGATCCGGCAGTAACAATCGCAGAGGTGCTCCCTTTACCGCCTAGCCGAATAATCGAGAATGTAGGGGTAAGCACAGGAGCCAGGCAACCCAGCTTGGCCAAAACTTAAGTCATATCGATGCATATAATGGTGAAATAAAAGGTACATGCGGAAGTGTAACACATGTGTTGGGCATGAAGCCCGTATAAATAAGCTTCTGTTAAAAGAAGCCCCCAGGTTTAATGAGTGCGAATAGCACGTCATTTGATGAGCCTTTAAAGGCTATAAGAGAAAGGAAGGGGAGAAGGAGAGAAATGTAAGACAGACAGTATATAAAAAATGGATAGAGGAAGGAGACGAACACAGAGTCCGGCGCTAGGCATAGAATCTTCAGAGACGGGCTGCGTTCCATGGGTTCGTCTCGAGTCGGTTATCCGATGCATCTCGTAGGCGGTACGCTCCACCAGTCAGGACTTGGTCAATTATGAAGGGACCTTCCCACTTGGGCTTGAGTTTGTCCTTTTTCTTGTCCGGCAGGCGTAGAACTAATTCGCCAATGTTGTAATTTTTGGCCCGTACTTCTCTGCTTTGGTATCTTCGAGCCTGCTGTTGATAGAATGCGGAAGGGGCTTTTGCCCCGTCACGCTCCTCCTCTAATGCATCCAAACTGTCATGCCGATCGAGCTCGGCTTCTCTTTCTTTGTACATGCGCACTCAAGGTGAGTCATGAATTATGTCGCAAGGCAAAACTGCCTCTGCGCCGTACACCATAAAGAATGGTGTGTATCCGGTGGTGCGATTCGGCATGGTCCGCAGCCCCCAGAGTACGGAGTCGAGCTCCTCTACCCAGTGCGTGTTAGATTCCTTGAGGGACCGCACTAATCTGGGTTTGATGCCGCTCATGATAAGACCATTTGCAAGTTCGACCTGGCCGTTAGTTCGTGGGTGATAGACGGAAGCATAATCGAGCTTGATGCCCATGTTTTTGCACCAGAGTTTTACCTTGTCGGCCGTAAAGTTTGTGCCGTTATCAGTGATGATGCTGTGGGGGACGCCGTAATGGTGTACAGCCTCGGATATAAAGTCTATCACCGGTCCGGATTCGGTCGTCTTAACAGGCTTGGCTTCTATCCATTTGGTGAACTTATCCACCATGACCAGTAAGTATTTTTGCTTGTGGATTCCGCCTTTAAGGGGTCCAACCATGTCAAGCCCCCAGACCACGAAGGGCCAAGTGATGGGGATAGTTTGGAGGGCAGTGGGTGGCATATGGCTTTGGTTTGCAAAGAGCTGGCAACCGACGCATCGTTGGACTAAGTCCTGGGTGTCTACCCGGGCCGTCGGCCAATAAAAGCCTGTACGGAAGGCCTTGCTTACAAGGGACCGAGCTGCAGCGTGATGACCGCCGAGTCCAGCATGAATTTCAGCCAGGAGGTTCCGCCCTTCCTCTTCGAAGATGCACCTTTGAAGGACTCCGGTAGTGCTTTTCTTATAAAGCTCTCCCTCGTGGACTTTGTAGGCTTTGGATCGCCGCACTATGCAGCGTGCCTCATTTTGGTCCTCGGGGAGTTCCTGCCTAGTAAGGTAGGCGAGGAATGCACTACTAGAAAAAGGGCTATAGATGGGATTGACACTAATGGCGCACCAGACAAGCGGTGCGCCATTAGTATATACTAATGGCGCACCCCCTTCTGATACGCCATTAGAGTTGAAACTACTAATGGCGCACCTGGCCCAGGGTGCGCCATTAGTATCAAAAAAATTTAACTAGTGCGCCTGTCCAAACATACTAATGGCGCATCCAGACACAGTGCGCCATTACTAGTTGTAACTAGTAATGGCGCACCTGTCGGAAAGTGCACCACTAATGTTGTTTTTTTATTATATTTTTTATTCGCTTTTTCGCAAAACTACTAATGGCGCACTGTTCCACCGTGCGCCATTACTAGTTCAAACTAGTAATGGCGCACTGTGGGACAGTGCGCCATTAGTATCTTTTTTTTCAAAACTACTAATGGCGCACCACCAGAAGGTGCGCCATTAGTAACCTGGATTACTAATGGCGCATTTAGAGTTGGTGCGCCATTAGTAAGTGGGCAGCAACAAGATATTTTGGACAGCCTCTCCTACCCACACTCACTTTCTCCCCACTTCATTCTCTCCACCTCCTTGTCTCGGGTGCCTCCTCTTTTTCACCTCATTTCCACCATAGATTCATTCAATTTAAGTGGTTAAATTACCTTGTTTTGATAGGTAAGTAAGGGGGGAAGCTATATTTATGTTGTTCTCCCTACAACAATGTGCACATGCACTTTTTATGGCCTAGCTAGATCTATGTATGTTCGTGGTGTTGCATATGTTTGTGGTGTTGCATATGTGTTTGTGTTTGGAGGTGTACCGGTATTTGAAATGCGATAGTTGCCAATATTTTGCCGGAATGTTGATTCATTTCCGTTTCAGCGAGAATTTTGGCATTAAACATTCTTTTTGGTCCTATTTTTAGGGAAAGTCATGCCAAATTTTTTCTTGGTTCTAAAATATCATTTTGCTCTACCCCGTAGGCGACCATGGTCCGCATGATGACCGAAGGCATCGTGAATAGGTTTTTCAGGTCCGCGAAGGCCGAGATGCTTCAAAAGAATGAGACGGAGATAAGATGTCCATGTCAAAGATGCAAGCTGAAGAGCCTTATTGCGGACCCGGAATCCGGGCAGGTGCGGGACCACCTGCTCTTGCGTGGTTTCATGGGTGGCTATCGGTGGCAAGGTGATGAAGATGACTACGAAGTCGTCCATGGGGGCCGGGCAAGAAATGAGGAAGGGCAGCAAGACAACCACCGCGGCTCGGGCGGGCGAGAAGACGAAGAATCCCCAGGAGATGATCACGACGGTGATGCTATACACAGTCATCATGTAGAAGATGCAGGACATGATGATGAGGAAGATGCCGGAGCAGACGACGGGCATGATCATGAAGATGATGATGCCGGCGGAGCAGATGACGCTGGACCATCGATGGGCTGGGTGCAGGACCCTCATATTCAAGAGCTACTTCTCAAGCAGACGGATAACGCAAGAGCTGCCAACCGAGAGAAAGCCAAGATGGATCAACTTGAGTTGGACGCGGTTACTCCATTGTATGAAGGATGCAGGCCCGAGGATACCCGCCTGAAAGTAACGCTCATGGCTCTGGAGATGAAGGTAAAACACAAAATGACCAACGCATGCTTCGACGAGAACATCTCATTCTGGCACGAACGTCTTCCCAAGGGGAACAAGTGCCCGACCAGTTTGGAGGAGGCGAAGAAAATCGTGTGTCCTCTAGATTTACCGCACGTGAAATACCATGTGTGCATGAACAATTGCATCATTTATCGGGACGAGCACGCGGAGTCTACCATATGTCCGGTGTGCGGCGTCACTCGATACAAGAAGAGGAAGAAAGCTCCTCGAAAAGTGGTGTGGTACTTTCCGATCACTCCTCGTCTGCAGCGGTATTTCGCGGACCCTAAGGTAGCAAAGCTCCTGCGTTGGCACGCGGATAGGGAGGAGAAGAAGCAAGAAGATGACGCAAATGATCCGGAGATAGATAAAAAAGAAAAGATGCTGAGTCACCCTAAGGATGCGAGCCAGTGGCAAGCGTTGAACTTCGAAGACCCAGAATTTGGGAACGATCCAAGGAACATCGTGCTGGGCGCGAGCACCGATGGAGTCAATCCGTTTGGCAGCCAGAGAAGCACACATAGCACCTGGCCTGTGTTTGTGTGGATGTACAACCTTCCCCCTGGTTGTGCATGAAGAGGAAGTACATTCACATGAGTATGCTAATTGAAGGACCGAAACAACCAGGGAACGACATCAATCTGTATCTGGGGCTGCTGAAAGAGGAGCTTGACACGCTATGGAAAACGCCAGCCAATACGTGGGACGCCGCAGAGAAAGAATATTTCCCTATGAGAGCCGCGCTGCTCACGACGGTGCACGACTATCTCGGTTACGGATATGTCGCGGGGCAGGTGGTCCACGGATTTTCTGGATGCGTCAGGTGCATGGATGACACAACGTATCGCCAGCTAGATAGAGATCCCGGGTCTTCGAAGACCGTGTTCATGGGACATCGAAGGTGGCTTCGCGACGATGACCCGTGGAGAAAACGCAAGGATCTGTTCGATGGTGAAACCGAACCCCGAGGACGCTCGTGTACGAGGAGCAGCGAGGAAATAGACGAGCTGTTGAAAAATTGGAAAGACTGCCCACTGCCGGGAAAGAAGCAAAAGGCGCCAGAGCCGGGAAAGAAGCGAAAGGCGCCAGAGCCGCTGCTGAAGGTATGGAAAACGAGGTCTGTTTTCTGGGACTTGCCGTACTGGAAGATCCACCGTGTGCCTCACAGCCTTGATGTCATGCATATCACGAAGAACGTGTGCGAGAGTCTGCTTGGTACCCTGCTCAACATGCCAGAGAGGACCAAAGATGGTTCGAAAGCAAGGGCAGACTTGAAATCAATGGGCATCAGGCAGGAGCTTCACGCTATATATGATGATGATGATGATGATGATGATGATGATGAGGCGAAGTAGGACACGGAAAGTCGTCGCAAAGGCAAAAAGGCCAAGAAGACCGGAAATGACTACCCTCTCGCGTGCTTCACTCTAAGTCAGGAGGAGATTGAGCAGTTTTTCACCTGCCTCGTAGGAGTAAAACTTCCTTACGGTTACGCGGGGAAGATAAGCAGATACCTACACCCAGCGAAGCTGAAGTTCAGCGGGATGAAGTCTCACGACTGTCACATGCTGATGACGCAGATACTTCCAGTTGCAATCCGTGGGATCATGGACGCGCACGTCCGTGAAACCCTATTTGGCCTATGCAACTTTTTCGACGTCATCTCTCGGAAGTCTGTTGGCGTGAGGCAACTTAGAAGGCTACAGGAAGAGATCGTGGTGATACTATGCGAGCTTGAGATGTACTTCCCGCCCGCATTCTTCGACGTTATGGTGCATCTGCTGGTCCATATCGTGGACGATATCATCCAACTCGGGCCGACATTCCTGCACAGCATGATGCCGTTCGAAAGGATGAATGGTGTCATCAAAGGATACGTTCGCAACATGTCACGTCCAGAGGGAAGCATAGCCAGGGGCTTTCTGACCGAAGAGTGCATCTCCTACTGCACGAATTATCTAGGCATCGAGAACCCCGTTGGTCTTCCCGTCAACAGGCACCTCGGCAGGCTCGCTGGATGGGGTCACCGTGAGGGTCGTCGCGAAATGCATGTCGACTTCGAGGGTCGACTCGCCGACTTTGAAAGAGCAAACCTAGTCGCGCTACAACACATAGACGTGGTCGATCCTTGGGTGGTAGAGCACAAAACCTTTATTAAGAAGACGTACAATGACCGAGGCCAACAGAGGATGGACGGAGATATACTCAAAGAGCACAACTCATGTTTCATGCGTTGGTTCAAGCAGAAGCTTCTGTCGTACCCTTTACATGAGGATTCTTCCGCGGAAGAACAACTCATATTCGCCTTGTCACAAGGCGCCGAGCACAACCTGATGACCTATGAGGCGTACGATATCAACGGCTACACATTCTACACCGAGGCCAAGGACATGAAGAGCGATGGTTATCAGAACTCCGGGGTAACGATGGAATCCTACACCGGTAACGACAAGGACAGATACTACGGAAGGATCGAGGAGATCTGGGAGCTGAGCTACGCTGGAGAGAAGGTCCCGATGTTCCATGTCAGATGGGCCAAGAGCGTCCTAAAAGAAGACCAGTATTTCACCACCATGGTTATAACCAAAGCCAAATCCAAGACCGCGGGCGCAAACGTCACCGCGAAAAATGAGCCATGGGTACTGGCTTCCCAAGTGGACCAATGCTTCTTCATTACCGACCCGTCAAAGCCCAGTCATGTTGTCGTGAGGAGAGGCAAAAGGAAGATCATCGGAATGGATGGAGTAGCCAATGAGCAAGACTTTGACAAGTACGGCGACCCGAGGATCGAACATGACGACGATGATGAAGTAGCAGCATACACCACAAGAAGAAGCAGGACCACCCTACCGAAAGGACGTTCTTTCCACAGAAGAACTCCATTTGCGAAAAAGAAGGGCAAGAAGATTGTGAACAGATAGCTAGCTAAGATCGATTGTATTTAAATCGTAGCCTTCATTTCTCGATTGTATTTCATGGGCACTTTTTGAACTATCATGAATATTTTTAAATTTCATGGACACTCGATCTTGATCCCCCTCCATCTCGATCGCTATCCCACCTCGCCAGATCCGGTCCCCCTCGCCGCCGAGCACCCCCTGGTCCACCGGTCGCCGCCGCCGACCCCCCGCACCCTTGATTCCCCTACTCAACCGCCGCCGCCGACCCCCCGCACCCCTCCCCTACTCAACCGCCGCCGCCGACCCCCCACACCCCGCGCACCCTCCCCCGCTCCACCGGCATTACTGTTTGATGATATTTTTAAAAAAATTATTACTGTCTTATAAAAAAATATTACTATTATGATTTAAACAAGTTTGAACATATTTAAAGACAAATAAGTATCAAACAGCATTTTAAATGCATAAAAAAATTGTGGAGCCTGGGAATCGAACCCAGGACCTCCTGGTGTGAGAACTGGTTGCTGACCAGTCGAGCTAGTAGAGGGGACTTGGTGTCGATCAGGTCAGGTGGAAGATAACCTGTTGGCTCGAGCAGAAATCAAAAAAAAAATACTAATGGCGCACCACGGTGAGGTGCGCCATTAGTATGGATGTACTTATGGCGCACCGAGGGCTGGTGCGCCATTAGTATTGTGACATTGCTATAAGAAAAAGAACTACTAATGGCGCACCACGGTGAGGTGCGCCATTAGTATGAATGTACTTATGGCGCACCGAGGGGTGGTGCGCCATTAGTATTGTGCCCGATCCCCCCTTCCCTCTCCCCCTTCGCCCGATCCCCCCTTCCCTCTCCCCCTCGCCAGTTCCCTCTCCCTCCCTCCCCCCCGCCCCCGCTGCCCCGACCCACTGCGCCGCAGCCGCCCACGCGCCCCCGCCGCCTCCCTCTCCCCTTCCTCCCCCTCGTCGCCGACGGCCCAGACGCCGCCCCGTCCACACCGCCCCGTCCACCTCGTCGGGCTCCTCCTCCCGCTCCACGTCCTCGGGCTCCTCCCGCTCGCGCTCGCGCTCCCGCTCCCTCTCGTCGTCCTCCTCATCGCCGCTCCCCTCCCGCCGCCAAGCGCAGGTGAGCAACCGCCGCCCTTCCCTTCCCCTCCCCTCCCCTACGCCTCCTCACGGCCGGCTCTACGGACCTGTCGGCTTCGTTTTCTGTGTTGGATCAATTTAGTTACTGTGATTGATTTCATTGCTAGTTGAGATTCCCGGCATGTCTAGTTTGATGCGTACTACTGATGATTCTGAGAGATGCTTGTTTCATCTTCCGCGTTCAGTGCCTAGTTTTGTGGCGATACTGGCAGCTACTCTTCAGATCTCAAAACATGCCTCGGGGTAGTTCTTGCTGAAGATTTGTATATATAGTATAGAGGAGGGATCGGGCCTTATTCTGTGTAGAACATAATTATTGTTGGAGCCATCTTTGGATGGCGGCAACCATAGGCATTAGTGTGTCTCTTTAACTCGACTTGGTGCTGGTCATCTGTGTGCGCGCGCTTTGATTTGCAGTATGCAGGGGGTTAGAGTAAAGTGCAGAAATTTGAGTGCCTAGTTCTCAGGTCTCAGCTCCCAGCTTGATTGATACTCATGTTATTAAGTCTGAACTAGTGAACATATGCGGTTGAAGATGATATGTTTCTGGAAGTTAACTTGCATCTAAACAGAGGCAACTCTGCATTGTTTCTGAATCACATTTCAGTAAAAAGTTAAATGGAATGTGGTAACAAATGCACCAAAAGATCAAGCAGGGTCACTGCTGTAGATTGCAGTGGCATGGATATTTACACCACATTGCTTGTTGACACTCAAACTACAATACATTAGGCCTTATTATAAGTAGCGAAACCATGGACTGAAGAGGCTCAGCCACATAGTGACCTGACTGAGTCATTCTAGTTTCTTGTATGTGTCCAGCCGGCTCAGAGCACCGTCTGGCAGAGCCTACGTACTGTTGCTGATCACTTCCCTTGATTGTTTTAGCTCAGTCTTGCCTGCAATGAACCAATTCTCCTTTTATCCATTTGATTGGCTCCTATTATAATTGCAGAGGATAAGAAGAACTTGCTCTGTTCTTGCTTGTACACCAATCTCTGCTTCAACTGCTGCATTTACTTTCATGTAACAGTCTTGTACCCAATGCTTCAGTGGCAGTGCATCCTAAGCAATGGAGGCCTTTTTTCACATGCCAATGTATTTTCCATGTTGTGATGGAGGCCTTTTTTGCCTTGTCCACCCGAGAGGCCCTTGAGTTTGCTGGAATGTCGATTAACTTCCGTTCCGGCAAATTCGGGTACTCCATATGTCCTATTTTCAGCAAAGGTCATGCTGAAATTTTCCGTGAATTTTAGCATGACTTTGCTAAAAATAGGACATATGGGGTACTTGTGACTAATGCATGGGCCGGGGTATCTTAGTAGTTAATTAAGTAGGATCAAGTGCCCGGGCGTACTTGTGACTAATGCATGGCTTTTAGGGTGCCTCGGTGTCGATAAAAACCGAAATGATGAAAGCTTAGGCTTTTAGGGTGCCTCGGCGTCGAAAAACCCTCAATGATAAAAGCTTAGCTTTTAGGATGCCTCGGTGTCGACAAACCCTAAATGATGAGACCATGATCTTGTTCCTTGACAATAACCAACTTTTTGACCAAACTTTGTTCCTATTTAGAGAGAAACATGGCCAACAACGATGAGGCCGGGGGTTCGGGCGTCAAGGCATTCTGGGAGCTGTCCCAGGAGATGGAGGAACAACCTCACTTGTATGAGGACGCCGCCTTCCCCACCGATCCTGAGACCACTGATGGTACCGCTGAGGATGACCACACTGATGCCACCACTGATAGTGCCGTCGAGGATGCCACCACTGATGATGGCGGCGCACGCACAGATGGCAGCCAACCGAAGAGGCAACGGAAGGACTGGCGCCCGACCGTGCTCCGCACCCTCAAGGAGGAAGTACTGAAGTGGACTCCGACGGGAATCCAACGGCTCTCGAACGAATAGTCAAGGGGTACTCGCTTCAGCTCGGGTGCATTCTCCGGAGCACCGTCTCGATCAACACCAAGAACCTGAGGCATCCTGACCGAGGGAATTTGCGCAACCTCCTCTTCACGAAGCTGCACGAACGATACAAGTTCCCCGCTGAATTTGAAAACACAAGCCTCAAAGGGAATAAAGTGAACAATGCTGCCCTCACGAAGATGAGCAAGGCCCTGACTACTTGGAAAAGCAATGTGAAGAGAATGATCGAGAAAGGTGAGAGTTATGAGAAGATCAAGGAGAAAAATCCTTCGATCACCGAAGATGACTACAACGACTTCAAGATCAATTGCTCGAGCACCGCAAACTCCGAATCAAGTAAGTGGGGAAAGAAATGCAGGAGCTGAACTTAGGGGAACACAGACTCGGTCCCGCCGGTTACAGAGTGGCGGAGCCTATATGGGACAAGGAGGAGGCGGACCGTGCCGAGCAAGGCCTATCGCCCCTCTTCGGTAAATACAGTGACAAGCAGACCAGGAACTTTGTCAGGGCCCGGTACAGGAAGGACCCGAAAACAAAGGAGCTTACCACAGATCCGAAGACCTGGGCGCTTGAGCTTGTTCAGGTAAGGAATACACCCCCGCGTAATTAGCTCCATATGGTTGCATTCTAATTAATGAAGCCAAATTTCTAAATGGTTCACATTCGTTCCGCAGGCGACTGAAAGCAGTAGCGCGGGGTCGACTAAGAGCAACCCTTGGGACACCACTCTAAATAGGGCATTGAATGTAATGAAGAACAAGGATAAGCTCAGTAAGCCGACGTCAGCTGGTCGTGTGGCCGGCAAAGGCTTGTCGACAAAATGGTCGTCATACTATAACACTGGTGGGTGAAAGGAGAAAAAGACCAGCTCGGAAAGCCAGGCGCGCGAGGTTCAAGAACTCAGGGCACAGGTGGTGCGGATTCCGGAGATTGTCCAAGAGCAAGTGGAACAACAACTCGGAAGGACGATCACCACCATTGTGCCTACCTTGATCCAGGGGATTAGTGCATGGATTGCGGGCGGCCAACAGGGGCCGCCCCCGATTCCTAGCTTCACGGCGAGCAACTCGCAGAACGCGATGGCGGGGCCATTGGTGTCTCCGACGCGGGCACGGGAGCTTAATGCACCCGGGTGTACGCCGGCCGGCACCTCTGCAGCAAGCGGCCCCTCCGTCAACTGCACGCCCACCGTTCGCGGTGCCTCGACATTAGCCGAGCTCGACGCCATCATCACGGTAACTAATTAAGCCTCTCTCGGCCGAGGACTTCATCTCCTTGCCTTTGACTGGGCATCCCTCACGCCCTACATGTTTTCGCAGGGTGTCGCCGACGTTCCGTGCACTCTCTTGCACTTCGTGAACAACGAGTTGGTCGATGTCGCCAAGGGAAAAATCGTTCAACCGGGCAACCCCTTGTTCCAAGGTACCCAGATGCCACCCAACTTGTTTAGGGTTCAACTGGTTCGGGTGCTGCCAGGCTGCGACGAGTTGTTACCTCCGATTCGACCCGTCGGGGCTGACGATGATGACGTGATGACCCTCAGCGCCTGCCTAAGCTGGCCCCTGCTTTGGCCGAAGAGCCAGATTTGTTTGGGATGGGGGACACCACCCCAAAGACAACACCGCCAGTCGTGCCGGCGCCAAGTCGGCCCCATGGCAAGAACACCGCAACGGTGCCGGACATCCCTATGCCACTGGATCCAAACATGCATATGGCACAGGATCAGAACGACGACGATGCTGATACATTTGCCAACGTCGATCAGTACTTTGCCGATCATGGGTACGGTGGCGACTTCATGGGGCCTCCTTCTCAAGAACCCAACCGAACAAAAGACGTGCGCGATCTAGCTGGTACCGCGGAGAAGCCAAGTTGCAACAGGCGTCGTCTGCCGTTCAGCTCTCAGGAGACGCCTGCAGCTGCCGACTTCACCGAGCCTCAGATAGGCGAGGTGCGAAATATTATCAGCCCCAACACACTCAAGAAGGCAGTCTGTGAGCAGAACTCGGTCCCATTATAGGAGAAGAAGAAGGCACGCAAAAGAAAGACTAACAAGGGTGCGGGCCAGCCGGCACCGAGTACGATCCGTGCTCAGGACGTGCCACCTTCACCTGAGGATATCTCGAGGAGGGTGCATGTGGCGGGTAGGCCGATGCTACCGAGAAATATGCTCGATGCTACAACCGGTGCTATGCGGAGTCTGCATGACAGTGTTCTTTCTTTGGAGAAGCGACGTCTCGGAGAGAAGGATGTGGCATACCCGGTTTTCGCGGCCAAGGTGCCAAAGGGCAAGGGCTTTGTGGATAACTCCATCGGGGGTACGATCGTCCGGCGGTTTGATGACATCCATGCTATGTTGAACCTTCATCCGCTGCACTACACCTTCGTTCGGCTATTTTCGCTAAGTATGGAGATGCGGATCATTCGCGACAAGACCCCGGACATCGTGATAGTCGACCCCTTCTACATGCGTGCCAAGATCTTGGGCAGCGCTGGGGACCGGCAAGTCGCGACTTCTTACCTCGAAGGCATCATTCTGGCAAACCAAGATAAGGATAACTTCCTCGTGCCTTACTTTCCCGAGTAAGTCCTCCCCTCAACCGCCCCGTAACATATGAATTCTTAGATTTCGATCATTTTTCTTTTAACATTCCGTGTTTTCTACAGTGACACACATTGCACGCTCATCCTCCTAAGCCCCAAATATTCCATGGCCACGTATTTCGACCCGGACCGTCAGTCGAACGTAGACTACACAAATGTCAAGAAGGTTCTTGATGATGTTCTCCCCGGCTACGTCAAATCTGGAGGCACCTTCACCAGGCCTATTCGTAAGTACGGCAAGCACGTGTTCTCCCACAATACGACATTCTGCTGCATCAAGCAGCCGCCTGGCGGTCAGAAGGGTGCCTACTACGCCATCCATCACATGCGGGCGATCGTACGGGACCATCATCAACTTCTGCTACCGAGTAAACTCAAAGATTGGGCCGCGAGCGTGTCGGCAATCCAGGACGCGGACATCAGACAAGAATTCTTTCGCATCCAGTCGGAGTTTGCGGAAATCATCCATCAAGATGTCCTTCGTACCTCGGGGCAGTTCTACCTCAGAAATCAACCGTCCAACAGTGACATCGACACAATGCTACAAATGCAGGCTGACAACGACCGTTGTTTCATGACTCCCACGATAGACGGCGGCTTCATCCACGCTCCGATCCCTTGAGTCGAGTAGAAAGCAGTGATGCTGTGTCTAGTTCTGAAACATCGATTGGCTCATGTTGTAATGAAACTTTAATGAACTTGTAGTATGTCTCTTTGGTTTCGAGAGTCGTTCAACTTAGATGTAATCGATGCTATTAATGTCTTGCTTTTCTCTTCCGATCGTTCTGTTGCATACTTATATATTGCTTATGTATTGTCTGTGAATTGGTACTAACGTTTCGTTTGGCTACTGCATAGCGATGCCGTCGTATGTGTGTACAAGGGTAAGGTTCCCGGAGTCTACGACGACTGGGAGGAGTGTCGGAGACAGGTTCACCGATTCAGCGGTAACAGTAACAAAGGGTACACCACTAGGGCCGAGGCCGAATATAGATACACCCGCTATCTAGCGGGAGAGGGGAGGGAGCGCTGGAGGAACCAGATGAAGACGAGTTTCATCGTGATGATGCTCATCATGATGACCGCAGCTCTCTTCTATGTGATGGTAGTTTAGATGATCGATATCGACTTGTAATGTGAAGACAAACTCGCTACTCGCGGTCTCGAGACTTGTAATATAATGTTCTATCTTTCTTCGGTGTGTTCAATTCGGAGACTAATATGATGAATTGTATTCGGAGACTAATATGATGAATTGTATTCAGAGACTAATCTTCTATTTGTATTCGATGAATCTGTCGTTGATGTGTGCTGTCTATATTTTGTCCAATTATACATTTGTAACCTGTGCAAAAAACAGAAAATAAAAAAATAAAAAAACCTAATATTCATACTAATGGCACATCACATGACAGTGCGCCATTAGTATGCCAAAGGATACTAATGGCGCATCATTAAATAGTGCGCCATTAGTATGCCGAAGTTACTAATGGCGCATCTTGTTGTTGTGCGCCATTAGTATGCCAAAGCACCTGGGTATACATTGCCCCCTGGGAGGCATACTAATGGCGCACTATTGTATATACTAATGGCGCATCTGAGGTGCGCCATTAGTATACCAGATACTAATGGCGTGGCACTAATGGCGCACCACTAATGCGCCATTAATGGCCAAATTAGGTGCGCCATTAGTAGGCCTTTTCCTAGTAGTGATGGTTCTGTCCATGGGGGGATGACGGCCATTATTACATGGGCTGAAGGTGTTATTTCATTGGCAGAGCCTCCGATTGTGTCAGAATGTTCGGTGTCGGGCAGTGCGGTTGGGTCCAGGCTATTATTGTTCAGCTCCCCTTCCCATACTACGGATGGCTTGAATAGCCTTTCCAAGAAGATGTTGGGGGGGACTACATCGCGTTTTGCACCGATGCGTGCCAGGACATCTGCCGCCTGATTATTTTCCCGGGCTATATGGTGAAATTCAAGCCCTTCGAACTGAGCTGACATTTTTAGGACGACGTTGCGGTAAGCTGCCATTTTTGGGTCCTTGGCATCAAAGTCTCCATTTATTTGGGATATTGCGAGGTTCGAGTCCCCGCGCACCTCTAGGCGTTGAATGCCCATGAATACTGCCATCCGAGACCATGTAAAAGGGCCTCATATTCGGTTGCATTGTTGGAGTCTGTGTACATAATCTGGAGTACGTATTGAACTGTGTCTTCTGTGGGGGATGTCAAAACGACGCCAGCCCCTAGTCCGGCCAACATCTTGGAGCCGTCGAAATGCATGATCCAATTTGAATATGTGCCATACTCTTTAGGGAGTTCGGCCTCCGTCCATTCTGCGACGAAGTCGACCAAAACTTGCGAGTTGATGGCTCGCCGTGGCTTATAAGTTATGTCGAACGGGAGGAGCTCAATGGCCCATTTTGCAATCCGGCCCGTTGCGTCGTGGTTGCTTATAATATCGTTAAGTGGTACTTCCGAGGCTACTGTTATTGAACACTCTTGAAAGTAGTGTCGTAGCTACCGGGATGCCATGAATACCGCGTACGCGATCTTTTGATAATGTGGGTACCGTGATTTGCACGGAGTGAGGACAGTGGACACATAATAGACCGGCTTTTGAAGGGGGAATTTGTGTCCGTCCGTTTCTCATTCGGCGATGAGCACTGCGCTTACAACCTGATGTGTTGCTGCAATGTACAATAGCATTGGTTCACCAATGTTTGGCGCCGCCAGGACTGGGTTTGTTGCCATTATGGCTTTTATTTCATCGAGTCCGTCCGTGGCTGCATCCGTCCATTTGAAGTGTTCGGTCCGCCGAAGGAGGCGGTAAAGGGGTAGGGCCTTTTCTCCCAAGCGGGAGATAAAGTGGCTTAGAGCCGCCACGCATCCGGTTAACTTTTGTATTTGTTTGAGGTCCTTTGGGATATCAAATTGTGACAAAGCTCGGATCTTGGCTGGATTTGCTTCAATTCCTCTACCGGATACAATGAAGCCCAAGAGCTTTCCGGCTGGGACGCCGAAAATGCATTTTTCCGGGTTGAGCTTGATGTCGTATGTCCGGAGGTTATCAAATGTGAGCCTCAAGTCGTCTACTAGAGATTCGACGTGTCTTGTTTTGACGACCACATCCTCTACATATGCCTCCACTGTTTTGCCGATCTGGTTTGCCAGACATGTCTGAATCATGCGCTGATATGTTGCACCGGCGTTTTTGAGCCTGAAGAGCATTGTGTTGAAGCAGAATGGGCCGTACAGTGTGATAAATGCCGTTACGGCTTGGTCTGACTCTGCCATCTTGATTAGATGGTAGCCGGAATATGCGTCGAGGAAACACAACGAATCGTGTCCTGCGGTGGCATTGATAATTTGATCGATGCGGGCTAGGGGGAAGGGATCCTTTGGGCAAGCCTTGTTAAGGTCTTTAAAATCAATGCACAGGCGCCAGGATTTGTCCTTCTTTGGTACCATCACCAGGTTTGCTAGCCAGTCCGGATGTTTTATATCTTTGATGAATCCGGCCTCCAATAGCTTTGTTAGCTCCTCCCCCATGGCCTGTCTCTTAGGTTCGGAAAAACGCCGAAGAGCTTGTTTGACAGGTTTGAATCCTTTTAGGATATTTAAGCTGTGCTCGGCCAGCCTGCGTGGGATTCCTGGCATGTATGAAGGGTGCCAGGCGAAAATGTCCCAGTTCTATCATAGGAACTCTCGCAGTGCGGCGTCTACCTCAGGGTTTAACTGTGCCTCGATGGAAGCTGTTTTATTGGGGTCCGTTGGATGGACCTGGAATTTGACTATTTCGTCCGCCGGTTTAAAGGTGGACTTGGATCTTTTGTCGAGTACCACATCGTCCCTATTCACCATGGAGCACAGCGCACTCAGTTCTTCAGCCGCTAGGGCTTCGGATAGTGCCTCGAGGGCCAGTGCGGCTGTCTTGTTTTCGGCGCGGAGTGCTATGTCCGGATCACTGGCGAGAGTGATGATCCCGTTAGACCCGGGCATCTTGAGCCTCATGTACCCGTAATGGGGTATTGCTTGGAAGATTGTAAATGCTTCCCGCCCTAGCAGAGCGTGATAACCGCTGCTGAACGGAGCCACATGGAACGTGACCTCTTCGGACCTGTAATTATCCGGCGTGCCGAACACCACATCTAGTGTGATTTTTCCTGTACAGCGCGCTTCCCGACTGGGGATTATTCCTCTAAAGGTTGTGCTGCTTCGCTCAATGCGGTTCCAGTCTATTTCCATTTTTTGAAGGGTTTCCTCGTAAATGAGGTTCAATCCGCTGCCGTCCATGAGTACCTTGGTAAGACGAAAGCCGTCCATTATTGGACTGAGGACCAATGCGACTGGTGCTCGGGCTATTTGAAATTTAGGTTCATCACTGGCGTTAAAGGTAATAGCCGTGTCACTCCATGGGTTTATTGTTGCTACTTGGTAGACTTCGGCAAGGCTGTGGAGTGTCCTTTTTCGCATATTATTTGATGCGAAAGTCTCGAAGACTGTTAATACCGTACTGGTGTCTCTAGGGTGGCTTTCTGTGGCCTCCGGAATTAGGAGATCTTCGCCAATTTTGGCCACCAGCCGGAGTATCCAACATGCTCTAAGGCTGTGAGTTGGTGTGGCGTCCTCTGTACTGTGAATTTTATAGGGTCCATTGAGCTATCCTTCCAGTACGGTTCCATGCCCTGTAGAGGGTTTTTGCTTTTTGGTGTTTGACCCGGGTGTCTGGCGATGATGCACCCTTCTATTTCGGACTGGGTTTGTATTCAGGGCCGGATCGTCCCAAAATTTTATTTTGGTTTTCCAGGCGCTTTCCATCGCACAGTACTTTCGTACAATGGACGCCAAGTCAGCGAAACGTGTAATATCACGGCGACTTATGGCGTTGAGGATTCCCTTGTCCGTGCAATTATTGCAGAAGATTGATATTGCGTCTTCCTCGCTGCAGTCCCTTATCCTGTTCCTAACCAGGAGGAATCTGGCCCAGTAATGATGTACTGTTTCTTCGGGCTCTTGCCTGATTTGGGATAGATCGCCTATGTTCGGGTGGGTGGGTGGAATTAAATCTGAAGCCTCACCCAATCTGAGGCTCAGAGGCCGAGGAATTTCCGAACTCGAAAATTTGGATTCCTGGATGTTGTCCGATGAATCCAGCCCATCGCCTGACTCTAAGTTCAGGTCTTGAGCGATATCCTCCCCTCCGCGGGTATCCGGTTTGGAAGGATCGGGAATCCGGACGTAGCTAGTCCTTAAGATAGGTGAAGGGTTGCCGCACTGTCCCTCTACCACGGCAACGTGATGGGTGACTTGGGGAGAGTTAATCTCTCTCAGGTCGGGTTTAGGCCCAATCTGGTCGTAATCCGTAGCGACTCCCAGGGAGGAGATGCGATCCAAGAGCTCCATTGGATCCAACTGCTCGGCGAGTTCCGAGCTGACATGAAGATTGTTTTCGATGGCTCGAGAGGTCATCGTCGGTGCAGAAGCCGAACAGGCAGTCATAAGAAAACCACCTAGCCAGAGGGTTTGGCCCAAAGCCAAAGCTCCCTTAGCAATGGTGTCGTCTTTAAAGACGGGGCGAGGCATCCTTCCTGATGGTGACGACACAGAGGAACTCTCAATGAAAGCATCAATATCGGTGTCAAAACCGGCGGATCTCGGGTAGGGGGTCCCGAACTGTGCGTCTAGGCCGGATGGTAACAGGAGGCAAGGGACACAAAGTTTTACCTAGGTTCGTGCCCTCTTGATGGAGGTAAAACCCTACATCCTGCTTGATTAATATTGATGATATGGGTAGTACAAGAGTAGATCTACCATGAGATCGAAGAGGCTAAACCCTAGAAGCTAGCCTATGGTATTTGTTGTTCTGTATCTTGTCCTACGGACTAAAACCCTCCAGTTTATATAGACACCGGAGAGGGTTAGGGTTACACAAAGTCGGTTACAATGGTAGGAGATCTACATATCCGTATCGCCAAGCTTGCCTTCCACGCCAATGAAAGTCCCTTCCGGACACGGGACGAAGTCTTCAATCTTGTATCTTCATAGTCCAGGAGTCCGGCTCAAGGTATAGTCCGGCCATCCGGACACCCCCTAATCCAAGACTCCCTCACTAACCCTCTCCGGTGTCTATATAAACCGGAGGGTTTTAGTCCGTAGGACAACATACAGAACAACAATCATACCATAGGCTAGCTTCTAGGGTTTAGCCTCTCCGATCTCGTGGTAGATCTAATCTTGTACTACCCATATCATCAATATTAATCGAGCAGGACGTAGGGTTTTACCTCCATCAAGAGGGCCCGAACCTGGGTAAAACTTCGTGTCCCTTGCCTCCTATTACCATCCGTCCTAGACGCACAGTTCGGGACCCCCTACCCGAGATCCGCCGGTTTTGACACTGACATTGGTGCTTTCATTGAGAGTTCCTCTGTGTCGTCGCCGTTAGGCTTGATGGCTCCTACGATCATCAATAGCGATGCAGTCCATGGTGAGACCTTACTCCCCGGACAGATCTTCGTCTTCGGCGGCTTCGCACTGCGGGCCAATTCACTTGGCCATCTGGAGCAGATCGAAAGCTATGCCCCTGGCCGTCAGGTCAGATTTGGAAGTTTAAACTACACGGCTGACATCCGCGGGGACTTGATCTTCGATGGATTCGAGCCACTGCTGAGCGCGCCGCACTATCACGACGAGCATGATCTAGCTCTGCCACCGAACAGTGCCCTGGAGGCCTCACCCGCATCGGCTTCGACCCTTAATTCGGAGCCAACTGCGCCGATCGAGGATGGGTGGTTGGACACCGCCTCGGGGGCTGCAATCCCAACAGCGATCGAGCCGAACACCAGCCCCGCACTCTGCGAGACTCGTGACTCCAAGGAGCCGGACTCCTCTCCGGACTCCGAACCCTCCGCGCCCCTGCCAATCGAATCCGATTGGGCGCCGATCATGGAGTTTACTGCCACGGACATCTTTCAGCACTCGCCTTTCGGCGATATTCTGAAGACACTAAAGTCTCTCTCTTTATCAGGAGAGCCCTGGCCGGACTACGGTCAGCAAGGTTGGGATACGGACGATGAAGAAATTCAAAGCCCACGCACCACCCACTTTGTAGCCACTGTCGACGATTTAACCGACAAGCTCGACTTCGACTCCGAAGACATCGACGGTATGGACGCCGATGCAGGAGACGATGAAGAACCAGCGCCTATTGGGCCCTGTAAAGCCACCTCGTCATATGACATATACATGGTGGACACCCCAAAAGAAGGAGATGGCGATGGAACAGCAGAGGATGACCCCTCCAAGAAACAGCCTAAGCGCCGGCGTCAGCGGCGCTGCTCAAAATCCCGCCAAAGCAAATATGGTGATTCCAGCACGGTAGATAATAATACTCCGGAGAGTGCCGAAGAAAACTCCCTCCAGCAAGATTCAGCACAGGAGGATGGAGAGGCCAGCCCTCATGAGAGAGTGGCAGACAGAGAGGTCGAGGACGATAATTATATGCCTCCCTCCGAAGACGAGGCAAGCCTCGACGACGATGAATTCGTCATGCCAGAGGATCCCGTCGAGCAAGAGCGTTTTCAACACAGACTTATGGCCACGGCAAGAAGCCTCAAGAAAAAACAACAACAGCTTAGAGCTGATCAAGATTTGCTAGTCAACAAATGGACTGAAGTCCTTGCGGCCGAAGAGCATAAACTCGAACGCCCCTCCAAGAGCTACCCAAAGCACAGGTTGCTACCCCGATTAGAGGAGGAAGCACTTAAACCTACATCACCAGCACTTGATACGGCCGACCGGCCACCTCGTGGCCGCGACAAAGAGGCCTCTCGGCCCTCCACTCAAGCCGCACCCCGTACCAAGGCACGGGAAAATGCGCCAGACCTACGAGACATGTTGGAGGACAAGGCAAGGCAAACAAGATCGATCTACGGATCACGTGGGCGCCCCACGACTCGAGACGATAACCGTCACACCGGACACAAATCCGATACGGCCGAACATAGTAGACAAAGCTCATTGGAGCTATGTCATGATATAGCCCAGTACAGAGGCGCCGCACACCCACTATGCTTCACAGACGAAGTAATGGATCATCAAATCCCCGAGGGTTTCAAACCCATAAACATTGAATCATATGATGGCACAACAGATCCTGCGGTATGGATCGAGGATTATCTCCATATCCACATGGCCCGTGGCGATGATCTCCACGCCATCAAATACCTCACACTCAATCTTAAAGGACCAGCTCGGCATTGGCTTAACAGCTTGCCAGCAGGATCAATCAGTTGTTGGGAGGACCTGGAAGCCGCATTCCTCGACAATTTCCAGGGCACTTATGTGCGACCACCAGACGCCGATGACCTAAGCCACGTAATTCAGCAGCCAGAGGAATCGGCCATGCAATTCTGGACACGGTTCCTAACAAGGAAAAATCAAATAGTCGACTGTCCGGATGCAGAGGCCCTAGGAGCCTTCAAGCACAATATCCGTGACGAGTGGCTTGCCCGGCACCTTGGACAGGAAAAGCCGAAATCTATGGCAGCACTCACGACACTCATGACCCGCTTTTGCGCAGGAGAAGACAGCTGGCTTGCTCATAGCAACAATATGACCAAGAACCCTGGTAATTCGGATACCAGGGACAGTAGTAGTAGGTCGCGTCGCAACAAGCAGAAGCGCCGCATTAACGGTGACAATGCTGAGGATACGGCAGTTAATGCCGGATTCAGAGGCTATAAATCCGGTCAGCGGAAAAAGCCATTCAAAAGAAATCCTAGGGGCCCGTCCAGTTTGGACCGAATACTCGACCGCTTGTGCCAGATACATGGCACCCCCAAAAAGCTGGCCAATCACACCAACAGGGATTGTTGGGTGTTCAAGCAGGCAGGCAAGTTAAATGCCGAAAATAAAGACAAGGGGCTGCATAGCAATGACGACAAAGAGCCCCGGCCGCCGAATAACAGTGGACAGAAGGGTTTTCCCCCACAAGTGTGGACGGTGAACAAGATATACGCAACCCACATCCCCAAGAGGGAGCGGAAGCGCGCATTAAGGGACGTATACGCGGTAGAGCCAGTCGCCCCAAAGTTCAACCCATGGTCCTCCTACCCGATCACCTTTGATCGAAGGGACCATCCCACTAGCACCCGTCATGGCGGATTCGCCGCATTGGTTCTAGACCCAATTATTGACGGATTTCATCTCAATAGAGTCCTTATGGACGGCGGAAACAGCCTGAACCTGCTTTACCAGGATACAGTGCGGAAAATGGGCATAGATCCCTCGAGGATTCAGCCCACCAAAACAACCTTTAAAGGCATAATACCAGGTGTAGAGGCCAACTGTACAGGCTCAGTCACACTTGAAGTGGTCTTCGGATCTCCAGATAATTTCCGAAGCGAGGAGTTAATCTTTGACATAGTCCCATTCCGCAGTGGCTATCATGCACTACTCGGACAAACCGCATTCGCCAAGTTCAATGCGGTACCGCACTACACATACCTTAAGCTCAAGATGCCAGGCCCTCGAGGAGTAATTACGGTCAATGGAAACACCGAACGCTCCCTCCGAACGGAGGAGCACACGGCGGCCCTTGCAGCGGAAGTACAAAGCAGCCTCTCCAGGCAGTTCTCCAGTCTGGCCATTAAACGTCCGGACACCGTCAAGCGCGCCTGGAGTAACCTACAACAAGACCGCCTGGCACGTTCTGAGCAGGCGTAGCAATGCGGCCCCAATCCTAGCCCTCGCAAAAATGCGACACCAGTGCTTCGCGTACATAACTACGCTCTAGAAATACCATGGGTACAGGGGGAGGGGCACCATCACGGCACGCCCGAAACACGGCTTCAACCGCACCAGGGGCTGCCGATTTTTTAATTTTCTCTTACTTTCAGGACTCCATTCTTCGGAAGGCCTGTTCGGCAGTTCAATTGCCACACAAATGATGCAAGAACCAGGGAAGCAGACAAGCCATGCCGCGTTACGGAACTCCCAGGTGGTCTCTATCACGAGCAGTATACCTGTTTCGCATACCATTCCGTAGCCTGCCCCTGGAACGGACATGTTAAATAGTCCAACCTTTTGCTTATCGGATTATTTGTGTCGTTCTGCTTTGATCGCAGCCCTTTTTAATAAACAATGCATAGCTTTTGTCTATTTTTGCATTACTATTTTTTTACAAATATATGTTCCTTAACGACATGTTGCACCCGTACACTTTGCTACGGCCAAAATACGCCAGGGGCTTTAGTACCCCTCAATATGGTGTGAGAAGTCTGAACACTTTAACAAGTGCGGCACCCCGAACTTATAGCATTATATGCATCGGCTCCGAATCATGTCTTGGGTCAATAATTGGGTTTGCCCGGCTCCTATGTTTTGGTGCCTTACGTTCCGCTATGTCGGCTAAGGTAGCACTAGGAGAACTACTGCGATTGTGCCCCAGTTGAGCTGGGTCAAGCACCTCAGTAGAGAAAGCTAAAACTGACTGTCATGATGAAGCGAGAGCTGGTCGCTGTTCGAGAGGTTTTTCGAGTCCCTAAAGACTTATGTCGCTTAGAGCGAGGAGTCGGCTCTGTCCGGCCAAGGCGTGGATAGCTCCCCGAACTCGGTCTTCCGAATACCAGGGGCTTTGCCGAAATTTAAAATTATAGAATTCTATGGCTAAGTGAGAGTATTCACGCATTATAGTCCGATTGCCTTGTTCGTTGTGTTGAGCGCCTCCCTCGAAGGACCCAAACATGGGAAAAAGAGCGCTCAGGTTTATCCCCGAACATCCCAGCACTAGCGGCACGGGGGCAGAAGCCGACGACTCGCCATCTCTCAGAATTGATAAACAGCCACACAGAAGGTAATATTTTAAATTCCAACAGCATTGCTTAGCGCATATGAACAAGTTTTCAGCGCACAGGACAAAACGAGCGAGTTTTACTCAAAAATTACATCCCTGGAACATTCATCCGCCATAAGGCGGGCACCCTTCAGAACATCCTTATAATAATTCTCGGGCTTGCGATGCTCTTTCCCCGGCGCTGGCCCGTCCTTCACAAGCTTCTCAGCATCCAGCTTGCCCAGTGCACCTTAGCACGGGCAAGGGCCCTACGGGCACCTTCAATGCAGACGGAGCGCTTGATGACTTCGAGCCTTGGACAGGCCCCCACCAGCCGCTGCACCAGCCCGAAATAGCTCCCAGACAGAGCCTCTCCAGGCCACAGTCGAACTATGAGGCCCTTCATGGCCTGTTCGCCCGCCTTGTGGAGCTCGACCAGTTGCTTCAGCTGGTCGCTCAGGGGCACGGGGTGTCCGGCCTCAGCATACTGAGACCAGAACACCTTCTGTGTCGAGCTGCCCTCCTCGGCTCGATAGAATGCGGCGGCATCGGACACGCTACGGGGAAGATCTGCGAATGCTCCTGGAGAGCTCCTAATTCGGGTAAGTAACAAGTAACTCACGTTTATGTGTTTGCTTTGCATAAAGAATGCCTTACCCATCGCTATCTTTTTCACCGCATCCAACTCCTGGAGGGACTTCTGGGATTCGGCCTTGGCAGACTTGGCATTTTCAATAGCCACCGCGAGCTCTGACGCTCGCGTCTTTGAGTCAAGCTCCAAACTCTCATGTTTTTTCATGAGAGCCTGGAGCTCTTGCCACACCTTGCCAACCTGGGCCTCATACTTCACCCGCTCAGTGCGCTCCGTGGCCGCCCTCTTCTCGGCCTCGGACAACGCTTGCTTAAGGGTCACCACCTCAGACGTGGCCCCTACAATAGCCACGACAATCCTGTCATTTTTTGCAATTGCACCTTTTTTATATATATTTAAACAAGCTATTTCTTACCTTCCTTGTCCTCGAGCTGCTTCTTGGCACGCCCGAGCTCTTGCTCGGACTGCTCGAGGTTCTGCTTTAGCATGTACACTTTTGCAGTCAGTGCGGCGGACGCCAGCAGAGAAGCCTGCATACGCATATTGACTCCTTTTTGTTAGACTCCTGCGAATTTTATTTGATCCTCTATTCGGCTTTTCTTCCCGAACGCCAAACAGAGCATCAGGGGCTACTGTCTATGCGGTAATATTATTTACACATCCTTTACTTACCTCAAAGCCTGTTAAAAGGCTAGCACAAGCTTCAGTCGGTCCGCTCTTGGCGGACTGAACCTTCTGGACCACCGCACTCATAATGGTGCGGTGCTCCTCGTCGATGGAGGCGCCTTTGAGCACCTCTAATAGATTGTCTGGCGCCTCCGGTTGGACGGGGGTCACCGGCACGGTGGGCTTGCTCCTCTTGGAAGGAGGTCGCCCGCCGGACACTGGAACCTTTGAAGGTTCCGGAGCGGTGTCCGGCCTAGAGCCGGACTTGGAGCCCTGGGTGGTTTTATCCCCTTTACTCCTGGAGTCCGGGAGGTCGCCTTGTGGCGCCTCCAGGACCACCTCCTCCTGGCTTGGAACCTGTTGGGACAACACTTCGGCGTCGTCCGTAGGGCGGGGGGAGGTAGCCGTCGGAAGCGAATTCACATCCGACGAGTCCAGTGAACCGCTCGACAACGCGTCGAGCCGGTCTTTGGGTGGGCTGCATAATCATATTCGACATAAGGGAAAGCTGTGCAATAAAGGAATACTATGAATTACTCTGTTATCCGGATACTTACGATTTTGCTAGGGGCTTGGCCCTAAGCAGCCACTCCTTTCCGTCGTCGTCGGCGTTGGTGGAGTACTCCGGAGGAATGGTTTTCCCCTTCTTGGACCCTTCGGCCTCCCCAGTAAGGGTGGCCTTCCTTTTCTTCTCTCCCCCCGCTGGAGGGGGAGAGGTCTCTTCTTCCTCCTCCTCGTCTTCACGGGAGGTATGCGCCTTGGAGCCGTCGGATGATGAACCCGACACCTCCTGGCGCCGGGCACTTGTTCGAGTCCCCGTGGCCTTCTTCGTGGCCTTCTTCTCCGGCACCACATAGGGTGCCGGAACCAGCAGCTTCGCCAAGCGGGCATCGGCTGGGTCTTCGGGCAAAGGAGCCGGACAGTCGATATGTCCGGACTTCGCCTGCCAATCCTGTAAAAGGTAAGGGAGCTTAGATCCCGCATAAAGTTAAACTATCAAAACTAATACCCTGTAAAAGGTACAAACAACTTACCGCGCTAGCGTGACGCTGCGCGCTTAATCTGCGATCCTCGGTAGCGGATGCGGGAGCCTCGGCGCCCTTGAAAAGCACCTTCCAGGCATCTTCGTACGTCGTGTCGAAGAGCCTACTCAGGGTTCGGTGCTGCGCCGGGTTGAACTCCCACAGATTGAAGGCCCGTTGTTGACACGGGAGGATCCGACGGATGAGCATAACCTGGACTACGTTGACAAGCTTGAGCTGCTTGTTCACTAGGGTTTGGATGCATGTTTGCAGTCCAGTCACCTCTTCTTTGCTGCCCCACGACAGGCCCATCTCTTTCCAGGATGTGAGCCGCGTTGGCGGTCCGGACCGGAACTCGGGGGCTACGACCCACTCAGGGTCGCGCGGCTCGGTGATGTAAAACCACCCCGATTGCCACCTCTTCAGGGTCTCCACAAAGGAGCCCTCGAGCCATAAGACGTTGGGCATCTTGCCCACCATGGCGCCTCCGCACTCCGCCTGGTTGCCACGCACCACCTTCGGCTTGACATTGAAAGTCTTGAGCCATAGGCCGAAATGGGGGCGGATGCGGAGGAAAGCCTCGCACACGACGATAAACACCGAGATGTTGAGGATGAAGTTCGGGGCCAGATCATGGAAATCCAGGCCGTAGTAGAACATGAGTCCCCGGACGTATGGGTGGATAGGAAAGCCCAGTCCACGGAGGAAGTGGGGAAGGAACACTACCCTCTCATGGGGCCTTGGGGTGGGGAGGAGCTGCCCCACTTCGGGAAGCCGGTACGCGATGTTGTTAGACAAGTATCCGGCCTTCCTCAGTTTTTTGATGTGCCCCTCCGTGACGGAGGAGACCATCCACTTGCCTCCCGCTCCGGACATGGCTGGAGAAGGTCGAGGTGGGGAGTGCGGACTTGGGCGCTGGAGCTCGAGTGCGCGTAAATGGATAGGCAAAGGAGGAAGAAGGCGTAGGTGAAAAGGTGGATCCTTATCCCCTTATATGGGTGGACGCAACTACATGTCCCCACCAGCCTGGTAAAACTCACTTATCTCCAAGCGCCGTAATCAATGGCACAGTTGGGTTACCCACGCCCGTATTGATGAGAATCCTGGAATAAGGGGACACGATCTCTGCTTTAACAAGACGTGCCAAGGAAACCGCCTCGCATGACACGCTGAGGTGGGATAATAAAATGATTCGAATAAAGGCTTGGCCGTGGTGTTGTCATGCTACGGAATACGTCAGCAGATTAGATTTGTGTAAATATTATTCTCTCTATGGCAATATGTGGAAACTTATTTTGCAGAGACGGACACTATCTTTGTGTTCAAAATCTTCTATGAAGTACTTGGAGGAGGAACCCTCCTTGCAATGCCGAAGACAATCTGCGCGCCGGACTCGTCGTCATTGAAGCCTGGTTCAGGGGCTACTGAGGGAGTCCTGGATTAGGGGGTGTCCGAACGGCCGGACTATACCTTCAGCCGGACTCCTGGACTATGAAGATACAAGATTGAAGACTTCATCCCGTGTCCGGAAGGGACTTTCCTTGGCGTGGAAGGCAAGCTTGGCGATACAGATATGTAGATCTCCTACCATTGTAACCGACTTTGTGTAATCCTAACCCTCTCCGGTGTCTATATAAACCGGAGGGTTTTAGTCCGTAGGACAACATCCAGAACAACAATCATACCATAGGCTATCTTCTAGGGTTTAGCCTCTCCGATCTCGTGGTAGATCTACCCTTGTACTACCCATATCATCAATATTAATCGAGCAGGACGTAGGGTTTTACCTCCATCAAGAGGGCCCGAACCTGGGTAAAACTTCGTGTCCCTTGCCTCCTGTTACCATCCGGCCTAGACGCATAGTTCGGGACCCCCTACCCGAGATCCGCCGGTTTTGACACCGACACCCGTTATCAACGACATCCAATGTCCATGGTCAGGAAACCATAACCATCTATTGATCAACGAGCTAGTCAACTAGAGGCTTACTAGGGACATGTTGCGGTCTATGTATTCACACATGTATTACGGTTTCCAGTTAATACAATTTTAGCATGAACAATAGACAATTATCATGAACAAGGAAATACAATAATAACCATTTTATTATTGCCTCTAGGGCATATTTCCAACAGAGAGAAAGGCCAAATAAAAAATGAGAGAAAAAGAGAGAAGGGACAATGTTACTATCCTTTGCCACACTTGTGCTTTAAAGTAGCATCGTAATCTTCATGATAGAGAGTCTCTTGTTTTGTCACTTTCATATACTAGTGGGAATTTTCATTATAGAACTTGGATTGTATTTTCCAACAATGGGCCTCCTCAAGTGCCCTAGGTCTTCGTGAGCAAGCAAGTTGGATGCACACCCACTTAGTTTCTTTTGTTGAGCTTTCATACATTTATAGCTCTAGTGCATCCGTTGCATGGCAATCCCTACTCCTTGCATTAACATCAATCGGTGGGCGTCTCCATAGCCCATTGATTAGCCTCGTTGATGTGAGACTTTCTCCTTTTTGTCTTCTCCACATAACCCCCATCATTATATTCTATTCCACCCATAGTGCTATGTCCATGGCTCGCGCTCATATATTGCATGAAAGTTTATAGATTTGAGATTACTAAAGTATGAAACAATTGCTTGGCTTGTCATCGGGGTTGTGCATGATGAGAGCATTCTTGTTGACGAAAA
The DNA here is from genome assembly GCF_003073215.2 of Triticum urartu. Taxonomy (NCBI): domain Eukaryota; kingdom Viridiplantae; phylum Streptophyta; class Magnoliopsida; order Poales; family Poaceae; genus Triticum; species Triticum urartu. The sequence continues at coordinate 32,451,620 of NC_053023.1, read as the reverse complement.
TGAAGCATGACTAAACTATATGATTTTGTAGGGATGAACTTTCTTTGGCCATGTTATTTTGAGAAGACATAATTGCTTTGTTAGTATGCTTGAAGTATTATTATTCCTATGTCAATATGAACTTTTGTCTTGAATCTTTCGGATCTGAATATTCGTACCACAATTAAGAAGAATTACATTAAAATTATGCCAAGTAGAACTCCGCATCAAAAATTCTGGTTTTATCATTTACCTACTCGAGAATGAGCAGGAATTAAGCTTGGGGATGCTTGATACGTCTCCAACATATCTATAATTTTTGATTGCTCCATGCTATATTATCTATTGTTTTGGACATTATTGGGATTTATTATCCACTTTCATATTATTTTTGGGACTAATCTATTAACCGGAGGCCCAGCCCAGAATTGCTATTTTTTGCCTGTTTTAGGGTTTCGAACAAAAGGAATATCAAACGGAGTCCAAACGGAATCAAACCTTCGGGAACATGATTTTCTCAACGAACAAGACCCAGGAGACTTGGACCCTACATCAAGATACAAAAGAGGAGGCCACGAGGTAGGGGGCGCGCCTACCCCCTCCCCAGGCGCGCCCTCCACCCTCGTGGGCCCTGTTCCTCCACCGACGTACTCCTTCCTCCTATATATACCTACGTACCACCAAATAATCAGATACGGAGCCAAAACCCTAATTCCACTGCCGCAACTTTCTGTATCCACGAGATCCCATCTTGGGGCCTGTTCCGGAGCTCCGTCGGAGGGGGCATTGATCACGGAGGGCTTCTACATCAACACCATAGCCCCTCCGATGAAGTGTGAGTAGTTCACCTCAGACCTACGGGTCCATAGTTAGTAGCTAGATGGCTTATTCTCTCTTTTTGGATCTCAATACAATGTTCTCCCCCTCTCTTGTGGAGATCTATTCGATGTAATCTTCTTTTTGCGGTGTGTTTGTTGAGATCGATGAATTGTGGGTTTATGATCAAGTCTATCTATGAAAAATATTTGAATCTTCTCTGAATTCTTTTATGTATGATTGGTTATCTTTGCAAGTCTCTTCGAATTATCAGTTTGGTTTGGCCTACTAGATTGATCTTTCTTGCAATGGGAGAAGTGCTTAGCTTTGGGTTCAAACTTGCGGTGTCCTTTCCCAGTGACAGTAGGGGCAGCAAGGCACGTATTGTATTGTTGCCATCGAGGATAACAAGATGGGGTTTTCATCATATTGCATGAGTTTATCCCTCTACATCATGTCATCTTGCTTAAGGCGTTACTCTGTTCTCATTAACTTAATACTCTAGATGCATGCTGGATAGCGGTCGATGAGTGGAGTAATAGTAGTAGATGCAGGCAGGAGTCGGTCTACTTGTCTCGGACGTGATGCCTATATACATGATCATACCTAGATATTCTCATAACTATGCTCAATTCTGTCAATTGCTCAACAGTAATTTGTTCACCCACCATAGAATACTTATGCTCTCGAGAGAAGCCACTAGTGAAACCTATGGCCCCCGGGTCTATCTTCATCAAATTAATCTTCCAATACTTAGTTATTTCCTTTGATTTTACTTTTCTTTTATTTTACTTTGCATCTTTATCACAAAAATACCAAAAATATTATCTTATCATATCTATCAGATCTCACTCTTGTAAGTGGCCGTGTAGGGATTGACAACCCCTTATCGCATTGGTTGCGATGATTTATTTGTTTTGTGCAGGTGCGAGGGACTCGCGCGTAGTCTCCTACTCGATTGATACCTTGGTTCTCAAAAACTGAGGGAAATACTTATGCTACTTTGCTGCATCATCCCTTCCTCTTCGGGGAAAACCAACGCAGTGCTCAAGAGGTAGCAGGCAGTATTTGACCACTACTCACTTGAATCGTACCAATTTTGGTTGCTTAATTTTCCGCCCTTTATTTTGATCAAATAAGATTGATCTCGTGCTTGCTTTTTAGCTGGCGGTTAGAATGGAAACTAGTGTGTTGCGTGGTACTGAACCGCATATGATCTCTGGATTTTTCTACCCGAAGGTGGTAGAAAGCAGCATATCATTGAAAGATTTTCATGATTCACTCCGTTCCGTGTATGACTATAGCTCTACCAATGTTGTTGAACTGAAATATTTCAACAGTAGCAAGCAAAGATTTCTCCCACTAACTTGCATGAGCATTTGGAATTGTTATTTCGTTTGAATGCTGATAGAAATTTCAGTAAAATCCATATCGAGGTGCTTCAGCCACGCAAAGAATGAGACAAGGGGAAGAGTGTCCATACATCATCTGTCTTTGATAATTGCGAGTGCTTGCTGGTCGAGACCAAGTAAACCTAGTGGTTCTGAAAGCCACAACATGTCTATTGCCGCTAGTATTGCCGCTTCTCCTGTCCCTTCTGCAGCTGCTATAGAAGTAGATGCAGAGCTTGACGAGGAAGTGCCTCGACTTGATGATGAGGATGAGATGATGTGCCCTGAACGAGTAGATACAGTCCATCAACAGTCAATGGAAGATGAGAATATCTAGACGAGCCCAGCAGTCATGCTAGATCTGATGAAACTGACGATGAAGAGAGGGATGAGAACATGACAACTTAGTTTTAGATGAATACGATGGTGATGGTGTGCCAACAATTGAGTGGATCAGGGAAGATCCTTAGCTTACTCCAGGAACCATATTCGAATTGATGGTGGACTATCATAATGCAGCGACTACATATTGCATTCTCATTGAAAATAATTATGTGATTTATAGGAGTGAGCCAGCAAGGTTCACTGTTCATTGCCCATATGATAGGTGTAGGTGGAGGCTGCATGCATCGCGTATGTGAAAGAGCAAATTCATTCAGGTATTAAACCTCATTGTGGATTTTAGTGTATTGATGTGTTCTATTTTCAGATCATTGTGTAATGTTTCTTAATTGTAATTTATTTTGTTTTAGATAAAACAAAACCCACACCAGCACACTTGTCCACCTGGAGGGGGAGGGGGAAACACCAAAACAAAGCTAGCAAAGACTAGGTGGGTGGCAAATGCAATCTTGGATTGCCTGAGAGAAACACCAACACTTGGTCCAACAACACTCCATGGGAATCTTTTTAAGAAGTACAAAATTGATATAGCTGACATGATGATTTTTTATGGTAGGGAAATGGCTCTTGACATGATAAATGGTCCATGGAATCAGAGTTTTCAGTTGCTTTACACTTACAATGCTAAAGTGGAGATGGCTAGTCCAAGGAGTGTTGTAGAGATTGACAAGCATACAATTTCATACAAAATAAGAGGGAAGTCATTTGAGAAGGAGTGCTTTAGGAGGGCTTTTGTTTGTTTCAAGGCTAGATGCTAGGGGTTTCTGGATGGTTGCAGGCCCTATTTGGTTGTCGACGCAACTACTTTGAATGGAAGATGGAGAGGACAGCTAGTAGTAGCTTCTACGGTTGATGGACACAATTGGCTATTCCTAGTTGCATTTGGTGTGTTTGAGGCAGACTCCAAGGAAAGTTGGGTCTGGTTTATGCAGTAGTTGCACAACATTATAGGTACAGCCCCAGGTTTAGCTATACACTCAGATGCTTGCAAGGGTTTAGAGACTGCAGTAGGAATTGTATTCCCTGGAGCATATTGATGACCCACGAGTATAGGGGACCAATCGTATTCCTTTTGATAAGTAAGAGTGTCGAACCCAATGAGGAGCAGAAGGAAATGATAAGCAGTTTTCAGCAAGGTATTCTCTACAAGCACTGAAATAGTCAGTAATATATAGTTTGGTAGAAAGATAATTTGTAACGAGCAATAAGTAGTAACGATAACAAAAGTGCAGCAAGGTAGCCCAATCCTTTTTGTAGCAAAGGGCGGGCCGGAATGGTCTCTTATAATAAGCAAAGCGATCTTGAGGACACACAGGAATTTCATCTAGTCACTTTCATCATGTTTGTTTGATTCGCGTTCGCTACTTTGATAATTTGATGTGTGGGTGGACTCGTGCTTGGATGCTATTCTTACTTGAACAAGCCTCACACTTATGATTACCCCCTCTTTCAAGCATCTGCAACTATGAAAGAAGAATTAAGATAAATCTAACCATAGCATAAAACATATGGATCCAAATCACCCCCTTACAGAATAGCACATAAACTAGGGTTTAAGCTTCTATCACTCTAGCAACCCATCATCTAATAATTACCCCACAATGCATTCCATTGGGCCCAAAGATGGTGAAGTGTCATGTACTCGACGTTCACATAACACCACTAAGGGAAACAACAACAAACATATCATCAAAATATCGAACGAATACCAAATTCACATGATTACTTATGACAAGACTTCTCCCATGTCCTCAAGAACAAAAGCAACTACTCACAAATCACGTTCAAGATCATAGGGGTATTGAATAGCATAATGAATCTGTACATTTAATCTTCCACCAAATAAATCACCTAGCATCAACTACAAGATGTAATCAACACTACTAGCAAGGGTACCAATCTGAGGTTTTGATACAAAGATTGAATACAAGAGATGAACTAGCACTACTATAGGATGTTGCTAACGCGACACTTCGATCAAAGACCCTTCGAGAAACTGTGTGCGATGCAATAATCGCAAACGGTGGTGTATGAAAACTGTCAAAAAGATGAAAACGTTTGCGATGGAGGATGCATCAAACACGGTTCAGATTTTAGTTGCGTGTGCGATGAAGGGCATACAGTTCAGTTCAATTAACTATTTGCGATGAGGAGGAACAAAAGAAATGGGCAGCCAGATGAAGGCATGTGCGATACACAGCATGCGGTTCACTTGGATGAACTGTTTGTGATTAGGAAACACAAAAGAAACGAGCAGCCAGATGAAGGTGTGTGCGATATATAGCATACGCTTCACTCGGATGAACTGTTTGTGATTAGGCAACACAAAAGAAACGGTCAGCCAGATCAAGGTGTGTGCGATATACGGCATGCGGTTCACTCGGATGAACTGTTTGCATTAACACAAGAGAACAGAAACGGTTCAACTTAACAAGACATGTGTGTTGTGCGATGGGATTGCATGTGGTGCACTCGGTCGTTGTCGTTAGTGTGTGACCTCTATGGCAACCATTCGCTCCCCAGGCGCCTCTTCGTGTACCGTGGCAACCGTCCATCAACTCTTCGCCTTTCCCTCTCGATTTGGAACTGCTGTCGCATGCTAGCTCTTCATCCCTCCTCCATTTTCCTTCACCATTCCTTCTGCCATTGTTTGATCATCTTCTCCATCGAGGGAACAAGCTGGAAACGGCCCCGTTATTCTTTCGCAGATCTGAATGATGACACGGTGGAGGAACTCATTGATCGGTGCGACGTCATCACCTCGGCTAGCATGGCAGGTTCGTCCAAGACCATTCTCGACTCAACTAATAACATCATTACAAGGAACCCAAGGGTTCAGGTATGGTTTGATCTCCCCTATCTTCTTCGCCGTGACCCTGCGGACTGGTGCGGGGACGAGGGAAGCCTCGCCTTGTGTAAGTTGATGCCGCTTGATAATGATACATATGACGTTAAGATGCCATCGCTTGAGGACAAGGATTGGGCAGGCGCAAATGAAGATTGGGTTGTTTATATTGGGTACAACTGTGAGTGGGAACTTGTGAATGTGTACACTCGTCACCGGGTTCCACTTCGAAAAATCTCAGACGACTGCCCAGAGGTTGAGTACACCGGTATTTTACGTGAGTTCAAATACGATCATGCTGACTGTCGTCTATCGAAGATAGCAATTTGTCGAGTTCCCAAATGCTCTTGGGGTTATAGGAATGCTTATGTTGTCGCTCTCTTCGACAAGATTGTTGCCGTCCTTCGTGGTTCGACTCGATGGGTATTGCTCAAAAATCAGTTTCTATACACGAATGAGTACTGTGATGCAATTCAATACGAGGGTCTTGTGTTTGCTGCCACCACTCGTGGCACTGTTTTGCGTGGAATCCTCATGATTTCGGTATGTTTGTCTTCCACCGTAATTATAATTGTTTCATCCACATGCATGCGGTTTAGCTAGTTTCCCTTTACTAATTAACCTTCTTGTGTTTCCAAGGTCCTGTGAACATTCCACCACCTATACTTGAAAATTTTATTCACGAGCATGAGGACGAGCAGGACCCATATACTTAGTGGCGCCTGGCAACTTATTCCGATGGATTACCTCTTCTTGTCTGTATACGGGGCACTACTGATGTTACTAAGGAAGCGGGTGTTGTCTCGTATGGTCACACTCTCCGGACTTATTCCAACATCTGTTGCAGGGTATTCGGGATGGATACTGGTGTACTAGTGCCAACACCTTCTCCCTGGTTCAGTATTGAAAGTCTTGGAGGAAACTCGCTCTTCCTTGGACAAAACTATCCAATGATGGTGGAAGGAGATCCAGCTGTTGTTGACATAATGTTACTACCATTTATGAGAAGCAACTATATCTATACCTCGGACATTACTATGCTTCCCTACCATCCCAATATGGGTATTGAAATAGGCCGCTTCAGCCTGGATGATCAGTCCTGCGTTGGTCTCGAGATTGATAGTAGCTGGCCCTTCCCAGAGATTCACTTCTGGTTCAAAGCAAGCGTTTCCAACGCCGACGAGTGGTTGAGCTGAAGTTCATTTTATCGCTTTGTTATTTGTTGTGTGAGAAAAACTTTACTAGAATGTTTTGTTGGAAATGATCTATAATCCAACGTGTATCCTCGTTGTCGTTGTCGGTTGATGACTTGTTGTATGTAATCAATGGTACATTTGCATATGCGTCCATGAACTCACGCCTCCATATGAACTGTGCTAGTGATTTTAGTTGCAAAAATTAGATAGTGCTAGTGAGTTGTAGCTGCATATTTTGACAAATCGCAGTGTTACAAGGTTGACAAATGGCAATGTTACTAGATAAACAAATGTCAATCTTTCCTGTTTGAGAAATGACAACATACCCAAAATGACAGACATGCAAATCTTACCAAATTGTTTGTACATGGTTGCACACGGGTCAGCTAAAAGAACTGCTTGCGTCGAAGGGATGCAGAAATCCTGCTCGACACATTTTCCCTTGGGTGTTCTAACTAAAACGTTTCTGATGAGTGTTTTATATTTAAAAACCATTGATGTTTTTTAAATGAAAATCATTTGATAAGTCTATACATTAAGAGAGAAAAATGCAAGTTTGTTCAAACCACATCTTTCATTCAGTCACACTGGGAATTTATATTCATATGATCGAGAATTCGAGATACAGTATTAAACCCCAAAAAAACTATTTCTGGCAGCGGTGGAGGCGGCGTGCCATGCCGTTGTTGTCATTGTCGTCTTCTGGGACGCCGTAGTTGAAGTCTTCAAGGCAGCACAAAATGTTCTTCACTTGTAAATCAAACATCATGTCATCGCGAGATCGACGGGCGGGGCGCGGGAGGACGGCAACTCGCGCCGCTGAGAGGTAGCGGTCGACGGCAGCATCCCATGCTGCTGAGGAGGGGGGCACGGGCACGGGCGCGGCGAGTGATACGTCTCCAACGTATCTACTCCCTCCGTTCCAAATTACTTGTCGAAGAAATGGATGTATCTAGAACTAAAATACATCTAGATACATCCATACCTGTGACAAGTAATTCGGAACGGAGGGAGTACTTTTCCAAACACTTTTGCCCTTGTTTTCGAATATAACTTGCATGATTTGAATGGAACTAACCCGGACTGACGCTGTTTTCAGCAGAATTGCCCTGGTGTTATTTTTGTGCAGAAATAGAAGTTCTCGGAATGACCTGAAAATCAATGGAGAATATTTTTGGAATATATAAAAAATACTGGCGAAAGAATCAAGGCCAGGGGGCCCACACCCTGTCCACAAGGGTGGGGGCGCGCCTACCTCCCTGGGCGCGCCCCCTGCCTTGTGGGCCCCCTGGTGCTCCACCGACCTCAACTCCAACTCTATATATTCACGTTCGGGGAGAAAAAAATCAAAAAGAAGGATTCATCGTGTTTCACGATACGGAGCCACGGCCAAGCCCTAATCTCTCTCGGGCGGGCTGATCTGGAGTCCGTTCGGGGCTCCGGAGAGGGGAATCCGTCGCCATCGTCATCATCAACCTTCCTCCATCACCAATTTCATGATGATCACCGCCGTTTGTGAGTAATTCCATCGTAGGCCTGCTGGGCGTTGATGGGTTGGATGAGATTTATCATGTAATCGAGTTAGTTTTGTTAGGGTTTGATCCCTAGTATCCATTATGTTCTGAGATTGATGTTGCTATGACTTTGCTATGCTTAATGCTTGTCACTAGGGCCCGAGTGCCATGATTTCAGATCTGAACCTATTATGTTGTCATGAATATATGTGAGTTCTTGATCCTATCTTGCAAGTCTATAGTCACCTATTATGTGTTATGATCCGTTAACCCCGAGGTGACAATAATCGGGATACTTACATGTGATGACCGTAGTTTGAGGAGTTCATGTATTCACTAAGTGTTAATGCTTTGTTCTGATACTCTATTAAAAGGAGGCATTAATATTCCTTAGTTTCCAATAGGACCCCGCTGCCACGGGAGGGTAGGACAAAAGATGGCATGCAAGTTCTTTTCCATAAGCACGTATGACTACATTACATTGATGAATTAGAGCTAGTTCTGTGTCACCTGATGTTATAACTATTGCATGAGGAATTGCATCCGACATAATTATCCATCACTGATCCATTGCCTACGAGTGTTTCACATATTGATCTTTGCTTATTTACTTTTCCGTTGCTACTGTTACAATCACTACAAAACCAATACTATTACCTTTGCCACCGTTACCGCTACTATCATATTACTTTGCTGCTAAATACTTTGCTGCAGTTATTAAGTTTTCCAGGTGTGGTTGAATTGACAACTCAGCTGCTAATACTTGAGAATATTCTTTGGCTCCCCCTGTGTCGAATCAATAAATATGGGTTGAATACTCTACCCTCGAAAATTGTTGCGATTCCCTATACTTGTGGGTTATCAAGACTATTTTCTGGCACCATTGTGGGGGAGCATAGCTCTATTCTTTGAGTCACTTGGGATTTATATCTGCTGATCACTATGAAGAACCTAAAAGATAAAAGAACCAAGATTTTCCCCTCAACTACGAGGGGAGGTAAGGAGCTGCCAGCTAGCTCTGCACTTGATGCACCTTCTGTTTTGAGTAAACTTGCGACACCTACTCCTGCTATTCATTCTAAGATGTCGCATGTTATTGATGATGCCACTTTTGCTTTGCATGATACTTATGATGAAACTACTTCTATGCTTGATAATACTGTGCCACTATGTGAATTTCTTGATGAACAACTTGCTAGGGTTAGAGAGAATGAAATTATCAAAACTGATAATATTGATGAAAGTGATGATGAAGATTCTCCCCCTAGATATGAATTTCATGTTGTGCCTGAGGGCTATGTTATGGATGAAGAAACTGCTAGAGACTTTTTAGCTTGCAATGATAGATCTGATCTTAAGAAATTGTTAGCTAAGCTTAAAGAAAAATCCTTGAATGCTAGAATGAAATATGACCCTGCTTTTGCTACTTCACCTATCTGTATTACCGATAAGGATTATGATTTCTCGGTTGATCCTAAGTTAATTACTTTGGTTGAATCTGATCCTTTTTATGGCTATGAATCTGAAACTGTTGTGGCACATCTTACTAAATTAAATGATATAGCCACCCTGTTTACTCATGATGAGAAAACTCGATATTACTTTATCCTTAAGTTGTTTCCATTCTCATTAAAGGGTGATGCTAAAACATGGTTTAATTCTCTTGATCCTGGTTGTGTGCGTAGTCCCTAGGATATGATTTATTACTTCTCTGCTAAATATTTCCCCACTCATAAGAAACAATCTACCTTAAGGGAAATATATAATTTTGTGCAAATTGAAGAAGAGAGTCTCCCACAAGCTTGGGGGAGGCTTCTCCAATTACTTAATGCTTTGCCTGATCATCCTCTCAAGAAAAATTAAATACGTGACATCTTTTATAATGGACTAACCGATGCTTCCAGAGACCACCTGGATAGTTGTGCTGGTTGTGTTTTCAGGGAAAGAACTTTTGATCAAGCTGAATTGCTATTGAATAATATGTTGAGTAATGAAGATGATTGGACACTTCCTGAATCAACTCCTAAGCCAACTCCGAAGAAAAGGGGTATTCTATTTCTCAGTCCTGAAGATATGTAAGAGGCAAAGAAATCTATGAAAGAAAAATGTATTAAAGCTAAAGATGTTAAGAATTTACCACCTATTGTAGAAATACATGGTCTTGATAACCCGACACAGGTATTAAAGGTAAATTCTCTCTATATATTTGATGAAGGTGATATTCCTCGTAATAAGTCTGCTAGCCAATGCCTAGATGAGTTTGATAATTTTATTGTTAAACAAGAAAACTTCAATGGTTATGTTGGTAGACAATTGAAACGTAATGCTTATATGATTGAACACTTGAGTGATTATATGTCTAGAGTTAAAGGTGAACTTAAACTTATTAGTAAACATGCTTCTATGGTTACCACTCAAGTAGAAAAACTACTTAAAGCTCAAAATGATTTGCTCAATGAATTAAATAATAAGAAAAATGATAATGTTGTTAGAGTTATGACTAGAGGGGGTAAAATGACTTAGGAACCTTTGTATCCTGAGGGCCACCATAAGAGAATTGAGCAAGATTCTCAGAGAACTAATGTTGATGCACCTAGTTCTTCTAAGAAGAAGAAAAAGAAAAATGATAGGACTTTGCATGCTTCGAGTGAACCTGTTGTTGACACACCTGAGAATCCCAATGATATTTCTATTTCTGATGCTGAAACACAATCTGGTAATGAACATGAACCTAGTGATATTGTTAATGATGATGTTCATGTTGATGCTCAACCTAGCAATGATAATGATGTTGAGATTGAACCTGCTGTTGATCTTCATAACCCACAATCAAAGAATCAACATTATGATAAGAGAGACTTTGTTTCTAGGAAGCATGGTAAAGAAAGAGAACCATGGGTTTAGAAAATCATGCCTTTTCCTCCTAAACCATCCAAGAAAAAGGATGATGAGGATTTTGAGCGCTTTGCTGAAATGATTAGACCTATCTTTTTGCGTATGCGTTTGACCGATATGCTTAAAATAAACCCTTATGCTAAGTACATGAAGGATATTGTTACTAATAAAAGAAAGATACCGGAAGCTGAAATTTCCACCATGCTTGCTAATTACACTTTTATGGGTGGAATACCAAAGAAACTTGGAGATCCAGGAGTACCAACTATACCATGCTCCATTAAAAGAAACTATGTTAAAACTCCTTTATGTGATCTTGGAGCCGGTGTTAGTGTTATGCCTCTCTCTTTATATCGTAGACTTGATTTGAATAAGTTAACACCTACTGAAATATCTTTGCAAATGGTTGATAAATCAACTGCTATACTTGTCGGTATTTGTGAGGATGTGCCTGTTGTGGTTGCAAACGTTACTATTTTTACGGACTTTGTTATTCTTGATATTCCCGAGGACAATAGTATTTCTATTATCCTTGGTAGACCCTTTTTGAATACTATAGGGGCTGATATTGATTGCAACAAAGGCAATGTCACTTTTCATGTTAATGGTAATGAGCATACGGTACACTTTCCAAGGAAACAACCTCAAGTCCACAGTATCAATTCTATTGGGAAAATTCCAACAATTACTATTGGCGGTTTTGAATTTCCCCTTCCTACTGTCAAGAAGAAATATGATATTCTTATTGTTGGGGACGTGCATATCCCCGTTGAGGTAACGTAGTGTTATTCAAAAATTCTCCGGTTTCATGCGAATCGGAATGAGTTCGTTAACAAGACTTGATCAACCTTGTTAGTGGATTCCTTTTGATGAGCATGAGATGGATGAAGTTAGAAAGCACAACCTTCTGTACCCTCTTTTCACTTTCTATTATTTATATTAAATAAAGTAAAAATAGTATTTTCTGTCTGTTTTTTGAATTATCCTTGCAATAAAAATACCCCGAAAATAAAAGTTCTCCAAATGCCCTGAAAATTTAATATGATTTTTTCTAAAATATTTAAGAATTATTGGCACTGAGAACACATCAGGGGGACCCACCGTGTGCCGACGAGGGTGGAGGGCGCGCCCTACCCCCTTGGGCACGCCCCCTACCTCGTGGACCCTACGTGGGTCCCCTCCACTTATTCTTGCACCCACACACTTCGTCTTCCTCCAGAAAAAATCATCCACCAGCTCAAACCCGTGTTCTAGCTCATCTTGATGCCATTTTCGATCTCCTTGCTCAAAGCTCCACTCACAAAACTGCTTTGGGGGATTGTTCTTCGGTATGTGTCTCCTCCAATGGTCCAATTAGTTTTTGTTCTAGTGCTTTATTTATTGCAAATTTTTGCTGCTTAGTTGAGCATGTTGTTGAGCTTGCATGTCAAATATTTTTTAACCATAAAACAGTAGGCTAAAACCCTACTGTGTGTCATTTTCATTTAATGAAATAAAGGTGCATAGTACAATGGTTGTTGGGAGAGCAACCAGAGTGGTAAGGTTTATATCATATTGCTTGAGTTTATCCCTCTACATCATGCCATCTTGCTTAATGCATTACTCTGTTCTTATGAACTTAATACTCTAGATGCATGCTGGATAGCGGTCGATGTGTGGAGTAATAGCAGTAGATGCAGAATCGTTTCGGTCTACTTAACACGGACGTGATGCCTATATTCATGATCATTGCCTAGATATTCTCATAACTATGCGCTCTTCTATCAATTGCTCGTCAGTAATTTGTGCACCCACCGTAATACATGCTATCATGAGAGAAGCCACTAGTGAAACCTATGGCCCCCGGGTCTCTTTCTTATTATATTGCATCTCTTTTATTTTCGCATCTCGTTTACTATTTTGCAATCTTTACTTTCCAATCTATACAACAAAAATAACAAAAATATTTATCTTATTATCTTTATCAGATCTCACTTTTGCGAGTGACTGTGAAGGGATTGACAACCCCTTTATCGCGTTGGTTGCAAGGTTCTTGATTGTTTGTGCAGGTACAAGGTGACTTGCGTGTTATCTCCTACTGGATTGATACCTTGGTTCTCAAAAACTGAGGGAAATACTTACGCTACTTTGCTGTGTCACCCTTTCCTCTTCAAGGGAAAACCAACACATGCTCAAGAGGTAGCATGGGGGCATCATCTTTGGAGACATCCATCGGCTAGACGGAAATGTGGACGGCTTGGTGGTTGGGCGTCGGTAGGTGGTGGAGCGGTGCTTCATCCTACACGTCGATGGCGGCGGATCTTGGCGGTGTGGTGCGGCGGAGACTCAGCGTCCGATGGGTGGTGATGGACTCGCGCAGGAGGACGACGTTGTCTGGTGTCATGCTGGCATCGATGGCAGAGAGGCCTGGCAAGGTCAATGCATCGGTATCTGATCTGAGGATGGATCAATAGATGAAGGAGGTGACGGCCCTTGCAGCATGCACATGTGATGCCATCGACGCCGAGAATAGCCTGAACTCGTTCAGGGTTGACGGCAATACCATCCTTGGAGATGACATGCCCAAGATAGGTTACTTCAGGGAGCCAGAATTCACACTTGGAATACTTAGCATACAGTTGATGCTCTCGAAGCTTTTCCAGCACAAGACGAAGATGTTCGGCATGTTCTTCCTCGTTCTTGGAAAATACAAGGATATCGTCCAGATAAACCATGACGAACTTGTCGAGGTAATCCATGAATATATAGTTCATCAGACGAGAGAAGGTGGTTGGACCATTCGTTAAGCCAAATGACATGACGGTGTACTCGTATGATCCATACCGAGTCACGAAGGCGGTTTTTGGGATGTCCTCTTCACGAACACGGATCTGGTGGTAACCTAACCTCAAGTCGAGTTTGGAGAACACTGAAGAACCAGCCAGTTGATCATAAAGATCATTGATCCGAGGAAGAGGATATTTATTCTGAATGGTAGCTTGGTTTATAGGACGGTAGTCTTGGACTAATCGGTTTGTCCCATCCTTCTTCTTAACAAAGAGAGAAGGTGCTCCCCAAGGAGAGCAACTTGGGCGTATGAAACCTTTGACAAGAGATTTGTCGATTTCCTCCTTAAGCTCAATGAGTTCATGCAGCGGCATATTATAGGGTCATTTGGCTATAGGGGTGGTGCCGGGTTTCAAGTCGATGATGAATTCGACAGCTCTAGCAGGGGGAATCCCTGGAAGTTCTTCTAGGAAGACGTCTTGGAATTCACGAATGACGGGAATGTTTTCAATGCCCTCGAGTGGTGCAGCGTTCAACGCATTCAAGGCATAAAGCCGTGCCTCGGCGTTCTGAACTAGATGAGCTTGGTAAGCTATTATTTCATCAGAAGGGTGTAGCAGATGGATGACCTTAGTGGCGCAAACTATAGAAGCAGTATGCGCTTTCAACCAATCCATTCCCAGAATGAGGTCGATGTTAGACGATTTCAGGATAATGGGAGAGGCATAGAATTCCATCCCTTCGATTTCCACGGGGACGTCAATGCCAACCAGTGAGGTTTGACATTGTTCCACAGGGGTTTTTACCAATACTGAAGTGTTCATCTCCTCACATTTAACGTCATGCTTGTATGCAAAATCTTCTGACATGAATGAATGCGATGCTCCTGAATCGAATAAAACAGATGCAGGTACTGAATTTACGAGGAGTGTACCCATCACGGTAGCAGGCTGGTCTAGAACTTTATTGAGATCAACGTGGTTGGCATGAACACGACCATAAGACTTGGCATTGTTGTTGCGAGGCTGGTTGCTTCCACGGCCAGCTATGGGAAGGGCCAGTTGATTCTGGTCTTCTGATAGCAGTTCCTGGCAAGGTGACCAGGTTGGCCACACTTGTAGCACATACCATTATTGGGAGTGGGAACAAGAGCTTGGGGTGGTGGAGCTAGAAGCCTTGGCTGCCTAGTTGGAGGAGCAGGCAGACGAGGTGTAGCATAGGACTGCCTTGGGGCAGGTGCAGTTGGCTGGTACATGTTGTTGGGAATCCATATCTTACGCTTCTGCGAAGACGGGCCCGAAGATGAGCCCGTGTCACGGTTGCGCCTGTGAGAGCTCTGGTATTCCTGCAGACCAGTTTCGACATTGATGGCCTTGTTCACCAGGGTGGCGAAATCAACAAAGTCATGCACTAGAAGTGCGAGCTTGATGTCAGCTTGAAGGCCATCATGGAACTTCTCCTGTCTGCGCGCATCAGTTGCAATGTCTTCTTCAGCATAGCGGGACAGATCCAGAAACTCCCGCTGATAAGCTTCCACAGTTTTGTTGCCTTGGGTGAGGTTGCGGAACTCACGCTTCTTACGGTCCATGACTCCCTGAGGAATTAAGCGAGCACGGAAGGCAACTTGGAAGTCTGGCCAGGTGATGATTGTTCCAGCTGGCAGAGTACGCCTGTGGCTGTCCCACCATTGAGCTGCGGGTCCTTTCAGGAAGAAAGAAGCAAGGGTGACGTAGCTGGCAGGGGCTACATCAGCAGACTCCATCTCATAGGTGATGTCACGGAGCCAGTCATCAGCATCCAGAGGCTGAGTTGAGATGTGATACACGGTTGGGTTGAGGCGCATCAAATCCTGCGGAGTCACTTGGGTTGGCTGCTGGTTCATATTGGGGCGAGGAAACTGAGCCATAATATTCTCCATGAATTGACGATTCAGCTCAAACTGTTGCATCATCCCAGCCATGTACTCAGGCGGTGGTGGGGCGTTGCCACCACGACCACGACCACCTGGTCTAACCATCCTGCTAATATATAACAGGGGTAGTTCCGCATTGAGAAATTTGCAAAGACAAGAATCATTCATGATGAAACATGCACAACGAAAGCAGCACGATAGATACTACATGGTAGTCGGCATATCTTGCAAAAGAGATCATGCATAGAGTTCGGTACACAGAGTTCAGTACATAGACTAAGACATCATAGGCGGCATGCAGGCTCGCGGCGAATGCATCTAACACTAACAAGCAAGTCTACATCAGTCCCACGCGGTACTGTGGAGGTAGCTGTAGCCTGAAAGCTGGAAGTGTGGCATCGGGAACTCCACGTCGGCAACCTGGGGTCCGCGGGTAATCTGATGCAGAACCCGATGCTCAAGTGGCAGAAGAGGACCAAGTGCGGGAGAGTAGCCTCCCACATCTGGCCAATTGACGCCCTGGGGCATCACGGTCCTGGCTGGGTAGATCGCAGAATGCGGCAGCTCTCTGGATCCGACAAAGGGGTGCAACATCGTCAGAGCACAGTAAAGGTGCTGACGAGTGGTGTACAACTCGTGGCGAAGAGCTCGGTTAGCTCTATCCAGCCCATCAGCATGCAGAACCAGGTTCTGATGGTAGAAGGGCTCTCGGGTGACAGTGGAGTAGGCAGCAGTGTAGTATCCCTCCGCACCAACATCGAATGCGATAGCAATGTGCCTGAAGGGGGAGGTGTCCAACTCCTGATACTCTCCACGAAGACATGTCAGAGCAGCATAAGCAGCATCGTGGACCGCCATATCGATAGTCACTCCAACACCATGAGTAGTGTGCAGCATGGTAGTGGAGTCATACTCCCGAGAGTAGAGGTGGACGATGGCACGGTACTACTCCTGGTTGAAGTCCTGATACTCCTCATAGACGGTGTACTCAGGGTGCCAGCGATAACCCAGATAGGTCATCATCTCAACCAACACAGCAGGTGATCTTGAGGCATCGTGTGGCGCACGACCTGCCTCGTGGGTTCCATCTGAAAACAAAGATGTTTTCACAGGAGTCAAATGACAATGTGGATAATGTTCAATATACTACTCTAATGAATAGCTAGGGCTTATCCAACTTTGGGGTGAACGTGGTCACGGGATCCTAATGTTAAAGTTAGTAAAATCGTTTAACCCGAGTAGAAGAGAGTTCAGAGTCCCAGAGTAAGGATCAAGGAGTAAAAGATCCTAATACCACCCAGATGGCGACGTGGGCCCGTAAGGCACACAACCATGTTAGTAAAAGTTTTTGTAATGTCTAGACTCAACTTCGACCAAGGAGTGTGGAAGGGGGATTCCTACAGGCAGTCGGCTCTGATACCAACTTGTGACGCCCCTGATCCGACCGTACACTAATCATACACGCAAACGTGTACGATCAAGATCAGGGACTCACGGGAAGATATCACAACACAACTCTACAAATAAAATAAGTCATACAAGCATCATATTACAAGCCAGGGGCCTCGAGGGCTCGAATACAAGAGCTCGATCATAGACAAGTCAGCGAAAGCACCAATATCTGAGTATAGACATAAGTTAAACAAGTTTTCCTGAAGAAGGCTAGCACAAACTGGGATACAGATCGAAAGAGGCGCAGGCCTCCTGCCTGGGATCCTCCTAAACTACTCCTGGTCGTCGTCAGCGGGCTGCACGTAGTAGTAGGCACCTCCCGAGTAGTAGTAGTCGTCGTCGACGGTGGCGTCTGGCTCCTGGGCTCCAACGTCTGGTCGCAGCAATCGAGTATAGAAAGGGGGAAAAGAGGGAGCAAAGCAACCGTGAGTACTCATCCAAAGTACTCGCAAGCAAGGAGCTACACTACATATGTATGCATTGGTATCAAATGGAATAAGGGTATCATATGTGGACTGAACTGCAAAAAGCCGGAATAAGAGGGGGCTAGCTAGTCCTATCGAAGACTACGCTTCTAGCCACCTCCATCTTGCAGCAGAAGAAGATAGTAGATGGTAAGTTCACCAAGTAGCATCGCATAGCATAATCCTAACCGATGATCCTCCCCTCGTCGCCCCGTGAGAGAGCGACCACCGGTTGTATCTGGCACTTGGAGGGGTGTGTTTTATTAAGTACCCGGTTCTAGTTGTCATAAGGTCAAGGTACAACTCCGGGTCGTCCTTTTACCGAGGGACACGGCTATTCGAATAGATCAACTTCCCTGCAGGGGTGCACCACATAACCCAACACGCTCGATCCCATTTGGCCGGACACACTTTTCTGGGTCATGCCTGGCCTCGGAAGATCAACACGTCGCAGCCCTACCTAGACACAATATAGAGGTCAGCACGCCGGTCTAAATCCTATGGCGCAGGGGTCTGGGCCCATCGCCCATTGCACGCCTGCACGTTGCATACGCGGCCGGAGAGCAGACCTAGCAACCTCCATTACAAAGGAAGTTGCGTTACACGGTCCAACCCGGCGCGCGCGGCTCAGTCGCTGACGTCACGAAGGCTTCGGCTAATACCACGACGTCGAGTGCCCATAATTGTCCCCGCGTAGATGGTTAGTGCGTATAGGCTAGTAGCCAGACTCAGATCAAATACCAAGATCTCGTTAAGCGTGTTATTTTGATATAACCACGGACGCCGACCAGGGCCAGGCCCACCTCTCTCCTAGGTGGTCTCAACCTGCCCTGTCGCTCCGCCACAAAGTAACAGTCGAGGGCCTTTGGGAACTCAGGCCCACCTCTACCGGGATGGAGCCACCTGCCCCTTCAGCCCCCAACATCGGAATCACTCGCGGGTACTCCTACGAGTTGACCCGACTTTAATCACCACAAGTATCATATATTATGTATAAGTATATACCCATGACCACCTCCCAAGTGATCACGGCCCGATAGTATAGCATGGCAGACAGACAAGAATGTAGGGCCGCTGATGGTAAACTAGCATCCTATACTAAGCATTTAGGATTGTAGGTAAGGTATCAATAGCTGGAGCAACAATGACAGGCTATGCATCAGAATAGGATTAACGGAAAGCAGTAACATGCTACACTACTCTAATGCAAGCAGTAGAGAGAAGAGTAGGCGATATCTGGTGATCAAAGGGGGGGCTTGCCTGGTTGCTCTGGCAAGAGAGAGGGGTCGTCAACACCGTAGTCGTATTGGGTAGCAGCGGCATCGGTCTCGATGTCTAGCGAGAGAAGAGGGGGAAGAAACAATAAATATAATGCAAATGAATGCATGACGATGCATGACATGACAAAGCGCGATGCTAGGCGTGCCCTAACGCGGTACGAGGTGGTACCGGTGAAGGGGGAAAACATTCGGGAAAGTATTCCCGGTGCTTTGCGTTTTCGGACAGATGAACCGGAGGGGGAAAGTTGCGTGTTTGCTATGCTAGGGATATGTGGCGGACAAACGGGCTGCGTATCCAGATTCGTCTCGTCGTTCTGAGCAACTTTCATGTATAAAGTTTTTTCATCCGAGTTACGGATTAAAAGATATGATTTTCTAAAGATTTAAATCATTTTCTGATTTTAATTAGTTATTTAATTCTAACATTATCCAAAATAGTGAATGATGATGCAGGCATGACATCAGAGTGATGTCAGTAGGTCAACTGGTCGGTTGACCAGTCAAACCAGACAGGTGGGTCCAGTGGGACCCACATGTCATTGTCTGGGCCACTAACAGTGGGTTTAGTCTAACTAATTTGGGTTAATTAGCAGGTGGGGCCCGTAGTCAGTGAAAGATTAGTGTTTAATTAATTAATTTAATTAATTAGCAAATTACCTATTTATTTTTATTCGTTGGTTAAGGTGGGGCCCATAGGTTAGTGAGACAGGGGCGGCCCAGTCAGCAGTTGACCCAGTCATCTGGTCAACAGGGAGCCCTGGGCCCACCAGTCAGTGGCCCAGGTGGTGGGACCTGCGGCGCCAGGTCAGCAGGGCCGGCTCTCGCCGTCGGCGACCAAAAGCACGGCGCAGACCCGCCGGAGTTCGCTGGAATTTGCGCATAGGGCACGGATCAGCGCGCGCATGGGTTCGTTCGAACGAGCGCGAAGAGGCGCATCTAGTGGCGTGGGCGGTTCGTCCCGAGGTCGCCGGAGCTGTCGCCGGCGTCGAGCTGAGCGGCGGCCAGAGCTCGGAATCCGCTGGAAAATGGCCATAGGCCATCATTTTGGACGCGGATGGCCGCGTTCGAACCTGCACGAGCCGGCGCATCCAGCGGTGGCACTAGCACGACCAGAGATGGGCAAAGATGACGGTGGCGAGCAGCAAGGCGGACGGCGGAGTTCGGTCGCCGTCGGGTTTGAAGTTGCGGTGCGCTAAACGAGCAGCGTGAGGCGTCTACGGCGTCTACTTGACGCGAGAAGCGGAACGGTGGCACGCACGGGACCAAATGGTCACCGTGGCCTCGCCGGCGATGAGGCCAGGTGGCGACGCGTTCTGGTGAGCGTGGAACGGGCGCTACCGGTGTTCAGAGAAGGCAGGGGAGGGCGCATCCGGCGCGGAGGCTCACCAGGGGAGCGTGGGGTCTGGGCAGAGGGCTCGGGGAGGACCGGCGGCGTAGATCGAAGGCGAGGGCGACGCAGTGGCCGAGCCGGAGAAGAAGAAGAATACGGCGGCACGAGGGGGTCCGGGGCTCGATCCAGCGACGTAGTGGAAGTAGAGGACCACGGCGGAGCTGCAGGACTTGCCGGGGCAACAAACGGACGACGGCGGCCGCGTCTTCTACGGCGGCGAGTCCATGGCGGCGTTCGGCCGTGGTGGGGAACAAGGGGGAGAGTGAGGTGGATCTGAGGGGGGGGACGCTGGAACCGAGGCGAGAGTGGGGGCGAGTGGGAGGCGGGATCGAGGAGGCGGGGCGTGGCGTCCTTATCCTTGCCTCGTCGCCGACGAGAGGGTGCGGCGGGGATGCGCCCTATTTCGACCCGGGTCGGGGGAACAGAGAAGGGAGACGAGGCAGGGGGGTTGGGCCGGCTGATGGCTATGGGCCAGGTGGGCCGGCCGGCCTGTGAGCTGGGCCGCCAGGTCCATGGGGGCTTCCCTTTTTTGTTTTTTGTAATTTCTTTCTTTTATTTATTTTTTTTCTGTTTTATTTCATTTTAAAGTATGTAGGCATTTTCTAAAAATGTGTTTACTTCACCATAATTACCAGTGCAATATTTGGCACTGACCGAACATTTTTGTTTCAACTTTCAAAAACTTTTGTTGTTTGCCATTTTTTTGAATTGATTTTTGAATCAGTTTGAACTAAGGAAAGTTTAGCAACAGTAATCACAGATGACATGGCATCATTAAGAGAGTTTACTGTAGCCTAATTACCCGGGCATTACAATGAACATAGGAAATGTCGTCTGACGATGAAAAAGATTTCATTATGTGCGAACACTGTGAAGACCAACGCGGCCTGTGCGACAGAAATTTCCTTGTTGATGATAGGCGCTTCAGCATCAAGCCGGATGAGACATTCGAAGTGGATACAGTAAGTCACAACGGCAAGTATTTTTTCGTAATAAAGCATGACTTATGCTTCATTTGCTTCAACTTATAATTTTAAATTTTCACTATTCTACTAGCGCATCCCCTGTCATGCAAGAATTTTTGTCTTGGATAAGATAGGTTTCAGTGCTATGGATAATATGGAGATAAAGAGAGTTTACTTGAAGACCGGGCATGGGTATACTTTCAATATCAAATTATACAATGCAGACACATACACCCATTTTGAATGCAAAACTTGGTAAGCACTATGCAAGGCTTATGCATTTGAGCCTGATATGGTTATCACCTTTGATATTCGTCCGGAAGATAATATTGAAGGTAATAGAGACATCTGGGTCGATGTGCAGACGCCTCCAGTTCTACCATTATGTGAGTTTTTCTCAACCATGTTTATGTCTTTGATATTGTTTATTCAAAAATAGTTGACAACTAATTTCTATTGTCAGCTTATTTCAGTTCAAGCAAACATGTCCGGCGCTTGGTAGACAGGACCTAGTACTGTCCCGGGGCTGAACTAAACTGCGAGGAGATAAGTCATTATGTTTCATGGCTTGAGGATCTTCATACTGTCAAGACAAATTTTCTTCCTGCACTTAGAAATGTTAGTACTCAAAACGTGCGACCAATAGTGATCGTATTGAACTACGGTCACATCTATAATGGAAAGATGGTAAGATTTTTACTATTTGTCCTTAGTGCATCTTTTGCATACATTATTTTTGAAGTTAAATTTTCATTGCTAAGTATATTAATTACTATACGATGTTCTTCAACAGGGACTCCCGATGACAGTTGTGCCTCAGTGGATCGAGACTAAAGGTCGCATGTCAATGGTTAGCTTACGACCAAGATATCCTACATTGCACATGAGTGCATTCAGGATTTCTGAAAGCGATGAATGCTTAATAGTGAAAGATTGGAGCAAAATTGTTAACGATCCCAAAGAAGTACTACGGGGCAGCAAGGAGAAGCGCATCCCACGATTAGGAGACAGATTCATCTGCATGCTCCAGTATGATGAATCAGGAAAGCTATACATGTTCTATGCTATTTTACCTGAGAGGGAGCAGCAGGAGTGATTTAGCTAGTTCATGCTCTTAGTACTTGTCCTCTCATATCCGTATTCTTCATCCTGAACTTAATCTCAAAGAGTGATTTGCTTGTTATGAACGCTTATAATATCATGACCATGTTGAACTCGATGATATCTTTGCTTCTGGTACAAGTGAATGTTTCTTCTTTAAGCTAGTGTTGGTGGTGATTAGATAGCGGTAATGACTATGATGATTAAATAGTGGTAATGACGACTACGATGATTTTTAGCTAGCTAGTATACTGTTGTTGGTGATGATATGATGCAAGAGTTTATATATTAATATGTGATGATGGTGATGATGATGATGAGTTATTTTATATATATATATATATATATATATATATATATATATATATATATCCTTTATGAAAGAAACCGCAAATTAGTTTGAACTGGATGGATCCTAGCTAAGTGATATATGCCATATCCATATTACTTGATCACTTAGGTGATCAAGTAATATGGATATATGGCATATACTTGATTACTCAGCTAGCTAGGATCCACATGCATCCGGTCGAAACTAATCTGCGGTACTTTCATTTAATGATTTAACAACTCATTATAACGTAAAACAATCCTAAATTAAATTGATAACACAAATTTAAAGGAAAACTAAAAAATAAAACCAAAACCCACAAACATTTAGTACCGGTTGATGTTACCAACCGATACTAATGATCTACCGCACCCGTGGCCTGGCTCGTGCCACATGGTAGCACTTTAGTGCCGGTTCATGCCGAACCGGTACTAAGGGGGGGGGGGCTTTAGTGCCCACCCTTTAGTGCCGGGCACTAAAGGCCTTTACGAACCGGGAATAAAGCCCGGTTCTGCACTAGTGTATAGTCGTACAGAGAGCACTACTGCTGTATGGCTGGGTCGAGGTCCACCGTGTGTTGGGGACCTCCTGCCTAGTGATTGTAACCCTATATCTTTGGAACAAAACTCTTCTACCTACGCAAAAAAAAGCTCTCCTTTTTGCCATTTTTCTATGGTTGTGTGCCCTTCAACATTGAAGTACCCTTACTTGTCTTGCCACTTCAATATCTTCGTTGTGATTATGACCACGTGACACATGTGGTAAACAATTCAAAAAAAAATATACTTCCTTGTGATTATGGTTTTTAAAAAACAAAAAATTAATTACAGCAGCCACCAAATCGAATTGAGGATACACAAGCTAAGTCCCGGCCAAAAATTTACACCGGCTTTGGTTTAACACCTATCTTTACAAGAAAATCGTCTTTGCTGATTTATTCGCCACCCATCCTTCAATTTCCTTCTTTAGTCTACTCTGCAACTCATGCGCTCCCCTTGGAAAGACAACACACACTTGTTCAAGAACCATCGCATTACAAAGCAACAACTTGGCTACATATCTGTGTGCCTCGTCGCCCCGGTAGTGCACTAGGTTGATCCGCTTCACCCGATTCTGCAAGCAGTGATCGAAACATCCAGAGCCGTGCTTCCAAGACTTGCACCTGGCTCATTGCTGAGCTCGTCACGGAATCTCCCCTCATGACTCGGTTTCATGAATAGAGACAGAATCTCAATGCTCGGAGCAACTTGGAGTAACCTAGTCACCGCCTTGATGCTGCGTCCTCCAAGGTATCCTGTCAGCCCAAGCCGCACGAGACATGGAAAGTAGGGAAATCCCGAGAAAACCTCATTGCCGATGCCTGAGCCGAGATGTGTAGACATCAGATGCAGATGTCTTGTGCTCGTAAACCGCTGGAGGAACTCTCTGAAGAGGGGCAACTGCCCCTTGTAAACTTTCCTATCGCAGAAGCCGATGGTGCACGAAGAGATCTTGTGTGTGCCATGCAGGGCCAGGAGCGACTCTGGCGGCACGGCGCCCCTGTACTCGAACGTCATCAGCTCCGAGGCGTCGATGCTGACTCGGACCAGGTTGTGGCAGCACCGTAGGGAGAGTCTTCGGAGGCTCTTGTCGAGGACGGTGATGGTGAAATTTTTGTCAGGAAGAGGGTCTCTGTAATATGTGTTTGTGTGGCCGCACCTCTCCAGGGTGAGATCAACGAGGCGCGGGCAACCGGAGATGAGGCGTTGGATGTTGTCGCCGGTGCTCCCGATGGTGCTTAGGTGCAACGTCTCAAGGAACGGTAGCTCGATGAGCTTCGGCGGCTCCAACGTGCAGGCGCCGAGGCGGAGCGTCCGTACGGCTACGCACGAGAAGAGCCTTGGTGGAAGCGTGTACGTAGATGGGCCGTAGGATTGGTAGGAGTGGCTCGAGGGACACCTGTCACCGGCCGGGACGTCGGCGTCGGGTTCGTAGCAGTCGCCGTCGCCTTCGCCGTTGTAGGGTTCCTTGACGTGGTGTTCTCGGAGCTCGGTGTGCTGGAGGCGCAGGTCGAGGTGGAGCTCGGGCGAGCTCCGGTTGAGCACGTAGTAGAGCCACCGGTTCAGCATGGCCCCGTCCCACCAGTCATAGCAGCCGAAGTTGACGCGGAAGGTGCGCGGCGCCGTGCCCGCGCCGCAGCGCCGGCGGCTGAGGAGCGCGGCGTTGACCTCGTCGATGAAGGAGCCGCTCTGGCTGCGCTTCTCCACGGCTTCCCAGGCGAAACTGTGGTCGTTGTCGTCGTGGACCTCGTGCTGCACGAAGGACATGGTGTCAAGGCCGGCGAACGCGTGGCGCCAGCGCCTGCCGAGCACGGCGGCACGGCCAGCCTCTTTTATCGGGAGGTACGAGAGGATGCTGCCGAGGACGCCCTCCGGGAGGTCGCTCAGGCGGTCTTTGCCACACCGGTGATTCGTCGGCGCAGCCATCGCGTTGCAGGGCCGTTGATTCTCACCTCTTGTGGGAATATATGTACTACGACCCCTTGTTCCTGTTCCTGAGTCGGTTATGTTTCTAGTCCGATACAAAAACAACGATTCCTGCTCTTTCCTAGTTTGCCACAAATCACAAAACACAGGTGCTTACCTTTGTGTGTGTGTGTGTGGGGGGGGGGGGGGGGGGGGGGGGGGCGGGCTTGCTAAATCTCACTCGACGAGGCTAGCCGTTAGATCGATAGATTGTAGGATCGTGGGTATGTTTTTTTTGTGTGTGTGTGTCTTGTATCTTTTTCTTTGACAGTTAGGCTTTTTGGTTTATTATTTGTTTTTCTCTTTTATTTTGTTTTCCGGTCTCTTTACTTTATACCTTTTTTAACAAGGTACAATCTAAGTAGCTCACATACACGAGCATACACTCATATTTATGAACGTGGACATGCACATCCTACCCATATGAGCACCTTCGGTAGATTAAGCCGGCATAACATCTTGAGATTTTACGAAGTCCCTATAAACGCCTCACAATCGACGGGAACGTCTTCTCCTGCTGAATGAATATCGCCGGAAGCCTGCAATAAATCCAAGAATAATGCTAGCATCCATGTCAAGTCTAGTACTTGAGCCCTGGTGAGCTGAGACTACCACTGTCCTCCTAGCCATCCAACCACAGATTGGTTCGCTCTTCATTTTCTACTAATAAGTACTTTTTAAATGTTTGTATCTGCGTTTTTTCGACATTAATTTGTTTTTTGAATTTGTGTTTTCATTTTTTATTAAATTATTTTAATTTTGTTTTATTACTTTTTAAAACTTTTTATTGCTAACGGTATGGTTCTTGCTATTTTTTTGTTTTTATTAAAAAACAAATTTATTTTCTTGTTTTTGTGTTTTCATTTTTTATAAAATGCACAAAATACAAATTTTTCTTGTTTGGTTATCACGTCAAGATTTGTGCTAAAATGTCGCGTTTCGTGTGCACGCAGGGAGAGGGTGTGTGGGTTTGCGTGTGGGTTTTACCTTTTTTTTGATACATTTGCGTGGGCTTTACCTTTTTCTTAACGGCTGGACTGGGCCTTTACACGAGTTAGGTTTTTTTCATTATTATTAAGTCAATTGACCCAGTTAAGTTGGAGATTGAGATTATTGATAGAGTAAGGAAAATGATTAAAAATATTCGGATGATTCATGGCTTTATCAGCTGTGTCCAGCGCCATGCGATCGCACACATCCTGTGGTGAAGAGCATCCCTCTGTTCCCCACTAGAAAGCAAACCTATCGTGACGCCTAAAACTGAGGAAAGAATTCCTTATCTAACATTATTTTAAATTATGTTTACCTATTTAACACTGGAAAAAAATTTCTACCCTATGTAACATCAAATCTAAATTTTATGCCTTTTACGACACTTCCGTCCATTTTTCTGTTTAACGGTGTTAGATTGCATGTAAAAAGACACTTTTGCCCTTATGCATAGAGCTCTTGCATGTGTGTTCAACGAGCGGCTTGGGTTGCAGCGACGTGCAGGGTCCTGGGATCCAGTGCTCACCTCCGCGACCTGGGCTACGACAACAGCAGCTGTGGCAACACGACGGGATGTGCCTACGGTAGCATGGAGCTCACTGGGGCATGGCGCACAGCTGGCGGCAGGCGGCTGGTGGAGCAGTGGCACTATGAGGCGAGTGGGGCCAGTGCTGCGTAGGAAAGCAGCGGCCGGGAGCAGCGCACGTGCCAGCAGGGTCACGTTTTTTTTCTTATCCGCGATGAGCTTATTTAACGGCAGGTTAAATATATATGCACGATTGGTCACCAAGCTGGTGCATGCATGTGTTCATACTTGCTATCTCTTGATGGATTGTTGCTGCATGTAAACTTTTTTTTGACGGGTTGCTGCATGTAACCTAAGCCAATTAGCTTTGCCTCACATATGCCCGCACCATACCATATGCGCATGCGTATTCGGATATTCGTGTGCCGTCTTGTATGCGTATACACACAATACACCCGGCTAATCATACATGCATGCATGTATTGAAATTTTGGTCAAAAACCAAATTAGGGGTAAAAGGGTTTTTTCAGGTGTCATTTAACACCGTTAAGGCTCGGAATAGACGGAAGTGTTATAAAAGGCATAAAATTTAACCTTGATGTTTGATAAGGAAGAGAAATATTTTCAATGTTAAATAGGGAAACAAAATTTAAGATAATGTTAAATAAGGAATTCACTCAAAACTGAGTGGGCTGTGACTGTCTGACAATTTCTTGTTTTTTACTTACACTTCATTCGTACTAGTACTTAACCATAAGGAGGATTCGAGAACACCACATTCTTGACGTTGAGTGTGGGTGTTTGTTGGATTTGATACTAGCATTCTAGCAAGTACATGGAGTCATGATTGTTTGGATATAGCAATGCTTACGGTAGCGTCCTTGAAGCCTCCACCACTGTCGTGGTCATCGAAGCATATATACCATCGCAGCAGCATCGGAGCAGCCCGTCTGTCGCCGTAGAATCGTTGAAACAGGTGTGCCATCGTCACAGCACTGCCATGACCGGGAAGCATGTCGTCGCAGCATTGCCGAAGCAATTGGGCCTTCGTCAAAGCATCGCCGCAGTCATTGAAGCACACCATCGTAGCCTTGCCGCAACCGTTCCAAGCATGCCGCCATCGCGGTTCATCACAACATCGGTGCGGTTGTCGAAGCATGCCATTGCAAACATCATCGAAGCAGCGGGATTGTTGTCGTAGCATCGTCATGGTTGTTGAAGTACTCGCCATGACCGTCGAAGCATGCCTCGCAACTGAAGGAAATATGCCCTAGAGGCAATAATAAAGTTATTAATTATTTCCTTATTTCATGATAAATGTTTATTATTCATGCTAGAATTGTATTAACCGGAAACATAATACATGTGTGAATACATAGACAAACAGAGTGTCACTAGTATGTCTCTACTTGACTAGCTCGTTAATCAAAGATGGTTATGTTTCCTAACCATGGACAAAGAGTTGTTATTTGATTAACGGGATCACATCATTAGTTGAATGATCTGATTGACATGACCCATTCCATTAGCTTAGCACCCGATCGTTTAGTATGTTGCTATTGCTTTCTTCATGACTTATACATGTTCCTATGACTATGAGATTATGCAACTCCCGTTTGCCGGAGGAACACTTTATGTGCTACCAAACGTCACAACGTAACTGGGTGATTATAAAGGAGCTCTACAGGTGTCTCCAAAGGTACATGTTGGGTTGGCGTATTTCGAGATTAGGATTTGTCACTCCGATTATCGGAGAGGTATCTCTGGGCCCTCTCGGTAATGCACATCACTTAAGCCTTGCAAGCATTGCAGCTAATGAGTTAGTTGGGAGATGATGTATTACGGAACGAGTAAAGAGACTTGCCGGTAACGAGATTGAACTAGGTATTGGATACCGACGATCGAATCTCAGGCAAGTAACATACCGATGACAAAGGGAACAACGTATGTTGTTATGCGGTCTGACCGATAAAGATCTTCGTAGAATATGTAGGAGCCAATATGGGCATCCAGGTCCCGCTATTGGTTATTGACCGGAGACATGTCTCGGTCATGTCTACATTGTTCTCAAACCCGTAGGGTCCGCACGCTTAAGGTTTCGATGACAGTTATATTATGAGTTTATGAGTTTTGATGTACCGAAGGAGTTCGGAGTCCCGGATGAGATCGGGGACATGACAAGGAGTCTCAAAATGGTCGAGACATAAAAATCGATATATTGGACGACTATATTCGGACATCGGAAAGGTTCCGAGTGATTCGAGTATTTTTTGGAGTACCGGAGAGTTACGGGAATTCGCCGGGAAAAGTATTGGGCCTTATTGGGCCATACGGGAAAGAGAGAGGGGCTGCCTAGGGCAGGCCGCGCGCCCCCCCAAGGCCTAGTCCGAATTGGACTAGGGGGAGGGGCTGCGCCCCTTCCTTGTTTCCTACTCCTACTACATGGAAGGACTCCTAGTTGGACTAGGAAAGGGGGAATCCTACTCCCGGTGGGAGTAGGACTCCCCTAGGGCGCGCCATAGAGAGGGCCGGCCCTCCCCTCCTCCACTCCTTTATATACGGGGGCAGGGGGCACCCCATAGACACACAAGTTGATCCACGTGATCATATTCTTAGCCGTGTGCGGCGCCCCCTGCCACCATAATCCTCGATAATATTGTAGCGGTGCTTAGGCGAAGCCCTGTGACAGTAGTACATCAAGATCGTCACCACGCCATCGTGCTGACGGAACTCTTCCCCGACACTTTGCTGGATCGGAGTCCGGGGATCGTCATCGAGCTGAACGTGTGCTAGAACTCGGAGGTGCCGTAGTTTCGGTGCTTGATCGGTCGGGCCGTGAAGACGTACGACTACATCAACCGCGTTGTGCCAACGCTTCCGCTGTCGGTCTACGAGGGTACGTAGACAACACTCTCCCCTCTCATTGCTATGCATCACCATGATCTTGCGTGTGCGTAGGAAATTTTTTGAAATTACTACGTTCCCCAACAGCAACATCATCGAAGCAACCGGATTGCCGTCGTAGCATGGCCGCGGTCGTCAAAGAAGCCGTCGCGGCCGTTGAAGCATGCCATCGCAACATCATTGAATCAGCCGAGTTGCAGTCGTAGCATCGTCGTGGTTGTCGAAGCACCCATCGTGGCAGCCGAAGCATGCCGCTAAACATCATCCAAGCAGGTGGGTTGCCATCATAGCATCACCGCAGTCCGCAGCTGTCAAAGAAGCCGTCGCAACCGTCCAAGCATGCCATCACAACATCATCGAAGCAGCCGAGTTGCAGTGGTAGCATCATCATGGTTGTCGAAGCACTCGTCGTGACCGTCGAAGCATGCCGCGCAACATCATCGAAGCAACCGGGTTGCCGTCGTAGCATGGCCGCAGTTGTCGAAGAAACCGTCGCGGCCGCCGAAGCATGCCATCGCAACATCATTGAAGCAGTCGGGTTGCCATCGTAGCATCGCCGTGGCTGTCGAAGCACCCACCACGGGTCGTCGAAGCACGTCGTCGCAACATCTTTGAAGCGGCCGGGCCTTCGTCGCAGCACGCCGTAGCTTCGGAGCTGCCCTCAAACGAGACCCGCAACAATTGGACCATCCCTCACGACATCGTCGTAATGTCTTTGCAGCACGTCTACCACT
The DNA here is from genome assembly GCF_003073215.2 of Triticum urartu. Taxonomy (NCBI): domain Eukaryota; kingdom Viridiplantae; phylum Streptophyta; class Magnoliopsida; order Poales; family Poaceae; genus Triticum; species Triticum urartu. The sequence goes on along the minus strand of NC_053023.1, from coordinate 32,421,263 downwards.
CTACCCTCGTATGCAGCAGCCACTCCGCCGCCCGTGTCGATGACTTACTTTTTTCTTTTGAGGCAATGGATGACTTGCTGATACTTGAAGAGCATAGATCAGCTAGGGTCTGTGGAGTTGTGGAGTCGCTGCACATGATATTAACCAGCGCGTGGAGATGGACGTGTGCAAGCAACGCCTGTGACCAGCACCCGCGAACAAAATGAATTGAACAAGCTGTCTTGGGTGCATCGAACGGCGGACCTGACTGATCCTCATCCCGGTGACGGCCCATTTAACCCAACACTCATCTTTCAGCGCTTCCCGTTTTATTTTGTGACAAGCTACATCAAACTCTTTCAGGTGCCGTCGGAGAAGCATATATATGTTTTCAACAAGCAGGTATATTTTAAAACATTCAAACCATGTAGTAGTAGTAGTACCAAACCAAACCAAGACTGCACCAAACGTGGAAAGGAGAAAAATTCAACATGTTGCATCACGGGTGTTATTAATATAGCAATTCATCTTACGAGAACAAACAAATATGAGAGGCTAATTTTGCTAGAACTAAAATAGCAACTTCTTGGGACGCTACCTTACAAGAAAATCGTCTCCGCTAACCTATGCACCACCATTTCTCCGATTTCTTTCTTCAGTCGCCTCTGCAACTCTCGCGGCCCCCTCGGAAAGACAACACACACTCGTTCAAGTACCCGCGCATTGCAGAGCAGCAGCTTGGCCATACACCTCTGTGCCTCGTGGCCCTGGTAGTGCACAAGGTTGATCTCCCTCACCCGCTTCCGCAATCACGTGATCGACACATCCGGTACTACAAGTTCATCGCTGAGCTCGCGAGGGTGCACCCATACGTTGTCTTTACTTGGCTTCACGAAGAGAGATAAAATTTCAATGCGTGGAGCCTGCTCGAGTATCCTAGTCACCGCCTCGACGCTGCCTCGATGAAGGTATCCTGTCAGCTCAAGCTTCCCGAGGTTTGGAAACGAGGGGAATCCCAATCTCGAACCTTCTTGCCGCAGAAGTCGATGTGGCACGAAAAGATGTTGCACACGCCGTGGAGGGTCACTAGTGACTCTGCGGGCACCACACCCCTGTACTCGAACTCCCCAACCCCGACGCGTCGATGGTTATGCTGAGAAGGTAGTGGCAGCACCGTAGAGCGAGCCTACGAAGGCACTTGTCGAGGACGGTGATCGGGGAAGTCCCGCACTTCTCCAGCGTCAGGTCTAGGAGGCGCGGGCAGCAGGAGATGAGTCGCTGGATTCCGTACCCACGGCCACATTCGGTGATTCTGCTGAGGACCAACGTCTCGAGAAGAGGCAGGCGTACGATCTCTGGTGGATCCAGATCGCAGCTGCCGAGGCAAAGAGTCCGTAGGGATGCGCAGGAGAAGAGACTTGCTGGTAGCGTGTACGGATCAGCGTGCGCTTCATAGCAGCTGTAGCGCACGGGTCATCGATCGTCCGCCTCGCTGCCGGCGCCGCCCTGCTGGTCCGGCTCGCCCACGTGGTGCTCGCCCATGACGGTGAGCTGGAAACGAAGGTCGAGGTGGAGCTCCAGCCCGCTCCGGCGAAGCAGGTGGGACAGCCATTGGCTCACCATGGGCTCGTCCCAGTAGTTGTAGCAACCGAAGTGGACGCGGAAGACGCGCGGCGCGACATTGCGGTCGCCGGAGCAGCGGCGGCGGCAGAGGAGTGCCGCATTGATGTTGTCGAGCAATTCCCCGTTCCTGCTTCGCTGCTCCACGGACTCCAGGTGGAAGGTGTAGTCGTCGCTGAGGCTGCGGTAGTGGGTGTCATACTCGCCGAAGGAGATGGCGTCTACGTGCGCGAACTTGTGGCGCCAGCTTCTGGCGAGCGCGGGCGGCCTCCTTGGTGGGGAGGAACGAGAGGATGTGGCCGAGGACGCCGTCCGGGAGGTCGCTCAGCCGGTCTTTGCTGCCGCGGCGGCGCTGCGGGAAAGACATCCTGCGCGTAAGTACGTCGATCGCACTTTCGGCGGCCGTATAACGAACTTATGATCGGATCGAGCGATCAATCTCGTGGGGTTTACGGTTCCTTGATCCTAGGTCGGTTCCGATTAATTGGTACCTATATAGATGTTATAGAGAGAGAATACGCCCTTCCTTTCACCTTTTTTTACAACAATACGACTTTATTTGTAATATAAATCGTCTATTCATTTACATGCAGACGAGAAATAAAATCAGGGATTGACACGTCCCAAAGGCAAGAGGACCATTTGTTTTTCTTCTTATTTTTCCTTTCGGGAAGCAATCTATGTATTCATCTTTAATCATGACAGTACAATAAACATTAGAAAAAAATTGCATCCAGACCCGTAGACCATCTAGCGACGACAACAAGCACTGAAGCAAGCCGAAGACGCGTCGTCGTCATCGCCCCTTCCTCACCGGAGCCGGACAAAAGTTGTTATAGTAGACAGTCATGAAGTCGTCGTGGTAAGATCCTATAGGACCAACGCAACAGAACAACAACCAACGTCGATGAAGAGTAACGTAGAGCGATAGGATCCAATCTGAAAACACATGAACATAGATAAACAATAAACAGATCCGACCAAATCCGTCAAAGACAGATCCGTCGGAGACACACCTTCACATACTCACAGATGATGCAAGATGCACCACCAGAACTGGGGGTATGTGGGGAGAATCTTATTCCTTCTTCAGGTAGCCGCCGCCATTTCGCCTTCCTGAGTAGACACAAACCCTAACAAATCTCGAAGACACATCTAAAAACAGTGCCCTCCCACAGCAAGGGCCGGGATCCATCGCACTCCCTAAGGCCACGGGAGACGAGACGGACCGACTGCGGCACCGGCGAGAGGTAGAGAAACCCTAATGTTTTTGGAGAGGAGGTGACTACGTAGGTCACCCAAACTTGGCAGCCAACTAGCTAGATTAAGGACTGATATAAATGCCCGCATTTTGCTGGATCTTGCAAACAATATTCACTAAGTAAGAACTCAATTGGAAATTTAAATAGTCCTAAATTAAACAAGAATAGCGTTTTGGCTCCCGAGAGCACGCGCTCCAGCGTGAATAGTAAACACAAAAAATATAGTAGATGTTTTCAAAAAATTCTGAATTTTTTGTAGTTATTTGTGTTAGTGTCGCAAGAATTCTTGAAAATTTTCATACGAAACGAAGCAGAGGTGCTTCGCCGGTGAAAAAAACAAATTTAGGATAACATTTTGGGTAACATTTGGTGTTTTTATTTACTTATTTTTGCATAGGCCAAAGTGTTTAATCTTTTGCCTACAAATTTGTATGTACCATTTGGATGCGACAAAGAACGCATAGAATTTTTGTTGGATTTTTTGGCATTTCAAAAAATATCTCGAGATTGATTAACAAAGACGCACCAAAGTCATTCTAAAACAAAGACTCTGTGGGTCAGATCCAACACATCATGGCCGTCAAATTAAGTTAACCCATCGAGTACTCACATGTGACTTAACTATTGTCATGCAATTTTCTTTTGAGAAACGCAGTACCATTGAGACACTCACAATACAACTTTCTTCCGGTAACTAGAAATATTGCTCAGTATAAATTTTGATAATCTGTAAAACAATGTGAGAGTCAAGATGAAAATATCCGCTCAGTTCTTCATCTTTTCTGCTTTCGAGAAGGATTTAATACACTTATAATCAAGTTCTGCCGCTCCATCACCTCCTTTATCTAATTCCTAGGTCTCATGATTAACATGGATTCTATCTTGTAATCCCCAAGCCTATGCAATAGCATACTGCATAAAACCTCCTCTAGATGCAAAGTCTACATCTACCTTACACTTATCATCTAAACCTCCATAAAAAAAAAAGGAATACCAACCATGGTGGTAAAATTATGATGAGGACAATTATCAAGTAGAGTATACTACCTTCGATAGACTTTAATAATACTATCACCTGGCTTTTGTTTCAAATAACAGATAATGTGCCTCGCTCCATAAGATTTCTTTTCTGGATAAAAGTGGGTCCAAAATACAGTAGATATTTTTTTCCAAGTGTGAAAAGTACATGTGGTATCTGGTATGAGTTAATAGCCAAGTTTTTTTTTGCTTTGGTGGCCAAAATGTCTGACCAAAAAAGCTCGAGTTTCATCTCATCATAAGTAAAGCCATTTTAATTTAAATGTCTCGCATATCTTATCAAATGGCTACATATATGTTGATACAGATCTTTTATACCACCATCTGTAAATTGCCTGCAACATAGGCACTAGACTCAGATTAATTTCATAAGTTACTCCATTTGTCTCAGGCTTAAGGATGTGAAAATTTCCTGTATAGGTGGTCCCGAGAGCTTCAATGCAGTGAGTTGATACATATTTCAAGCTTAGTGGTTACGTAGAACCTGCAAAATTTTAGTACAGAGTATATAATAAACCAAAACTTGAAACAAAAACCAAAGATGCTTACTCCCCATGCCAGAAAAATAGCTTTATGTCTTAAAGAGTGCATAGTGTATAGTTGTACTTGTTTTGAAGTAACAGTGTAGAACCCATGTAGAGATGAGGAAAGAGTCTTTTGCCCCTTATAGAGGTCTATCGTAATCCACCTGTAAGTTATTTTAGATCTCAAGCAAAAGCGATGCCAAGGTGAAAATATTCCAATCATATGTGTGCGTGTGCGTGTGCGTGTGCGTGTGCGTGTGTGTGTGTGTGCGTGTGTGTGTGTGTGAAAGCAAGAATTAAAGAGAGCCCTCATGCAGCCGCCTCATGCCCCCAAAAAATACTAGGGTTCCTCTGCCTCCCGTCCGCGCCGCCGCCGATCCGTCTCATCTCCGGTGGCCTTAGAGTCATGGCGCCGCGGTGGATCCTGGCCCTTGCCGGCAAGAGGGCTCCGTTTTTAGATATTGGTTTGAGTTATCTTAGGGTTTGTGTCTTGTTCAGGAAGAAAAGACGACGACGGCTTCCTGAGAAGGAAATAAGGTTATCCCCGCCTAGTTCCCGTCCCAGTGGTGAGTCTAGCATTGTCGGTGTTCTAGTCATACTTCGTCTATGTGCGTATCTCTTTAGGTTGGATTCTTTCGATCTACACTACTCTTCAAGGCGGCAGTTGTTGTTCTGGTGTGCTGGTCCTGTGGGGCCTTAGCAAGCTGATTTCCCGACTATCTACTACAAAAGTTCTGCCCGGCTCCGGTTAGGGAGGGGCGATGACGGCGGTGCGCCTTCGGCTCGCTTCAGTGCTTATAGTCGTTGCTAGGTGGTCTAGAATCTAGATTTAATTAATTTATTTATGGTATACGTTGTACTGCCATGATTGAAGATAAATACATTGAAAGTTTTCTTGCAGAAAAAAAAGAAAGCAAGAATTGAAGTGCGCAAGAATAACGACTAAGAAGAAGAGAGTAATGGAAAAGATGAAAACTGCAGCAGGCTAAAGGCGTTCTCAGGTTGTTTGAATTCACCAATATTATTTATTATATTTAATCATGTCAAAACAGTTCCGATATATAATCCATGTTATATGTGTGCGGGTGGAGCCAATAATAAAATACGTGCATACTGCAACAACTTCGTATATCACCGTCCCTCCAATACCTATCTATGGAGTACAGCAAACAGTGATTAAGGGCAGCCCTATGTGGACGTAAAATAAAACACACATGTTACTTTTATTCACTTACCATTTATCCTCTAAGGAGAGATATCGTTGTTGTATCTCTAAGCCCGCATCACAAAGATAACAATATCCTTCAAGTCCCAATGGGCTAAATATTGTGCAGTCGATGTTCGCACGGTATCATGAAAAACATTAACATGATCATATAGCAAAGATCGTATATCTTATCGGTGTTCAACTCATGTAAATACTAGGATTCCCTTTTAACCCTCAAAAGGTTGTGATGACGTCCAATCAACATATTTCCACATCAAAATATTTGTTTTGCATTTGGTACTCAAAACCACTCGCTTCTTTGAGTATCATCGCAAAATCAAGCAAAAAGGGTGGTAAAGTGTTGAAAATCCTATGAATAATATTAAAAAAATGTTAAGCAAAATGTCACGCAAAATGCACTCATCAGACTCCTGGAAGGGCCACCTACAGGTGAAGACTCCTCTTGGAATACAAAACCACAATCTCTTAGGATTTGGAGATCAAACTACCCTACTTTTGTTATCTATTCCCCATCAAAGTGTTGGATCCATGAGACGTCTTGTGTTGACCTTTGTTTGCGATATATGTATGTTGGCTTGTGGATTTCCTCTTTTGTTCTCCTTCTGGTTCTTGATTCCCTTGTGTTTCCCCCATTTTCTTCGTGTTCATCCTCGAGCTCACCTCCGATTCATGATCAGGCCACACCCTTATAATTCACCCCATATCACAAGTTCCATCAGGCTTTGGGCTAATGAGAAGCGTGGGGTTCAACAAGTATTCATTGAGCGCGTTTAAGGCATATCGGGTCTCATTCGTCTATTTATTTAGATTTGTTGATGCTCTGGAGGGTCTTAAAGAAATGAAGTAATTTCTTGGCGGAGCGGGAAACCAGGGCATCCATCCTCTCAGCTAGGCGTTATACGTCTTTGATGGAGCTTGGGGGGACCCATTTCGAGATGGTGTGGATCCTCTTCGATCTCACATTGGGTACTCATCGGGGTTTTCTTTTTCAAAAGAAAGGTCTCATTTATACTCACATAAGTATAACACAAGAAGTTATATTGCACAGGCCTTCTTTTTGGAGCAATCCAAGAGACGACACACCAAGAAAATTTACAGGAAACCGCCCAAAAAGAAATTTTGCAAAACAGTCCCTCTAGGGCCATAAAGTGTACCCTTGCAAAAACCGCTCGCTTTCCGTGGCCGGCCGCATGCGCCTCACGTGCCACTCCTTGCGCGCAGACCCCGTCCATCTGTCACGTCACGTTTCCTGCCGCGGTAACGGCAAGGCCAGGTGGCGGGCCCGACCAGTCACCGCCGGGCCCACACGCCACGCCCACCTAGACACCTGCTCCCTGCCCCCAGCCTCCACTTGCGGAACACTCTGCTCTCCCAGCGCGCTGCCGGCCACCGGCCGATCCCTCCCACCTCGCCGTCCCTCGCGCCGCGGGCCGGTGGCCGGCGACGGCGAGCGAGCCCTGCCGCCAATGGCCACCCCCTCCGGCGCCGCGGCCTCCGGCTCGGGCCCTCGCCGCTCCGCGCGGGCGCGTGCGCGCCGCCAGCGGCCGGACGACGAGGCGCCGCCCGCCCCGGCCCCCGTCGCCCCTCCGCCCGACGCCGGCGGCCCCTCCTCCTCCCCTCCTTCGCGGAGAAAGCGCGGGGCTTCTCCCTCCCGCCGGTCCGTTCGCGCCAGGTTCGCCCCTGCTTACTCTGTCCTGCATGAACTGTGAGTTCGTCATGTGCTGAAATTCGTGACGTTGGTGCCATGGTCTATATGGGCTTGCGATTCCTAGCTAATTGGAGTAGATTGCTTAGTCTATTTGACAAGATTGCTTTCATATGGTTTGTTAATTATTATATCAACAAAATTATATTTGTTCTGTTAAACTGTGTTTCATGTTTTGTGGTACTCATTTGTCAGCAACTCTCTGTCTAATTTAGCATCCATGCCACTATTTGCTGCTTCTCCCACAGAGAGAAGGAAGACCCGGAGCCACCAGTGGCGGCCTTGGATGACGATGAAGCGAAGAATCAAATGGAGGAAGACGAGCTGAAGAAACAGGGGAAGGAGATTGTGGAGGCAGAGGGACCAGAGGAGGTTGAATTTGATGAAAATGCAGAGGCCTTGAAGGAGGCACCGTTCTGGCTCCCTGATGGTTGGATCATAAATGTTCGCCATGGTGATGGCGGCTCGATCTACCGGGTACTCCCCTACTCTGTTTGTATGCCGAACTTTATTTGCGTGATTCCGAATCTATTATCATGCTTCTATGCCGAGTCTATTATTGTGACCATGTTGATGTTGGGCTGAGATGCGGTACCTATCTTGTGTAAACTAGAGGGGACTCCCCTACCAAAATGCAGTTGAAAATTTTCTTTAAAATGGTACACTGGACTAAACAGAGTTATTAAAAAAGAAAAAGAAATTCCTTATGAATTAGCCAAGTACATGCCAAGAGCAAAAACGAAGCAACTGAGTGCAAAAAGCAGCTCCTCGCAGACATACATGCGCCTAAAGAGAAAGAGAACAAGAAGCAGAAGACAATAGAGGTCACAAATAAATGTTTGTCGCTTTCTCGTTGTTTTATTGCAGTATTACACTTCGCCAGTGTCAGAGTACACATTCTCGACGGAGATGGAGGCACTAGATTATTTGTTCTCAGAGATGGACGAGCGCATATTGGAGTCGGAGGCATGCGCTGAGGACAACGAGCTTCATGTGAGTGAGATTTTTCAATGTCATCATGTGTTGATTACGTTTGAGATGTGATTCCTTGAATGTTGCATACAGAAAATGCATTCATGGCTTCCGGACGGTTGGGTGGTTGAGGTCAGAGCTGGGACGATGCAGGACAAAATGTACAAGGTTGATTTCAACTTGCTTACACATACATTTGGCATATGCTAGTTTTTGGCTTGTCGTTTTCTCGAAAAAACTGGCAACTCAGATTTGTCCATATGTGCTGGGAGGTTAGTGCAGCTACACACATAAGAGATCAAAAAAGTATGACAGACTTGTTCAGGTGTATCTGAAAAGAACAATGTATTATTTCTAAGTTACTACTGTTCCGTGCTTGCTTCTAGAATGGCTCTATGTATTTTTTTTTCTTGTTTAATAGAATACATTGCCTGTATAGAGATAAAATATTTTAATTCCATTGGGTAGAGCTAGAGAGTGGGTGAACGTAATAAATAAACAATGTTAATTTGGTAGTCATATTTTGTAGCAGTGCCTCAAGAGAGTAGCCATCATTTTTACCATGACTGGATGTCTTTTGTAGTTTTACGTTCATCTGCCTACTGGAATGCGATTCTTCTCAAAAGAAGATGTATTGCGCTATGTGAATGAAGGGAAGATTTCTGAATGTGATGTGAAGGGGCTGTGTGACACCATCTCTGAAGATAATGTATGACTATTGCTGGAACTGTTCTCCTATTTGAACAACACAATATCTATAAAAAGTTGTAACTATTTTCAGAACTAAGCTTTGGACCTATTTGCAGATACTTGCACAGGTGGAATTCAATCCAGACGGGCTACCGAAAGGATGGGTGAAAGAATTGGTATTTAGAAAGTGCAACGATGGAATTAGAAAAGACCCGGTACATTACAACAGACCATCTTCCTATTCCTTTAAAATTCATTGATGGAATTGATTTCATTTTGTTATTTAATCATTGATTATTTGATTGTGCAGTACTATACTGATCCTGTCAGTCATCTTCTATTCCGAACACTGAAATCTGTAATAAGCTACCTTCAGACGGGAGAAATAAGTAGACATGCCTATCTTCCAAGAAGAAGTGTCACAGACATTTACTCTTTCGATGGGTGTGCAGATCTGGTAATTGTTATGAATAGAATTTTTGTCCATTACTAGGCCTATGAGCCATTATATTTAGCATTATGCAGGAAACCCCTAAAAACGGGGGAAAGTTCGCAGCTAATATATGTCATCCATGATAGGAAGGTTTTACTGCTTTGACTGACACGTCTATTTTTATATACCGGTAATTAATAATATTGACTATACAAGGTCCAAAAATTATATTGACCATACTGAGGCTTGTTTCTACTAAAATGATCCTGTGTCATTGCTATTGGATGTACATGCACCTTCATTGTAATTTAGAAGTGTTCAGATCTTCTTTGAGTTATACTTGACAGATGTTTTCTTAACTACCAGCCTCGAAAAATGCTGAAGCGATTGAAAGTACCAGGGAAGAAAAAACAAAAATCTGTGCAATCGTTGGTCTTCGAAAAGAAATTACCTGATGACCAGACGTCGAATCGCTGTAAGTTCCTGCAGTTACTGGTTACATGGTGTTCTCAGAGTATAGTTCCTACTGTTACTGGTCAGGTGATATTTTGATAGCTATATAAGGCACAGTTATACTACTTTTTGTTGAACTCTATTTTGATAGTTTGATTACTACTTTTTGTTACTGGTTACATACTTATTTTCTTATTGAGTAGTCCTCAAGTTACTGCATATGAAATGTTTGGTCTGATCTTTGTTGTATTGAATGTTAATTAACTTTTTATGACACTAGCCTACTATATGCCCCTGCTTATTTCTGACATTAATATGTTGTTGATATGCTATGGGGGATGAAATCAGCAAGCGAGGATTGTAGTATAACTGGACTTTATCTCTGGTAGTTCAGTCAAACGCTCAAACTCCTTATCTATTAATACTAATATGCAGAATACAACAAGAATATTGTACTGGTAATTTTATATTTCATAATGTTATTAGAGTAGTTGAGATATATTTTTATAGTACTCTTGCATGCCATGCACAATGGAGATTTCAGGAGTCAAGGAACATGCCCAGGTAATATATTCATAGAGTACATGAGATGCGTCAGGGAGTTGAATTTGTGCTTGGGAGGTGTTAAAAAGGTATAGGGCCTGGCTATAGTGACTCTAATTGGGTCAGTTGTGAAGATGATAGAAGATCAACGGCTATTATGTGTTTTTGGGAGGAAATTTGGTGTCATGGAGAAGCAGGAAACAGACAGTTGTGTTAGATCAACAACGGAAGCTTAGTATAGAGCTTTATCTCAAGGGTTTAGTGAGATGCTATGGGTGAAGAACCTATCGAGCGAGTTGAAACTTCTGAGGAAGTGACCCTTGAGAGTGTTGTGTGACAACCAGTTAGCTATAAAGCGTTGGCAATAACCCAGTTTAACGTGATAGGACAAACCATGTGAAAATTTATTGCTTCTTCACTAAAGAGAAACTTGATGATGGGATCATCAGCCTTACTCATGTCAGTTCTGGGCAGCAGGTTGCAGTTTGCTTGACAAAGCTACTAGTAGCAGAGGATTATATCTTGGCATATGGCAAGAGGGGTTGATTTTTTATTTTTTATTTTAGCAGAGCAAGAGTGGTTGATAGATATCTACCACCCATCTTGAGGGGAAGTCTTGAACCGGTATTGGGCCCGACCCATCTCCACTTCAACCCATAGGGCCCAGTCCATGTCACTGACCTAGATCAGGAGGTGCTGGTCGCTGTCTGAGTAGAGGCCCCGCCCAACACCTACACACGAAACTGGTCCGCTTGAACTGAAAATCCTGGTGGTTATTTGGTAGCTCCCGGCAAGGGTATTGACATTTTGTACTCTCTCCCATTTGGCGTTCTACTTGCTACTATAAATGCTGGAAACATTTGAATGAAATTGAAAAAGATCTGCACGTTGGTCAAAATCTGCACATCATGTCCATGTCCCAGGAATGAAAGTTAAACTCTGCATATCAAATTCTGTTGTTTAATATTAGAATCTTGTGAGAGATGTTTTGGTTTAAATTGTTGTAGAGAAGACATTGGAAGTACACAGGCTACAATGTTTACAATCTTTTGATATAGTATCTGGAGAATGTTCTACAGCAGTTCCTCTGCTTCATGTTCTGTTTGGCCTCAGTCTGTATAATAGTTACCTAATTTATGAACCTTTGTTGTACAGTTACTGAATCTTAAATTTGGACAACCAAAGTATATATGTCAAACCTGACAGCGGTCGATACAAGCAAACTTTTGAACCAATATGCACTTTATACATTACTTTGATTATAGCTCAATATGACGCGTTGTGTGTTTCCTCTTTATTGCGCCTAATGATTTTACCTTACCATGTTGCAGCTCATGGTGGCACCTCCGCTAGCATGAATCCTCGGTCTGACACAAAAGAAAAGAGGGTCAATACCGTACAAGCTAAAGGCAAAGAACCAATTAGTTCAGAGACTACCAAGCAAGGCAAAGAACCAATTAGTTCAGAGACTACCAAGCAAGGCAAAGAACCAATTAGTTCAAAGACTACGAAGCAAGGCAAAGAACCAATTAGTTCAGAGACTACCAAGCAAGGTAAAGAACCAATTAGTTCAAAGACTACCAAGCAAGGCAAAGAACCAATTAGTTCAGAGACTAACAATCAAGGCAAAGAACCAACTAGTTCAGAGACTACCAAGCGTCCAAGGGGCAGGCCGCGGAAAATACCAAAGCAGACGAATGAAACAACTTCAGATTGCGCAAAGAGTTCAGACAAGGAGACAACACATATCGAAATTGCTTCAGACAAGGAGCTGAAAAAGGAATCGGATACTGAAACTGGAGAGAACATGTCAAAGGAAGACGCCCCTGAGGATAATGAGATGGAGAAGCATGGTATGGCAACCCAAGAAGTGGACAACGAGAGCGACCTTGCAAGGACCCTTTCGTCACTGAGGAGGGGAAGCACGGATCCGGCGACTGACCCGGCAATGCGCGAGCGAGAAAATGGCGATCCGGCTGAAGCTAGTGCAAAGTCAACATCCTCCGCGGTCAAGAAATTTTACATGAGAAGAAATAGCAGCCAGAGCTTCAAAAAATAATGTAAAGCAGATGCAGATCACCTGTGACTTGATTGTTGAGAGGTAGTAGTACTGAGTTGTACTGTAGATGAACCAGATAATAAAAAGGTGCAAGAGATGCACGCCAGTTTGTGTGTACCTGAATAAACGTTGGTTTATGCAATGTGGCTTGACATTTGTGTTAAGTTATTTGGTGTGTACGTAGCAAATGGACGAAGATCATTGTACTGATGCAACACATGATGCCTCCTGTAAGCAATGAATATCATCGAGGTCAGACACTATATCTGTCATTATGAACTGTATATATATTTGCAGATCGATTTAGTTGAAGTTAAGCTGTTTTCGATGGAGCGGTCAGAAACTATATCTGTCATTATTTAAGTGTGTATATATATTTGCAGGTTGAGAAAACACACAGCGAATCCAATTTTGAATCAAATGCAAAAAAAAAAATTTGATACACAACAAAACATTATGATAATTTACTCCCATAAAACAGAACAAACGTGAAAAACATAGATCGAAAGGGATTTACTAAGCATATTTGCCTCTTTTTGGTGGTCTGGTTCTGACCCCCACGTCGCCCTCCTCTGCCGACACGGGGGGCGACTCCCAGCGACACCCACCGCCCTCCCTTCTCCTCCCTCGTCGCGCCGCCACCTGAGGCGCCGCCGGCAAAGCTCGGGCGGGCTTCAGTGATGGCAGTGGTGGGGCGTTTCCCCTAGGTCTCTTCTTCCCTCTCGTCTTAGGAGCATCTAGCGGCTGGAGGAGGGCCGCGGGAGCTTCGATCTGGACTTGCGGGCGCGGAGACCTAGGGGTGCGGGGCTCCGTGGCAGGCGCTGGCCGGGGGCTGGCGGCGCTTGGATGCTCCGGCGCGTGGCTAGATGATGCGGTGGAGGTTGATTCCTCTTCCCAGATCTGGTCGGGGCCTGGTCGCGGCCGGCGGCATCCCGGTCCGATGCGCATCGCACGCGGGGGCAGGACTCGGCGGCCAGCGAGGGCTGGATCCCGGGGCGGCGGCCCCGGGACGGCGGAGGATGTGTCGGCGGCTGTGGACTCACGATGGGCGATGCGGCAGTCGCGGTGTTGGACGATCCGTGCACAAGAAACTTGATGGAGGCCATTGAAATAGATCTGGGTGAAGACCTGCTCACGGCTGCTGCCGAGGCCGGCGATGACGGCACTATTCGGTGTCGTTCCCTTGTTGAAGGCATCGCTGTTGAGACGTTCCAGGCCACTATTTGCTACCTTCGGGGAAAACCCTAAATCAGTAGATCGGATGACGGCGGCATTATTGTGTCGTTTTCCTCTTGTGGCGTCACTCTTGGAGGTGTGCACGGGCTTGAGGGACCAGTGGACGGATTATTTGGTGGAGCAGTGCTTTATCCTACACATTAATGGCGGCGTATCTCGGTGGCGTGGCGCAGTGGAGACTCGGCGTCCGATGTGTGACGAGGGACTCGCGCAGGAGGGTGACGTTGTCTGGCGTCATGGTGGCGTCGATGGCAGAGAGGCCGGGCAAGGTGGATGCAGCAGTACAACACTGAAGATGGATTGGTGGCAGGTGGCCGCGGCGGCCTCATACCTGGCAGGCGTCCTGGTTGAGAAGTGCGCCGGACTGGTGGGTGCCTCATACCCGGCTAGCGTCCTGGTTGGAATCTCAGGTCTTAAATGTTACTCGCTCCGTCCCATAATATAAGAACGTTTTTGACACTAGTATAGTACCAAAAACGTTTTTATATTATGGGACGGAGGGAGTAGATTTGGCTGCGAGGTCTGTTTGGTATTAGGCCTAAACTATCAGCATCCCTTCATCAACTGAATAGGAGTAGCGACAGATGTTGCCTAGACGATGGCTTTAGTCTTACTGTTGTATCACTTTATAATGTCTTATGTGAATAATTAATAAAGTGGTTATATGCATCATCCAGATGCAGAGGTTGGGGATCCTCCTCCTTTTCTAAATTTTTTTTGCCTCTTTTTGGTTATGAACAGGATTGTGATTCGGCGTGAGTATGACCCGTCGCGTTGTGTGTATCAGCGTTACATTGAATTTGAATTTACTGACGGACATATATATGTTATCGTTGGATGGCATCCTTCTATATTCATGTCCGTAGACTGATTCCCTGTACGTGGAAGAAGAAAATTTATGGGTAGCTATTGAAGATGCGAGTGGTCGGCCATATACCAAATTAATCGGAACCGACCTAGGATCATAAGGAACCGCACTTTTTTTAACAGAAAGGAACCATACTTGTACGTAGATTCTCACGAGATCGATCTACAAACCCACGAGACCCGCGAGATATAGTATATGCTACCAACAAACCCCACCAAGGAGGCCGCCCGCGCCGCCGCGCTCGCCAGGAGCTGGCGCCACAAGTTCGCCCACGTCCACGCCATCTCCTTCGTGGAGCACGTCGCCCGCTATGGCCCAAGCGAGGACGACTACACCTTCTTCGTGGACTCCGTGGAGCGCCGGAGCAAGAACGGGCCGCTCCTCGACAACATCAACGCGGCGCTTCTCTGCGCCGGCGATCGCAACGCGGCGCCGCGTGCCTTCCGCGTCCAGCTCGGCTGCTACGACAACTGGGACAAGGCCATGGTGAGCCAGTGGCTCACCCACCTGCTGCGCCGGACCCCGCCGGAGCTCCACCTCGACCTCCGCCTCCAGATCACCGTCATCGGCGAGCATCAGGTTGGCGCCCGCGACAGGGCGGACCACGGCTGCACCGCGCACAGCCCCTACGATGCGGATCCGTTCATGCTGCCGGCAAGGCTCTTCTCTCCTGCGTCGCCCTACGGACGCTCTGCCTCGGCGGCTGCGCTCTGGATCCGCCGGAGGTCACCCGCTTGCCTCTCCTCGAGACGTTGCTCCTGAGCAGCATCAACGGCCGGGACTGCGGCGCAAGCATCCAGCGGCTCATCTCCTGCTGCCCGCGCCTCGTCGACCTCACGCCGGAGAGGTGCGGGTACACAACGCCCAATCTTGGCGGTAGTTACACCATCACCGTCCTCGACAAGCACCTCCGTAGACTCTCCCTACGGTGCTGCCACAATCTCGTAAAGGTGATCGTCGACGCGTCGGAGCTGGGGGAGTTCGAGTACAGGGGTGCCGTGCCGGCGGAGGCATTCCTAAGCCTGCAGGGCGCCCACAACATCTCCTCATGCCACATCCTCGGCTTCTGCGGCAATAGGGTTTACGGCGGAGATTCGCCCAGGTTGATCAGAATGTTCCTCGAGCAGTTCACGGGCACGAGGTATTTACATATAAGGCGTGTTTGGTTGCCTGGGCGGCTTTAGCCTGCATCACATGGGGGATCCTTGCTGAGCGTGGTCTGCTTGAATGGATGCAAGGATGGGGTGAGATGTATGTTTGGTTGACTGTGTGATATGGATGCACGAGAGATGCTATACACGACAGATGTTGTTTGGTAGACTGAACATGGGCTTAATTCTGCTAAGTCTTCTCTTCCAATTCCAATATTTCAGATGGATCTGGACCATTCCATGGACAAAGGGAACAAGTAAAACAAACTTGAACTGAAATCTGAACCAAAAACTCATAGTGTCGATTTTATTTATTAGGAGTTTCGCAAAGAAATCAAAATATTTGCACCTATCTGACACATTCCAATGAGATTTAGTAGATGGTCATGGAGGAGACCAACCAGGTGAAGAGCTCGAGGGCGATGAGATGGCCGTGGAGGAGATGGGCCGCCGGGAGGAGATGCCGGCGGCAGAGATTTGGCTGCAGCTGGATTTGGTGGCTCATGGCTCCCCTCTCCCCCATCCCGATTCTTCCTCTCGGTCGGTGGCGAGCGGCGGGCCAAGCTCTGGCGAGCTTGTCCGCGGTCATGGGTGCGCGCAGTGATGTCGGAGTGCGGCGGCGTCGAGGTGAGGTGTTCGAGGAACGCAGGCGTGGGTGCGCGGCGCGATGGAGGAGTCCGGCAGCGTCAAGGTGGAGATAGTTGAGGAGCGCCGGCGACATCGTCCTGCTGCTAGCGATGGCGAGGCGGAAGGGATGCGGCTGGATTGCGTCGTGGGGAAAGGACCTGCGGTTCCCTCAGCCTGCACGAAGGAAACACTCAAAACCTGCGTTCCCCTCAGCCTGGCTGGGAGGCCTCCTTTTACATCAACTGGGCCAGGCTGAGGAGGCCACACAGCCAACCAAACATGGGCAATTTTGCATCGCGGGTGCGAGCCAGGTGCAGCCCACCCAACCAAACATGCCCATAGTGTCTACACATCTCGGTTCAGACATGGGATTCACCTTGTTTTCGAGCCTCACGAACCTTGAGCTGACAGGATGCCTTCATCCAATAGATTGGATTTTCAAGTCCCGGGTGTCCCGACACCCCATTATCGAAGCCGTTCACGTCAGTTTCAGTACTTTTTGAGATCTGCACCATCGCCTGCAACTCTCCTGTGATTTGCAAAACCCAAACAGTAAGCCGCATATGCACTATTGATTTCAGATTCCTCTGACACAGCTGCATCTAGGGCTTCTAGCCATCTAGCCTATCACGGTGCTGTCACGTCGATCTACTCTGTCTTCTGCAACCTAGGACGGACACTGTTCTGGTCTGTAAAACAACTGTTTAATTAACATGCAGACGTAAATGACCTGCTATTGTCTAGTCCCAGCACGAATTTTTAAAAAACTGGACGCACTGGATAACAGGGTGTCCAAACACCCGGGTGCCATGGCACCTTTTCGTTCATCCAACCAGCGTCGAGGCGGTGACTAGGATACTGGAGCGGGTTCCAATCATTCAGATTTTGTCGCTGTTCATGCACCCTTATGAGATCAGGGATGAACTGTTTTGATCCCGTGCTTGCGTGATCGATTGAGGGAGATCAACCTGGTGCACTACCAGGGCCACGAGGCACAGAGGTGTATGGCCAAGCTGCTGCTTTCTAATGCAATCGTTCTTGAGCGACTATGTGTTGTCTTTCCAAGGGGACCACGTGAGTTGCAGATGAGATTGAAGAACGAAATCAAAGAATGGGTGGTGAACAGGTCAGCAGAGACGGTTTTCTTGTAAGGTTATGCTGCGTGGTTCTCATGGTGTTTTATTTATAGACATTTTTCCCCTCCACCCACTATGCAGAGGTGGCCGAGCTGTTGGCGTGTCGGAGCGCTCTAATCCTGGCTCAAGAACTACAAGTCCAGAAGGTGATCCTTGGAAGAGATTCTCAGGGGGCGGTGAGTAAGATCAAAAATGTGCAAAAGGATTTCTCAACTATGCGCAACTAGTTGAGGAGGTCAAAGATTTACTAAAATCTTTTCAGGAGTTTAGGGTTGCTTGGGTGCGATGTTCGGCAAATAAAGTCGCACATGTCTTAGCTAGGAAAGGTTGTATTAGATCTCTGTGTAAAACTTGGCTCCATGTATCTCCCGAGTGTGTCAACTCGGAGATTGCTACTGACGGAGTTATGAACTTTGAATAAAGTGACAATGATTTCCCCTCAAAAGAAGAAGGATAAAATAACAAGAAAAACAAAGAGAAAAGTCTAAAATAAACTTTGAATTCGTAATCACTGTCTAAATTAAACCCTGACATTCAAATATTTGAAATTGGCACCCTATACTTGCAAATCCCTGTCCATCCCAGCTGATTTGTGCTAAAGGTCCATTTGGCGCACCGGAAAAAGATGACCCCGAGCGGGATCATCACACACTACTCTCACTAACTGCATAGCCCCACATATTATACTCCTTTTCCTCTCTTTTTTGAGAAAAAAACATGCTTGTATTCATACTATCATTGACAGTACATAATCCACTCATAGACTAGAACAATGATAAGAGAGAAAAAGAAGCACCAACCTTGCAAAGAAAAGCAAACTCCCCAAGGCCATCACCGGTGAGAACCGGCCAACCTTGACCACACCACGCAACCTTTTTTTTTTGAGAAACACACCACGCAACCTTTTTTTTTTTGAGAAACATACCACGCAACCTTGACCATATCCACTAGCGAGCCGCTAGACCAGAGGCGGAGCACAAGAATTTTTTTTTTTGACGTGCAGCCACCACCAGAGGCTCGACGGCGTCTCCCACAACTCTACCCCTACTATTTACATACCAGACGCACAAATCCAAGGCCCCGACCCCGTTTTCCATCTCACTCCTGAAGATCGAACAAACCCTGCCCTGAGCCTCATCTCCTACTCCCTCTGCTCTACCAGATTCAACCCTTCCCGTGTAGTGGTCGCTCCCAAGATGCT